>NC_066583.1:142128596-142439682 GCF_024323335.1 Lathyrus oleraceus | reverse complement strand
GGGATCTTGGGTTAGTTCAGCCGAGGATATTGGTTCCTGTAGGACTAAATCGGAGGCCTGCAAATTACGATGAGAATGCCAGGTGCGAGTTCCACTCTGGGGCACCCGGGCATAGCATTGAGGGTTGTAGAGCTTTTAAGCATGTCGTTCAAGATCTGGTGGATTCTAAAGCCATTAATTTTGCACCGACACCGGATGTTAATGCTGACCCCGTGCCAATGCATGGTCCTATGGGGACGAACGTAATGTCAAAGGACAAGAGAAAAATGGAGGAGACGAATGTGGATCAGTTAAGAACTCCAATGTCTGTGGTCCAGAGACATCTGATGAAGAGCGGAGCTTTCCCTGGTTGTGATAATTGTTGTGCGGCTGTCGCTACAAATGGGTGTGCAATGATGAGGGAAACGATTCAGGGAATGATGGAGGTGGAAATGAACGGTGAACCATGTGAAACACCATGTCAGGCAGTTGAAACCGTCAAGGTGGAGAATGCCGTTGTTACTGAGAAAGAGAAAAAGCTGTCCATTTCTTCTTACAAACAGGCCATGGAAGTGGTGAAGAGCGGAGAAGCCCAGGGCTGGGGAAGAATGGTAGACATTGCGGTGAAAGCAGATAGGTTCGGGGTTGGCTATCAGGAAGGCCAAGACTCGTCTGAACAGAACAGAGGACGTCGTCAACCGTTCACATTCATCAGTGCAGGAATGCTAGATCCAGGTCACGCCTGTGCGGTGGGTGAAGAGATTGACAGTGACTGTGAGCTTGATTCGTGGATAAAATCGTGCGTACCCGGGAACTGGAAGGCCTCAAAGATCATCATTGTCACTCATCATGAAGAGTAATATTTCTGTTTTTCAATTCTGTTTGCATGAAAGCCATACGTTTTGCCCGAAACGTATTGGTCCATTGTAAGGGCCACCTCATGTGTTTCATTTTTGCAACATTTTGCATCATTAATAAACGGATGTTTTGTATTAAAAGCGGTGTTCCCTGTTTTTCATTTATTTTTGCAGTTTAAATAAATAAAAATGGCAATGTTTGTTTTCATTTTCCTTCCTTGTGTTTTGTCTCGTTCCGACTTTTGTATTCTCCGGATCTCATTGATAACAATTCTGTTACACCCTCATATGACTTCGACAATCCGATCTATCATGCCGAAGAAGAAGGCGAATAAGATTGTGAACTGCCGGAGAAATTAACCAGATTGTTGAAACAAGAGAAGAAGATGATTCAACCGCACGAGGAGCGAGTTGAGGTTGTAAATTTAGGCACCGAGGTGGCCGCTTTGGAGGCAAATGTCAAGAGCAGAATGGTAGCACTGTCGAAAGAGTGTTGATATCTTCGCCTGGTCGTATCAAAATATGCCAGGGTTGGATACCGATATCGTGGTGCAAGGGCTACCATTGAGAGAAGACTGTCCTCCAGTGAAGCGGAAGCCGGTGTTGAAAAAGGATGAGAAGGTGAGAATGTGTGTGGAATACCGGGATTTGAACAAGAGCTAGCCCGAAGGATGATTTCTTATTACCTCACATCGATGTGTTGGTAGATAATACAGCTCAGTTCTCGGTGTTTTCCTTCATGGATGGATTTTCTGGCTATAATCAGATGAAAATGTCGCCATATGATATGGAGAAAACAATGTTCATCGCACCGTGGGGCACTTCTTGTTATAAGGTGATGCCATTCAGTCTCAAGAACGCCGGTGCCACGTATCAAAGAGTTATGGTGATTATGTTTCATGATATGATTCATCATGAAGTTGAATGCTATGTTGATGACATGATAGCAAAGTCCCAAACAGAATAGGGGCATTCGGTAGACTTGGCCAAGTTGTTGGACCGGTTGAGACAATTCAAGCTGAGGTTGAATCCGAATAAGTGCACTTGCGGAGTGCGGTCCGGTAAGTTGCTGAGGCTTATTGCGAATGAAAGAGGAATCGAGGTTGATCCTACTAAAAAAGGGAAAGAAAAAGCGATACAAGTAACGCCTGAACCGAGAACAGAAAGGAAGGTTCATGGTTTCTTAGATAGATTGAACTGCATTTCACGATTCATATCTCATCTAATTGCCACGTGTGAACCCATATTCAAGCTGTTGAAAAGGAAAGATCAAACGGTCAGGTGAAATAATAATTGCCAAGCGGAATTTGAAAAAATAAGAGAATATTTGCAGGAACCTCTGATTCTGATGCCTCCTGTGGATGGACCACCGTAAATCTTGTACTTGACATTCCTCGAGGGATCTATGGGGTGTGTACTGGGGCAGCATGACGAGTCTGGTCGAAAAGAGCATGCAATTTACCTTAGCAAAAAGTTTACCGACTGTGAAACAATATTCACTGCTCGAGAAAACTTGTTGTACTTTGGCATAGGCTGCTCGCCGACTGAGACAGTATATGCTGGTTCATACCACTTTGTGGATTTCCAAGATGGATCCGGGCAAGTATATTTTTGAGAAGCCAGCATTGACCGGATGGGTTGCGAGGGGGCAAATGATTTTGACTGAGTATGATATCCAGTATACCTCTCAGAAAGCAATAAAGGGGAGTGTATTGTCTGATTACCTCGCCCAGCAACCCATGGAGGATTATCAACCGATGAAGTTTGAGTTCCCTGATGAGGACATCGAGGTTCTCAAATCGAAAGATTATGAGGAATCGATCCCGGAGGAGGGGCCTGACCCTGAATTCGAACGGATTCTGATGTTTGATGGGGCCGTTGATGTGAATGATAGCGGAGTTGGTGTTGCTTTGGTTACGCCAAAGGGAGCCCACGTTCCTTTTGCTGCCCGGCTAGCATTTGAATGCACCGATAGTGTGATTGAGTACGAAGCTGGTATCCTGGGTACCGAACCTCGGTGCGTACGTTTACTGGGGCAACGCCTTTCTCACTTGTGTATGGGATGGAAGTCGTGCTACCAGTTGAGGTCCACTCCATCATTGAGTCCTGATGGATGTGAAATTGGAAAAGGCTGAAAAGGACCCGGTATGAAGAGTTGAGCCTAAGGGAGGGAAAAAGGCTGGTAACCATTTGTCATGGGGCAGTTGTACCAACAGCGAATGAAACGTGCTTTTGACCGAAAGGTGAGACCTCGTGGGTATCATGTGGGAGACGTGGTGTTGAAAATGATCCTTCCTCCTCAGAACGATCGTAGGGGCAAGTGGACACCCAATCATGAATGTCCATTCGTGGTCAAGAAGGTTTTCTCTGGCAAAGCCTCGTTGTTAAACGACCATGGATGGCAAGGATTTTTCATCCCCTGTGAATGCGGACGCAGTTAAAAGATACTTCGTAAAAAGAGACCCGCTGGACGAAAAGAATAAAAGAGTCCAGGCAAAAAATGGCATCCCGGCGGAAAAAAAAAAAGGAAAAAGTTCGGGCAAAAATTAGGGATAAAAAGAAAAAACTGTACACCCGGCAAGTCGAAAACCCCACAAGGGCGGCTTGGGCAAAAAAGGGTATCCCGGTGGACTGAAAACTCGAAAGGGCGGTCCAGGAAAAAGAGGGAATGAAACGAACAACTGCGTCCAGCATGATCGTTTGTACTTTGGTTAAGACACCTGGATAATCCTCGGCAGTGATCGGTCAACAGAGTCTTGTTCAGAAGGCAGAAAGTGCGGAGAGTCTTGAGGACATATGGGGTGTAACCGAGTTGGAACTCGATGAGATCACGGTTTCACATTGCCATTAGGATAGATTTTCCTTTTGTGCGCAATTACCTCTTTTCAGGGATTGCTTCCTGTGTGCTGCTCTGTTACGAGCCACACCTTTTTCAGTCAATAAAATGCATGTTCAGTCGAATAAGTTTGTTTTTTGTTTTCATTACCGCTTTGATTGCAAAAACATCCGTTTATTTTGATAAAGAATCCTTGCATTTTGAGACATAGGGGTCCCTTCCAATGCATGTCCGTAAGATTGAAAATCTGAAATCTTATTCGGAAGGCTGAGTGATCTAGGTGTTGAAATTTTGGCACGCCTGGGGCACGTTTTTATCTAACGATCTCTTTTGTAGGTGCTTTTAGATATTCTCACTCACTTGCAGGTTGTGATGTGAAGCATTTTGACAAGAGATCCCCGTAGAGTTCAATCAAGGGCAAGGGATTGAAGAACGGTGAAAAGACGGCGAAAGAATGGCGACGATCCTAGAGGGTGATCAAGAAGACTCTTCAAAGTCTGAGGACTAGAGAGTTGGCCCGGATCTGAGGAGATCGATTGTCTCGAAGCCTAGAAAAGCCGAGAATACAAGATGATGAATCAGAAGAAATTAGATGAGTCTGGGAGCTCTCAAAGGTAAAAAGCTTGTGGTTGGATGGTGAACACCAGTGTTCGACGAATCGACGGGCGTGTCAAGTAGGCCGTATCTCCTCAACGGGTTTGAGAATGTAATCCCCAGCAGGGTTGAGAGGGTCGTTTCCCCAGCAAGTCTGAGGACTGTTAGTTCCCCAGCGAGCCTGAAGGTTGTTATGTCCCCAGCGGAGGTGTCTGTGGGTAGTTTGTTCCTCAGCAGCCAGGTCTGGAGTTTGCTGTATTCCCCCAGCCAGGTCTGGAGTTCGCTGTAACCCCTAGCAGGGTTGAGAGGGTTGTTTCTCCAGCTAGTCTGAAGTTTGTTGTTTCTCTCAGCAGGTTTGAGAATGTTATTTCCCCAGCAAGTCTGAAGGTTGTTGTTTCCCCAGCGGAGGTGGGCGTTGTTTGTTTTCCCCCAGCGAAGTCCCCAAGCGAATCGAGTTTGGTGAAGATCATCCCCAGCAGCAGCGCTATTCCCCAGCAGGGTGGAGATGGGAGTGACATCAAGTTCCTCATCAGAGTTCCTCGAGCTCCCTAGTAGAGTCCCCGGAAGGGGATATTTCTTATGCATTCATCATTTAGAAAAGCATAGCATATTGCATCATTAATTGTGTAGCATTTTCATGAGTATGGAGCATTACGCTGTAAAATTCATGCATCAGCATTGCAAGCATAAACTAGCCCTAAGCCGTGGTTACCATTCAAGAATTGGTTGAGCTGGTTGGTGAAGATGTTGCTCTGAGGAGTTTAGCATCGCGACGTTGGGTCATTTGGGTCGATTTCAGAATTGGTTTCCCCAGCATGGTTGAGAGGTTGGTGTTTTCCCAACAAGTGACTCCCTAGTTGAGTGGGTTTCTCTGCCGTTTCGAGAATGACAGATCATCAAGCGTCCCCAGCAGTGCTATTCCCCACAGAGTTGGGAGATCGAATCACGAATTGTATGCTGAGCCAAGTGAACACTTGCTTTCCCAGCAAGAGTTTTCCTCCCCTTGCATCTTGCAGGCTTGGATCGTATCCCTAGTAGAGGCGGATCAGTTTTCAACATCTGGATGGCACATTTGCAGCGGTTGCTCTTGACAGCATTCAGAATCGACAATCCCCAAAGAGGTTTATTTCCTCACCCGTCCGTGAAAGGAAAGCGTGACTCCTCAGTGTAGTCCCTGGCAAGTGTCCGCCTTGTTTGACGTAGGTATATGTCGTCCTTGCGATACCAGTAAGTGTCGTGTTGATCCCCATGTGGGTCCTTTTTTTGGTGTCAGTAGACATCATCTTTCGATGTCGATGAACAATAGAGTTTCTTCCCAGTCATCGGTAAATGTCTGGTCGTTCTTTTTTTGGTGTCGGTAGACATCATCTTTCGATGTCCATAACCATCGAGTCTTTTCCCATTCGTCCGTTGGCGTCTGGTCGTGGTTTCTTTTCCCATTCGTCCGTTGGCGTCTGGTCGTGGTTTCTCTTCCCATTCATCCGTTGGCGTCTGGTCGTGGTTTCTCTTCCCATTCGTCCGTTGGCGTCTGGTCGTGGTTTCTCTTCCCATTCGTCCATTGGCGTCTGGTCGTGGTTTCTCTTCCCATTCGTCCGTTGACGTCTGGTCGTGGTTTCTCTTCCCATTCGTCTGTTGGTGTCTGGTGTGGTTTCTCTTCCCATTCGTCCGTTGACGTCTGGTCGTGGTTTCTCTTCCCATTCGTCCGTTGACGTCTGGTCGTGGTTTCTTTTCCCATTCGTCCGTTGGCGTCTGGTCGTGGTTTCTCTTCCCATTCGTCCGTTGACGTCTGGTCGTGGTTTCTTTTTCCATTCGTCCGTTGGCGTCTGGTCGTGGTTTCTCTTCCCATTCGTCCGTTGGCGTCTGGTCGAGTTCAATCCCAGTCATCGCTAAATGTTTGGTCGTCCTTTTTTGGTGTCGGTAAACATCATCTTTCGATGTCGGTAAACGTCGAGTTCCTTCCCAGTCATCGGTAAATGTCTGGTCGTCCCTTTTTTGGTGTCGGTAAACATCATCTTTCGATGTCGGTAAACGTCGAGTTCCTTCCCAGTCATCGGTAAATGTCTGGTCGTTCTTTTTTGGTGTCGGTCAACATCATCTTTCGATGCCGGTAAACGTCGAGTTCTTTCCCAGTTATCGGTAGATGTCTGGTCATGTATCCTTCCTTTGATAAATATCAAATCCCTAGTAGAGTCGTCGGTAAACGTCTTGTCTGGTTCCAGTTGTAAATATCTTTTTCCTCCCCAGTCGAAGCCGCCATCGGTAAATGGCCCCGCTTTCCTTGATATCAGTGTATATCAAGTCGACTGTTCTGAAGCCGCCATCGGTAAATGGCCCCGCTTTCCTTGATATCAGTGTATATCAAGTCGACTGTTCTGAAGCCGCCATCGGTAAATGGCCCCGCTTTCCTTGATATCAGTGTATATCAAGTCGACTGTTCTGAAGCCGCCATCGGTAAATGGCCCCGCTTTCCTTGATATCAGTGTATATCAAGTCGACTATTCTGAAGTCGCCATCGGTAAATGGCCCCGCTTTCCTTGATATCAGTGTATATCAAGTCGACTATTTTCAAGCCGCCATCGGTAAATGGCCCCGCTTTCCTTAATATCAGTGTATATCAAGTCGACTGTTCTGAAGCCGCCATCGGTAAATGGCCCCGCTTTCCTTGATATCAGTGTATATCAAGTCGACTGTTCTGAAGCCGCCATCGGTAAATGGCCCCGCTTTCCTTGATATCAGTGTATATCAAGTCGACTGTTCTGAAGCCGCCATCGATAAATGGCCCCGCTTTCCTTGATATCAGTGTATATCAAGTCGACTGTTCTGAAGCCGCCATCGGTAAATGGCCCCGCTTTCCTTGATATCAGTGTATATCAAGTCGACTGTTCTGAAGCCGCCATCGGTAAATGGCCCCGCTTTCCTTGATATCAGTGTATATCAAGTCGACTGTTTTCAAGCCGCCATCGGTAAATGGCCTCGCTTTCCTTGATATCAGTGTATATCAAGTCGACTGTTTTCAAGCCGCCATCGGTAAATGGCCCCGCTTTCCTTGATATCAGTGTATATCAAGTCGACTGTTTTGAAGCCGCCATCGGTAAATGGCCTCGCTTTCCTTGATATCAGTGTATATCAAGTCGACTATTTTAAGCCGCCATCGGTAAATGGCCTCGCTTTCCTTGATATCAGTGTATATCAAGTCGACTATTTTAAGCGGCCATCGGTAAATGGCCTCGCTTTCCTTGATATCAGTGTATATCAAGTCGACTGTTTTTTTTATCATCCCCCGCAGAGTGCAAATTCCAGGTTCTTTTGGTATTCAATCCCTGTGTACCTTGAAAGTCTGACAGTCGTTGCTCTCATTCGTTCAGGTTCCCAGTTGATTGAATATGGGCAGCTGTAGCACCTCAAATTTGCACGCCCCATTCATGCATTCATTTCATTTTTTAGGTCATTTATCATTACATCTGGCATTGCATCATTACATTCCACATTGGCATCAAGAGGATTCATCAGTGCAAAAAAGGAAAGGTTCTCCTTGAGTTGAAGGCCACATGATTATTTTGAAGAGCTTGTATGAGCCAAGGTTCATTTTGATGCAACTTGACCAAGTGTTAGAGGCTCAAAGTCATCAGTGCATTGCCAAGTCATCTGGGGCTCATAAAAGTCAACTGAAAGTCAACTAAGGGCTAGGAGGTGGAGAAATGGTTTAAGACACTTCATTCATGCCCAAAGGAGGTTTATTCATCATGTAAAACATCTACCTTGAAGATTTTGAAGTCAGATCAAAATTTTCCAAAAATGGAAAGTGACCTGTAATTTCAAGATTCCAAAAATGGCAAGTTTTTGGACCACTTTCAACTTGACTTTCCAGCATCAAAGAAGCTTCAAATGAAATTTTGGTCAACATGAAAGTTGAAAATCTTTCTCTCCCATTTCCAAAAAGTCCAAGATCATGAGCATCTGATGAATGGTTGAGGAGTTATGAGCAAATGATCACCAAGTGTGCATGAAACTTCAAAGTGCCATAACTTTTGATCTAAAACTCCAATTTAGGCCACTCTTTTTGCAAATTGCATGTCATGACCTATATTTTCCAAATCCATCTTTGCATTGCATGAAATAATGTCACATGATCATTTGGCCATGCATGTGCTTTTTGGAGGGAAAATGAAGAATTTGAATTTGGTTGATCATATGAGTTTAATTCCAACCCTATCATGTTCATGAGATGATTTTAAGTGAAAATACACCTCCACATGGTACTGTTCACGTTCATGTTGCATGCATAAGGTGAATTTGCCAAATTGGTCATACACCTCATTTTGCATTAAACTTTCATTAGCCATTGCAAATTATCATTAGTAGAGTAATTAGGAGGTGGTATATAATGCTAATCATAACAGAATTTTGGAGGTACACACATTCTAGATCTAGATTTGAGATTTCCCTCCATTTTTCTCTCAATTGAAACTTCAAAATTCTTCACATAGCATAGCAATTTTCTTGCATATTCTGGTATATTGAGCAGTGTTGATGAAGAATCAAGCATTGGAATAATGATTTTGGCCAAGATTCGTGCGTACTCCAAGCAAACTCATGAAGATGGAATTTGCAAACTGAGCTAGATCTAGATGGAATCAAGCATCAATTCACACACAAAGCTTCATAACATCAATATAGGAGGGGATCTGGATCGTGTGAGCTCTTGAATCCACTGTTTCCATTGACTGCTCTTCAAGAAGGTTTGAAATCGAATCTCCCAATTCTCCATTCTATTACCATAATATTGTAGATCTTTGAATGCTGATTACACTGATATGAATACTTTTGAAAATGGATGAGAATTGACTGAGTTATGTTGATTTGAAGTTTGTATGTTAAAAATGTTTTCGATCGATTTGCATTACCCATGGACTTTTAGCTGAAAATAATGTTAGATTTGTGTTCCTGGTTTCAATACGATTTCAATGATGTATAATATGCGTGTTTCTGGAGAAAAAAAATTGATGCGTGCACTGTAGCACCACCGGTCTCAACGAAGGAGACGGTGGAAACCACCGCTCCAACCGCCGTCTGCAAAAGTTGTTAGGGTTTGTTCCTAGCTGGCGCCACGTATGTGCCTGTTTGCCAACCCATTGGCCTATGTTCCTTTGACCGGTTCCATGCAGGCATTGACTCTGACTGGGACGCCACCTCATTTAATGAAGCGGCAGCGTTTTGATCAAAATGCACCTTGGACCTTAGCGTCTCCGGTTCGAACCTGGCTTGGCATATTTTCACAATTCCATTTGTTTTTTTTTGTAGCACTCATGTGAACCTCATGAACCAGGGTTCGACCCCTAGCCTTAGCATTTTCTTTTTTATTACCAGCGCCTTTTGTGACCACAGTGACCTGAGTTCAATCCTCATATGATGCTTTTTTCTCATTTCATTTTCAATTAACATTTTCCACTTGTTTTCCATTTATTCATTTTCTATTTCATCAAAATCCAAAAATCACTAAAAATAGCAAATAATTCCAAATAATTCCAAACTTTTTCCTACATGTTCCTTGAGATGTCTATTATTTTGTGATATTGATTTTCTAATTTTTATCATTTCTGGATTTTTGAATGTGATGGATTGCTTGAACATGATGTACATTGTGACATGTTGTGCCAATTCTCTTGTGAAATGCTTATACTTGATCCAATTGCTTTGAAATTTGGTATGCTAATTCCTAACACGATGTATGATTTTTGAGCTTTTGTTTGGTATTTTTAGCATTTTTCATCTCTGTTTTAGACACATGGATGCATGGTGTGACAATGTGTGTCACACATTTTGATGTCATACTTGTTCATTTTCATTGACATGTCAATTGAGCTCTTCTGATTCTAATTTTTTGCATGCTGCTTGTGTTTAACATGTTGAGCTTGTATATAAAAGTTTCATGATTATTGGATGTGTTTCTGATTTAATGTGCATTTTCTCTTCTTGATGCCCAATTGTTGATCCCATTGTATGCCTTTGCCTTATCATGGTCATTAGATGTATTTGCCTTAGGATTTAAGTTGGGTCCTTTTTAGGACATGTTCTTACTTGAATAAATGTGCTTCATGTTGAAAATCAACTTCTGCTTTGACTTTTTACTTTGCCTTTGACCCTAGTCTTAGTACTAGTGGTTTGTACTTACCTTTTGAGCTTTGCATTTCAGGTTCAAGCTTTTAGTTCTAATGATGGATGTTGATCTCATTACTTGAGATGCAAATTACCTTGTGCACTAATCCTTTGTGTTGTAGGTCCATTGGTGGAATCACTTGATTGCTTGCACATAGAGCTTGACTTGTGCACATATAGAAACACTGTTGACTGTCTGTTTGGGTTGTCTGAATGTGAATATTGACTTGTTTGACTTTCTTACAGGTACATTAGCCGCTTTAGCTCATTGCTTGAGCTTTGCTTTGCTTGTGGTTGGCATACCACCTAGGTAATCATCCTCTAACTCCATGTAGTCTGGAAGCCCTGTCGTTTCTTTTGGCAGGCATTTGGCTGAAGTCCTCCTTAAGAGGCAATGACTGTGATTGTTTATATTTGTGCCATGTACTTCAAGTCCTCCTAAGTGAAGAGGCAATTGTCAGATAGAAAGGATTAGCAATCAATCCCCTGCTAATCGTTTGAGTCGTTCATTATGCTCGCACTACGTGCTGAGACTCTGAACCTAACCCAAGATCCTTTATATATAGAGTCGGTCAAGTGGAGTAGGATCCCACATTCTGGACCCCCATGTTTTCATTGATTCAAGCTCACCCAGGACCGGGTTAAGAGCTATGAGGTCTTATCCTCATTACCCTTCATCTGCTCACCCTGACGGTCAATGTCAGTGGTTAAGAGCCCTCAGATACCCTTCCAGCGCCGACTTGTTTGTCGAGGTTGATATGACCCCTTGACTAAAGCCTCACCCTTGGATGTTTGAGCCCCTTGTTGGTGTGTTTACTTCATGTTGTATGTGTTTGTGTGGTGTGATTGTATCCCTATAGGATTGCTAGACTTCGCATAGTCTCTCGTTTGCATGTCAATTAAGGTAGCACGGTTCCTTCGTCTAGGACTTCCTTTCTTGCGTGAGCATTCCTAAAACACAAACAAACATTATCTTCCCTTAAGAACATGTTAACTCCTTCTACTTCAGGTGAGTAAGTCTCCAAAGGTCGAGCATCCGGTAGATTGTGTAGCGACGTTGTTCACCTAAAAAACACAAAACAAACAGAAATAGTTTAGCCAAACTACGGCAACTCTGATTCTCATGTTCAGATGAGATACGTAGGCACGAGATGCGATGTCTTGTCGAGTTTGACTGACGACTAATAGTTAATTCTTTTCTCTCGCCCTCGTTGCGATTGAGACCTTCCATTTCTCTTGCCTTAGTTGCAATCGCGACCCTTCTGCTTTGTGTGTGTGTTTGGAGTCGGATGCAAGCCCAGCGATTGGCCTTCGGTTTCCTGTTTCGTTTGTGTGTGTGTTTGGAGTCTGATGTAAGCCCAGCGATTGGCCTTCGGTGTCCTGTTTCATTTGTGTTTGTTGTTTGGAGTCTGATGTAAGTCCGGCCATTGGCCTTCGGTTTCCTGTGTTCTTTTGTGGAGTTGGATGTAAGACCAGCGATTGGCATTCCGTTTCCAGTTGTGTGTTTGCTCTGACGTCTCAGCGTCTTTGGTTTAGAGTTTTGTTTCGGTGTGCGTTAGCCGAGCTACGAGTGCTCTGATTCTTCCTCTGGTTAGAGAAGATACGTATGCATAGGATGCGATGTCCTAGCGAGCACGTTCCTCGTTTCCCCGAACTACGTCGACTCTGATGTTTGTTTCTGACAAACTACGTAGGCCCGGGATGCGACATCCTACCGAGTCCGCTTCTTCCGTCTTTCCTGTGTTTCACTCCAATTTTGTGCAGTTTTTGAGCAGTCTTTTTAGCAACCTTACTCTATTCTATCTGAGCGTGGATCCCGTCGAGTACGATGGACGTGAGGGGGTGCTAATACCTTCCCCTTGCGTAACCGACTCCCGATCCTAGCAATCTCTGGTCGTAAGACCATTTCCTTTCCAGGTTTACTTCGAGCGTTTCCTTTCCCTCCTTTGGGATAAATAACGCACGGTGGCGGCTCTGTGTCTTTTCCCGTCGGTTGTTTTTCGTGTATGCGACATGGAGCATTAATGGTTCCCCCAAGCAGTTAACCCTTCAGTTATCCCCATCTGAGTTGGTTGATTCATTCCCCAGTGGAGTTTGTGTATCTCTCAGCAGGATTGATGTTGGTTTTATTCTCCAACAGAGTAAGATTGGTTTCCCCAGTAGATTGTGTTAGTTTCTTCACCAGTCGCCATCTAGCTCGACCCCAGTCAGAGTTTCCTCCTGGTTCCTGAGTAGCTATTTGTGTTTATCCTCTGTACGGTTGTCTCCCATTCAATATGGTGTTGACCTAAAATTTCCCACAGATTTGATAATGTTTCCTTTCCTCAGCAGATTTCCTCCTTCCCCATCTAGGGTTGAGCCTTTGGGATGTCTATCTCTTTGCTCCGGCAGTTGTTCCCCTCTTTTGTGGATTGATCGAGGATTGTATCGATGATTCAAATTTTTGCGACACCTTTGTATCCTTTGCGATTGTTTTATCAGCATAATCATCATATATACATATACATATACATATACATATACATATACATATACATATACACATATACTCATATAATTTCCTAATCGCATGTTTGTATCATCATATTGGTTGATTCATTGTTTGAGACTCTTATTCTCTATTATAGCGGTACTTTATCCCCATACATTTGGCGTCTGTCCTCCTTCAATTGTAGAGTGTCGGCCCCTTAAGTAGAGAGACTTTAACCTTTCTCCTTTCCCCACTGAGTTATTTCCTCGTGGAAGATTTTTGTTTTAGTTTCCTCCCCAATGGATTATCTGGATGGAATCACTCCCCTTGAGTTATATCCTCGTTGGGTTGAGTCTTGATTGATCGTTTCTTTCTAGTTCTTACCTAGATAGATGCTTTGTGTCCCCTAAGGGTTTATTACCCAGTAACTGGTAATATTCTTCTTAGTTTGCAGTTTGTTACTTCTTGCCCAATACCCGATAAAGGTACCCCTGTTTTCCCCATCAGTAGAGTCCCTAGTGAATTCATTCTTTTCCCGGAAGAATATTCTTGATATGTTCATCCTAACCGATGACGGATATTTTCTTCCCCTGTCTGAATTTATCCTATATATGTTCATCATAACTAATGACGGATATTCTCATCTTCGGTATTCTACCCAGTAAAAAGGTAGTTGTAATCTCTATTTTGTTCCTCAGAGAGTTAATCCTTGATATGTTCATCCTAACCGATGACAGGTTTCCTTCTCTTTGTGGTCTTCTACCCAGTAACCGGTAGTTGAAAATCCTACTTTTCTTTCCCCTTTGCAGAGTCTATCCTTGATATGTTCATCCTAACCAATGACGGGTTTTCTCTTTGTGGTAATCTATCTAATAACTGATAGATGTAATTCCTATTTTGCTCCTCAATAGAGTCTATCCTTGATATGTTCATCCTAACCGGTGACAAATTTTCTCTTTGATGGTATTCTATCCATCATTCGATAGATGTAATTCCTACTTTTTGCTCAGTTGGTTTATCCTTGATATGTTCATCTTAATCGATGACGGATATCCTCCTTGATATCCCATGCAAGTCTATCCTTGATATGTTCATCTTAACCGATGACGGATTTTCTTCCGTTCTGAGTCTATCCTTGATGTGTTCACCCTAAATGGTGACGAGTATCCTCATCTTTGGTCTTCTGCCCAGTAACTGGTAGTTGTAAATCCTATTTTCTACAGTCTTCCCCA
Organism: Lathyrus oleraceus; assembly: GCF_024323335.1. Lineage (NCBI taxonomy): Eukaryota > Viridiplantae > Streptophyta > Magnoliopsida > Fabales > Fabaceae > Lathyrus > Lathyrus oleraceus. Next base: position 142,425,558 of record NC_066583.1, on the reverse strand, counting down.
ACAAGGCTATTCTTACCCAGTAACCAGTAATGAATACTCCCTCCTGGTGGTTCTCAGTGAGTCATCCTTGATATGTTCATCCTAACCAGATCTCTATTATCTCCTTACCCAGTAATAGGTAGTGGATAATAGATTTCTGCTCCTCCTATGTTGAAGTTTATTTCTTCCCCAGTTGAGTTGAGTGCGCATTTCCTTAGTGAAATCGTTTTTCCTGCAAGATTCAAGTATGACAGTTTTACCCTGGTCTACTCGTATCCCCTGCAGATGTTTTGTTTCCCTGGCTGAGTCTTTCCATTTTTTATGGAATCTCCCTAGTCCCCCGGCAGTTTTTAAGTCGTAGCCTGGCCTACGCATAATCCTTTTTTCCCCTCAGAGTCTTTGTCTCCCCATTGAGTTTTTCCTTATGGAATGCATTATGCTCTTGTGGATATTCAGTCTCTCTGATTTCTTTTCCTCTGTGGCAATATTTCCCCACAGATAATTCGCTTTTACACTCATATCATATGTATCATGAGGTCTCTTTGGGATCAAAATTTGTTTCTATATGTTGTTATTTAAGCCCATTCTACTGAGTCGATACGAAGATTTTAACCTTCACCTCCTCAGTTAGAATGTCCTAAAATAGGGGCAGCTGTAAGACCCCAATTTTGATCCTAAGATCCCTCATGCAATTTCATCATATGCATTAGCATTGGGATCACACCTTGGGATTCTCCTTACCCCTTTTTCATTGGGTTTGCTTACCCCTCTTTCATTGGGTTTGCTTTGGGAGAGATCACCAAGCACTATGTAATTGTATCATACTTGTATATTATCATTTTACTAACCAAAATACCAAAGATATGTCTTTGCATTTGCCTAACTCTTTTGTAGGTAGGGCATGATCCCCATTGATCTAGCAAGCTCATATTTAGGGTTTAAGACCCTCATGGCTAAAAGCACAATCAAGGATTGATCCACAATGTCTCAAAGCATCATATATGAGTCCCAATGATCTCTACATGTTATATTGATCAAGCATTCTTCAAGAGTTTGGAGGTGATTTGCCTTGGAAACCCTAGTTTGACTGGGTATCTTGAGTAACTTATCCAACAAGCTATCTCGCTAATTGGTCAAATTTCTCAAGGGACACTTCAAAATTCATCATCTTATGAATATATGATATACCATGAGCCTAAAAAGTCAAGAGAATTCGGAGTTAGCAAGTTGGTTGATGGTGGTTGGCCAGATGAGTTCATCTGATCAAAAATGGGTCTCCCTAGACCTTATCTCCTACAATTTTCACCATATCAAAATTATTCCAAGAGCAACGTTACTCTAAATGACATTCCAAACAATTTTCATGTTGATTACTAGAGCTAGTTTTTCTTGGAAAATCATTTTCTATATTGAAATATTATAGGTCATTTTGTCTAAACCCTAATTTGGAAGTCAATTTCCCAAGGCCATAACTTGCTCATTTTTTATAATATGAAATATTTCCAAGTTACACAATAAAATTCAAGATTTCTACTTCAACTTTTATGTTTGGAGGGAGAGCTATATCAACTTTTATGAGCATGTGATATGAGGATACATTATAGGTCATTTTTTACCTATACCATTGAACAAGTGATTTTCCTCAACTTCAAAAATGCATAACTCCATTATTCTAAATCCAAATGACATGAAATTGGTGACCCTTTTGAAGGTATTTGAAATATATACAACTTTGATGAATACACGTTTCTCATTTGAAGCTCACATAAAAAGTTAAGCAAGGTGGAATATTGAGATATATGACTTAACACTTAGAAAAAATTTCAACATGTTGAAATTTCCAAACTTCCACCTCAAAATTCACCATGATCCATGTTCCAATTGGAAACGTGTCCAACATCAAAGTTGTTACCCTTGATCTAATCTTTCCAAAGAACCCTATTTCATGTATTTTGGATGAGGTTTGATAGGGTTGCGCATGGTCTTAACAAGTCTGCATCATTGGAGAAAATCAAATGTCCAAAACTCCATTTCATTTTGCCTTGCCATTCAAGCATGATTTGAACTTCAGTACAGCTGCAATTGGATCATAATGGATTGCTTCATGGGCCTGTACACGCCCATGCAAGCTTGTGCATCACATTGCCAAATTTAGCAATTTTTCAAGTGTGCAATTATCAATCCCAAATGCTATAAATACAAGGCCTCTGAGCTCATTTCAAACAGACCTTGCGCACCAGCTTTGCCCCCCAATTGAAACCCGCACCATTCAAAGGAAAACCTGAGAACTTTCAACTTGAAAAATAAGTTTGAATCTCATTGTTTGGAGATTCAAAAACTCTAGGATCCAAAGCTTTGTACCATTATCAAACCACTTCTGCAAGCTCCTCGAGTGTGATCAAGTCAAGTTTGAAGCAAGCATGATCCATTTCTGCGCAACATTGAAGGTAATTTTTAGAAATCTTCTTCTCTTTGATTGTCACTCAACTCTCATCAATTCTCTTGGATCTTTGGTTGTCTGAAGTCCTACCAATGTAAGCAAGAAGATTGAGTTGCTTTGAGGTCAAATCGAAGCAACTCAGTTGACACACCTCAAAATTCAACTCCTCACATCTTTCTATATATTTGGAGTTAGTTGAAATTGAGGTCAGATTCGTGCTCTACACCATTTTTTTCCAGATCATGTTCTCTTTTTTCATTTTCTTGATGGTGATGAGTGAACCAGTCCGGTGGACCTCGTTTGAGAAGGTGACCGGAGGTCCAGTGCTGGTGATGTGCTGGATAGGTTCTGATCCATTGATCTCATTTGAAATGTTTTAATCCTGAGCATCCAAAGTAATTACCACGCGTGTGCAACAGTTGACCAGGTGTATGGTGGAACGCGCGCTCATGTCCACTTGATCTGCCACCTTAATTAATGAGGGAGATCAAGTGGTCAACGTTTTTTTGATTTTCTGATTTTCATTTTATTTCATTTAATTTTCATTAATTCATATTAATTTTAATATTGATCCAAAAAATATGAGAGTTTCACAAAAAAAATTAAAATAAATTCTTCTTTCATATTCGGAATTAAAATTATTTTTTGGATCATTATTAATATTTTTCATGATTTAATTGATTTTGTGAATATTTTTAATTGTTTAAAAATACTTTTAAGTCTCCAAAAATTCTGAAATTTTTTCTCCAAGGTCCTTTGACCTTGTTTGACCTATGATAAATCTCATGGCCATTACTTTAATGTTTTGATGAGATTTTAGGAATTTGACAAACAATATTTAATTTAATGCATTATTTTTAGTATTTTTAAATTGAATAAATGCCAAATAATTGCGTTGAGCTATCTTGATGATTTGTATAAGTTTGACTTGTGTTGTTGGGCCTTGGTCAAGGTTGATTTGACTTTGCTAGGTTAAGATCATTGGATTTAGGGGATTGATGGAATGTACATTCCGTCTCCCAAAATGAATGAATGATCTTAATTTGGTAAATGTCCTCCTTTGACCAATTTGAGTTTTGATTTATTCCCCTCCCTCTTCATCTAACTCCCCTTCTTTATGCATCCATTTCATTTGGCCTATGATATCTCAAAGTCCTAAGGCTAGTTGATTGAAAAATCAACATAAGTATGGATGAGATTAGGCCACCTCTTTTGCATATTCTTTTTGTGTGTGGTATGTTTCATGAGCATAGTCCATTATACTATATCTCTAACATGCATTAACACCAAAATTCTATTGCCCGACCTCAAATAGTTGTGACTTCTACATAAGTCCAATTACGATTGCTTAACATAGCGCTAAATTTTTGACATAAAAGGCATAACATTCTAGTTAGTGAGATTGTAAGTCTCCCCTCTTTCATGGTATTGTGTGGAAACTTGGCCTTTTTTTCTTCCTTTGGAAGATGTCTTGGTTCAAGGATCCATGCTTGTGATAAGTGGGTTGAGTGTTCTCCAAAGAATGACTTAAAATGAAAAGCAAAAACAAATACAATACTAACTTCTAATTCATTAACCACTAAAATTTAATTTCAAGCCATTTACTTTTAATGCACTTTAATTTTTAAGCTTTATTCATTTGCCATTATTCATACCATTCTAATTGTTTATATTAATGCCTTTTCACTTTGTCCACTTGGACCATATGGTGTGATATATCTTGTTTGTGTATATTTTGTTTGTTTGTGTGGTATTTGACCATTAATATACATAATAAGAAACAAAAACCTTAAAAAACTATTGTGTGGACTGTTGGTTTGAACTTGGACAATTGGACTTAGAATCTAGGCAACACCCTTATGCAAAAGGACTTGGCCAATGCCAACTTTCATGTAACCAAGTGTTTGCAATTTGAAACTTCATCTGATACATCATTGAAGATACATTTGAGTTCATCTGCAACATGATCATTGTGAAGCTGTTATTTTGAACCTGTGACCTGTGGAATTCATCTGTTACATGGGCAAATTTGAAGGAGATCATGGAGTGGCTAAAGCTTGGATGTGGCTATCTTTATTTGATGCATTTCTCTTCAAGTTAATATTTTATGCATTGTTTGTTGCTTGATTCTAATATCCTAGGGAATTTGGGATTTCTATATGACATTCTTGCCTATTGGATTGCAGCCCATTGGTCAGATCTTTTCAACTCTTAACTTTTAAATTTATGCTTAGGATTAGTCTCTTCATCTCCTCCCCATCTCTTTAATTTCAAAATCTCTCCCTCCTTTTAAAAAAAACTTCTTTGTTTGAACTTGTTATTTTCTAAACTTAGACCCTTTGCAAATTAGAAACTTTGGCCTTATGCCATTGCATTTTCAAACTTCTTTTCTTAAATCAAACTTGTAAATAAACTTAACTATATTTGACTTAAACCTTTCAAAAGCCAAATAGAACTAACTCATTCAAGCCATTTTCTAGGCCCTTGTGCCTTTCAAACTTAAATTTTGATTAAAAGCAATGCATCCACTTTGAAATTTATATCACGAACTACGAGGTTTTGATCCCTCATTTTTATGTTGGTACGTATGCACAAGTCCGAAGGTCTTGTCCAACACAAAAATATAATTAATGAATTCTTTTCTCATCCCTCCATTCTATTTGTTTGTAAACGTCACTTTGTACAAAATACATATGCACACAAGAAAGGGCTCCCCAGGAGTACCTAGGACACTTTGGGTGCTAACACCTTCCCTCTGTGTAACCAACCCCTTTACCTGTAATCTCTGATATTTTATTAGTTTTGATTTGAAAACTTCTTACTTTTGGGTTTTGTTCGTACTTTTCCCTTTTCCCATGAAACAATAAAAGCACGGTGGCGACTCTTCTTATTTGATGTCTAGCTTATCCATAGCTTGATGATCATGAATTTACCGTTACAGAACTGAAATGTGAACATATATTAGATTATAAATTTGGTAGAAGAAATTAACAAATTATTATAAAATTATTACGAAATTTGGTCGAAGGTGATCCAAGAGATTGCGATACTGGGTAATACAGTGTCTAGGACATCTGTTATAACTCATATCACGTGCCGATCATCTGCACCATAAAAGTAAAAATATTATTTAGAGATAATAATCGGTAAAGTAAGTAAATATAGTCCATTTTTAAGAACTTACTTTTGTGCATACATGAATGTGAATGGGTTGTTATTGACGGGCGCTAGGGACGGTAGTCGGGACCAACCCCATGCTTATAGTAAAACAGCACATTCAGAAAATGTAGATGTATCTTTGTGTGCATTTTTACACAAAGAGCTATAAAGATAAGTCAAACAAGTGGATCCCCAACTGTAACTTCATATTCTATCTACACGTCTTAGTAAAGGTAAATACATAACATGCATACTAGAACCACTACCTTCGGAAAATAAAAATAAACCAATTAAAATCATAATGTAACACCTAGTTTTTATTATTAGAGCCTCTTCGGTAGAATTCTCATCTAATTGTAAGTTGTTATAATATGCCTTAAGGCGTGAAAGAAGTATACCTTGACCTCTCGAGTTATCATCTAACAAATCAGCATCCAAGAGGTCCATGCAAATTGAATTCACATAGTTGGTTTTATCATTTACCGTCTTACCTTCGATAGGCAGTCCCAATAACATGTAGACGTCTTCTAACCTCACGATACATTCACCGGTTGGAAACCAAAATGTATGTGTATCGGGACGCCATATTTCACATAATGCAAGAACAAATTTATTATCCACCGACCAAGATATTATTTTGCTTAGATGTCCAAAACCGGCGAGTTCGACATACAGTTGAATCATCGGGTCCATGTGTACAAATTCATGGCCCCGAGTTCGAAACCTAAAAACATCCTAAAAAAGAAACAACAAAATACATTACTTTATAAAAGATAAACAACAAATTAAGTATCGTTATTAAAAATTATTCTATAAAAATAATACAAGAATTAAATGCTTACATAAGTTGCTATGTTTGCAATTGTGCCTCCGTGCGATTCACCCATAGTAAGGAGAGACATATGCTGATTTCACCGTGAAACGCATTGATTCGAGAAGGTATGTCATCGAATGTCGTAATATCCTTTGCAAGTTTCGGTTGGTTGTGCCTCACAAAAAGAGAGGCGACTCTTGGGAGATAGCTTCTATAGACCCACCTCATAGTTGCATTGCAACTAATGTTGAACAAGATCACCGTAAATTAAGCATTGCATTGATATGTCAAGACATTTTGCCGCTTGTTAACAAAGACCCATCAGCGAAGGTGAGTATGATAATATATCATATCGTCACAAGATATGATTATACTCTACCTTACAAGAAAGCGTGGATTGCAAGGACAAAAGTTGTTGAACAGGTATTCAACAACTGGGAGGATTCATACAAAGAATTGCCACGGTTTTTATGGGCACTAAAAACATACGTACCAGGAACTGTTGCAATTATGGAGACATTGCCATCATTTACACCAGATGGAACATGTGTTGCTGGAAATATAATTTTTCACCGCTTTTTTTGGGCGTTTGAACCGTGCATCAAAGGTTTTGCATTCTGCAAACCTATTATTTAAATTGATGGAACATGATTATACGAAAAATACAATGGTACTTTACTTATGGTTGTTGCACAAGACGACAACAATAATGTCTTTCCCGTTGTCTTTGCTCTGGTTGAAGGTGAAACCGCTGGTGGTTGGGGTTTCTTCCTTCGACATCTCAGAACACATGTTGCTCCACAAGCCAATCTCTGTTTGATTTCAGATAGACATGCTTCCATTGAGAGTGTTTACAATAACCATGATAATAGATGACATGATCCTCCTTATACCCATGTCTATTGCATTAGACATATCACACAAAACTTCATGCGTGTAATCAAAGATAAGAACCTTCGCAAAAAAGTGGTGAATGTAGGGTATACTTTAACTCAACCGTCATTTCAATATTACCGTGATGAAATTAGATTGTCTAATGCAGATGCATGAAGATGAGTGGATAACATACCAGTAGAGCAGCGGACAAGGGCATTTGATAGAGGTTGTCGATGGGGCCACATGACAACAAACCTTGTGGAATGCATGAACGACGTATTCAAAGGCATTAGAAATCTACCAATAACCACTTTGGTCAGAACAACCTATTTTAGGTTGGCTTCTACCTTCGCAACCAGAGGTTAAAGATGGAGTGTAGTGTTAATGTCGGGTCAAATATTTAGTGAATGTTGTATGAAAATGGTGAAAGAGGAAAGTATAAAAGCTAGCACACACGTGGTTACAATCTTTGACCATCATAGGCGAAATTTCAGTGTACAGGAAACAATGAACCACAACGAGGGGAGGCCAAATTTATCCTATGATGTCAAACTAAACAGAAGTTGGTGCGATTGTGGAAAGTTATAGGCCTTCCGTATTCCTTGCTCCCATGTCATTGCGACATGCACACATACTCGCTAGGACGCTTACAACCATCTATCTGATGTTTACAAGGTCATTATCATCATAAATATGTATAGAAAAAGTTTCTCCGTACTACCAATGGAGGAATATTGGCCTCCATATGAAGGTGACATAGTTTGGTACAATGATGAGATACGAAGAAAGAAAAAAGGACGGCCAAACAACACGCGTATTAGAACAGAAATGGATACGACTGATAAAATGATAAGATTATGTGTAAGACCCCAATTTTGACCCTAAGATCCCTCATGCAATTTCATCATAAGCATTAGCATTGGAATCATACCTTGGCATCCTCCTTACCCATCTTTCATTGGGTTTGTTTTGGGAGAGATCACTAAACACTATGTGATTGTATCATACTTGTATATTATCATTTTACTAACCAAAATACCAAAAATATGTCTTTGCATTTGCCTAACTCTTTTGTAGGTAAGGCATGATCCCATTGATTTATCGAGTTCATATCTAGGGTTTGAGACCCTCATGACAAAGAGCACAACCATGAATTGATCCAAGAATGTTTATGAGCATCATATATGAGTTCTATTGATTCCTACATAATATATTGATCAAGCTTTCTTCAAGAGTTTGGAAGTGATTTGCCTTGGAAACCCTAGTTTGACTAGGTATCTTAAGTAACTTCTCCAACAAGCTATCTCACCAATTGATCAAATTTCTCAACGGACATTTCAAAATTCATCATCTTATGTATATGATCTACCATGATCCAAGAAAGTCAAGACAATTGAAGGTTAGCAAGTTGGTTGATGGTGGTTGGCCAGATGAATTCATTTGATCAAAACTGGGTCTCCCTAGACCCTATATCCTACAATTTTCACCATATGAAAATGATTCCAAGAGCAAAGTTAATATAAATGACATTCTAAACAAATTTCATGTTGAGACCTAGAGCTAGTTTTTCTTGGAAAATTGTTTTCTATGTTAAAACATTATAGGTCATTTTGTCTAAACCCTAATTTGAAAGTCAACTTCCCAAGGCCATAACTTGCTCAATTTTTATGAGATGAAAGATTTCCAAGTTTCACAATCAAATTTAATATGTCTACTTCAACGTTTATGTTTTGAGTGAAAGCACACTCAACTTTTATGAGCATGTGATATGAGGAAACATTATAGGTCATTTTTCACCTATACCATTGAACAAGTGATTTTTCCAAACTTCAAAAATGCATAACTCTACCATTATAAATCCAAATGACATGAATTTGGTGACAATTTTGAAGGTCTTTAAAATAGATATAACTTTTATGAAGACACTTCTCTCATTTGAATCTCACATAAAAAGTTAAGCAAGGTGGAATATTGAAGTATATAGCTTGACACTTAGTAAATTTTTCAACATGTTGAAATTTCCAAACTTTCACCTCAAAATTCTCTATGTTCCAAGCTCCAAATGAAAAAGTTTTGAACATCAAACTTGTTCCCCTTGATCCAAGCTTTCCAAAGAACCAAAGTTCATGCATTTTGGATGAAGATTGATAGGTCTGCGCATGACTTTAACAGGGCTGCATCATTGGAAAGAATCAAATGTACAAACTTCAGTTTACATTGCCTTGCCATTTAAGCTTCATTCATACATCAACATGAATCATTTTAGACCTTAATGCATTGCATCATGGGCCTGTAAATGCCCATGCACTCGTGTCATTCACATTGCCAATTTTGGACAGATTTTGAAGTGTGCAAATATCATTCCCTTTGGCTATAAATAGAAGGCTTATGAGCTCATTTGAATCACACCTTGCGCGCCAGCTTTGCCCCCCAATTCAAACCCTCTCATTCTAAAGGAAAACCTGAGAAATTTTAATTTGAAATTTGAGTTTGAATCTCAACTGTTGAAGATTCAAGAACTCCAGGATCCACAACCTTGCAACCTCTCCAATCACTTCCTGCTAGCTTCTCAAGTGTGATCAGATCGTGTTTGAAGCAAGCAACATCAAGTTCTGCATAGCATTGAAGGTAATTTTCAGAAAACTTCATCTTTTCGATTCTCACTCAATTCTACTCAATTCTCTTGGATCTTTGGTTGTCTGAAGTCCTACCAATGTAGGCAAGAAGGTTGAGTTGCTTAGAGGTCAAATCGAAGCAACTCAGTTCACACACCTCAAAATTCAACTCCTCATATCTTTTTATATATTTGGAGTTAGTTGAAATTGAGGTCAGATTCGTGCTCTACGCCATTTTTTCTTTCAAATCATGTTCTCCTTTTTTTATTTTGGTGATGGTTAAGGGTGGACCAGTCCGGTGAGGTCCACCGGAGAAGAAGACCGGAGTTACAGCTTCGGGGGTGGGTTGGCACGTCTCCCAACCATAGGATCCATCCAATTTGTTTTAATCTTGAGCGCTCATTGTGATTACCATCCCTGCAACGCGCCGACTCGTGTGTTTGGTGGAACGCGCGTTTCAGACCACTTGATTTGCCACCTCATTTAATGAGGGAGATCAAGTGGCTCACGTTTTTTTGATATTTTCTGATTTTCTTTTATTCCTTTTATTTTCATTAATTCATATTAATTTTAATATTGATCCAAAAAATATGAGAGTTTCACCAAATAATTTCAAATAATTTCCTCTATCATATTTTGAATTAAAATTATTTTTTGGATCATTATTAATATTTTTCATGATTTAATTGATTTTGTGTTTGTTTTTAATTATTTAAAAATACTTTTAACTCTTTAAAAATTCTGATATTTTTTCTCCAAGGTCCTTTGACCTTGTTTGACCTATGATAAATCTCATGGCCATTTCTTTGGTGTTTTGATGAGGTTTTAGGAATTTGACAAACCATATTTAATTTAAATGTATTATTTTAGTCTTTTTTTAATTTGAATAAATGTCAATTAATTGTGTTGACCAATTGTGATGACTTATTTGAGTTTGACTCTTGTTGTTGGACCTTGGTAAAGGTTGATTTGACTTTGTCAAGTTAATATCATTGGATTTAGGGGATTGATGGAATGTACATTCCATCTCCCAAAATGAATGGATGATATTAATTTGGTAAAAGTCCTCCTTTGACCAATTTGAGTTTTGATCCACTCCTCTCCCTCTTTATCTCATTCCCATTCTTTATGCATCCATCTTATTTGGCCTATGATATCTCAAAGTCCTAAGGCTAGTTGATTGAAAAATCAAGATAAGTATGGATGAGATTAGACCACCTCTTTTGCATGTTCTTTTTGTGTGTGGTATGTTTCATGAGCATAGTCCATTATACTATGTCTTTAACATGCATTAACACCAAAATTCTATTGCCCGACCTCAAATAGTTGTGACTTCTACATAAGTCAAATTACGATTGCTTCACATAGCGTTAAATTTGTGACACAAAAAGGCATATCATTCTAGTTAGTGAGATTGTAAGTCTCCCCTATTTCATGGTATTGTGTGGAAACTTGGCGTTTTTTTCCTTCCTTTTGGAAGTTGTCTTGGTTCAAGGATCCATGCTTGTGATAAGTGGGTTGAGTGTTCTCCAAAGAATGACTAAAAAACAAAAAACAAAAGCAAAACAATATTAACTTCTAACTCATTAATAACTAACTTTTAATTTCAAGCCATTTACTTTAATGTCATTTAATTTTAGTCTTTATTCATTTGCCATTATTCATACCATTATAATTGTTTATGTTAATGCAATTTTCACTTTGTCCACTTGGACCATATTGTGTGATATATTCCATTTTGTGGATACTTTGTTTGTTTGTGTGGTCTTTGACCATTAATGTACATAATAACAACAAAAATACTAAAAAACTTTTGTGTGGACTGTTGACTTGATCTTGGACAAATGGACTTAGAATTTAGGCAACATTCATATGCTAAAGGATTTGGCCAATGCCAACTTTCATGTAACCAAGTGCTTGTGATTTGAAACTTTATCTGATACATCATTGAAGATCTATTTGAGTTCATCTGCAACATGATCATGGTGAAGCTGTTATTTTGAACTTGTGACTTGTGAATTCATCTGTTACATTGGCTATCTTGAAGAAGATCATGGAGTGGCTAAGCTTGGATGTGGCTACCTTTATTTGATGCCTTGATCTTCAAGATTGATATAATTTTGCATTTGTATGTTGCTTGATTCTAAATGTCCAAGGGAATTTGGGTTTCTATTGACATTCTTGTCTATTGGATTGCTACCCATTGGTCAGATCTTTTCAACCCTTAACTTTTAATTTTATGCATAGGATTAGTCTCTTCATCTCCCCCCATTTCTTTAATTTCAAAAATCTCTCCCTCATTTTTAAAACTTTCTTTGTTTGAACTAGTTTTATTCTAAACTTTGACCACTTTGCAAAAAGATGGAAACTTTGGCGTTATGCCATTGAATTTTCAAACTTCCTTTTCTTAATCAAACTTGTCAATATACTTAATTATACTTGACTTAAACCTTCAAAAAGCCAAAAAGAACTAACTCATTCAAACCATTTTTGGGCCTCTTTGCCTTTCAAACTTATTTTTTTTTTAAAAGCAATATATCCACTTTAAAATTTGTATCACGAACTACGAGGTTTTAATCCCTCATTTTTATGTTGGTACGTAGGCACAAGTCCGAAGGTCTTGTCAAACACAAAAATATAATTAATGAATTCTTTTCTCATCCCCCCATTCTATTTGTTTGTAAACATCATTTTGTATCAAATACATATGCACACAAAAAGGGCTCCCTAGGAGTACCTAGGACACTTTGGATGCTAACACCTTCCCTCTGTGTAACCAACCCCCTTACCTGTAATCTCTAACATTTTATTAGTTTTGATTTTAAAACTTCTTAATTTTTGGGTTTTGTTCGTACTTTTTCCATTTTCCCTTGGAAACAATAAAAGCGTGGTGGCGACTCTTGTTATTTGATGTCTAGCTTATCCATAGCTTGATGATCATGAATTTACCGCTACAAAAATTAAGTGGCGACTCTGCTGGGGAGTAATCTGCAGTGGGTTTAGCCTACTTTTTATGTGTATATATTTGTATATATGTGATGTTTGTATATATGCATGGGTGATATAATATGCTTGTTGTGCTTGGTGATATCTGAGTGGTGAGATAAGTTCTAACCCGAACTTGAGTGCAATTAAGATAGAAGGATGGTATAGTCATGTTCGACTTGTGTGGAGTAGTCCTTAACAAGTTGGCTTGAGATCCATCTGCTAAGTGGAGACTCTTTTGATTTTGGAAATGTCACACAAGTATTTATGGTTAGGCATTACTATATCTAATTTGGGTCCGAGAAGCTGAGGATCATAGAACATTTACCCCCTCTTGGCCTATTTAGGACGTAGTGCGGAGACTGTCCAAGTGTAGACTTGATAATAGTTGTTACGCGATACTATATTCAGACGAGTTTCTCTTGAGAATATTATGGGTCGATGAGTCAGTCATCTTAACCTGTAATGTCCGATAGATGGAATTAAGACTCTGGGAACTTTTTAGAACATGATCTACAGGTTTTTATCCTTAGTTCACTCCCTTGGGATGATTCTTACCCAGACTCCATGCTCTTGACTTACAACAAACCCTTGATTCTTGGTTGATCCAATCAAGTCTTGTCAATATCAATGGAACTTGGGTGTTGATAAGGTATAAACCATAATCCACCAAAATGGATGATTGATCTTGACAATGACTTGATTCATCCCTTGACCTTTGTTTACTTGCCGTGTGTGTGATCCCTTATTTATGATTGTTGCATTCATGCATTCATGCGCATCATAACATTCGTCACACGAAAACTTCAAGGAACTAAGGTATTATTTGCAAAAATTTTCAGACCATGGATTGTGGACGAAGGAACACTAAGAAGTACAGTTTCAGATGTTCCGACTTGAAAGAGTTAATGAAGCTAGCATCTTTTGTATTAGATCCCTTGGACTTCAAACGACGCCATGGGAAGCTTCTGTCCATCTTGTCTGCCGATGTGGTTGAAGGACTTTTGAGTGTATTGGTGCAGTTCTATGATCCTCCCTGCCGCTATTTCACTTTCCCATATTTTCATCTTGTGCCTACCTTGGAGGAGTATTCTTATCTTCTGGGGATACTTGTTTCTAGTAGAGTAACTTTTAGTGGATTGGAGGAGATTCCCGGATCTAATCTTATTGCTGAAGCTCTTCACTTGAAGAAGTCTGAGATAGAGGCTCATTGGGTGAAGAAAGAAGGATTATTTGGGTTGCCATCTGATTTCCTCATCAAGGAAGCTACTGCTTTTGCCCAAGCCGGTAGTGTGGACACTTTTGAAGCCATCTTTGTGTTGCTCGTTTATGGATTGACTTTGTTCCCTAACATTGACGGTTTTGTTGATGTTAACGCCATTAGACTTTTCTTGATTGGGAATCATGTGCCTACTTTGTTGGGTGATATGTATTTCTCTTTACATCTAAGGAATTCTAAGGGTGGTGGAACTATCGTCTATTGCATTCCTCTTCTGTACAAGTGATTTATTTCGCACTTGCCTCAGACACATGCTTTTGTGGAGAACAAACAATGTCTACGGTGGTCTCAGAGACTTATGTCTCTCACTAATGACGATATAGTTTTGTATGATCCTTCTTTGGGCAGTTTGGATATTATTGATAGTTGTGGTGAATTCTCTAATGTGCCTCTCATTGGTACACAAGGAGGAATTAACTACAACCCTGCTTTGACTCGTCGTCAACTTGGGTTCCCCTTGAGAGGCAAACCTAATAACACTTTGTTAGAAAGTATTTTCTACCAAGAGGGTAAAGATCCCCAACATTTTAAGTAGAAGATTGTGCATGCTTGGCATAATGTGCATAGGAAGGGAAAATCCTAGCTTGGTCCGCGCAATTGTGTAGCTTTGGAAGCTTACACTCTTTGGGTGAAGAAGAGAGCTTTGGAGTTGAAGATGCCCTATCCTTGTGAAATACCTATGTCTATGGTTGTGGTTGAGCCATTAACTCTCCCTAACCAAGATGTAGAAGAGTTGGAAGACGCACTCGTCAAGACGAAGCAAGAGAAGGATATGTGGGAAGAGCGCTTTCGTGCTTTGAGAAAGAAGCATGAAGAGTTGAAGTTGGAGTCTAAGGACAAAGATGCACTTATTGAGTTACTTGAAGACCGAGTGACAAAGAGACAGAGAGAGTCAGAGGTTTCATCTTCTAGCCTGCCTCAGCCTTCCGTTGCTTGGAAGAAGATTGTTGATCAACTTGTCCTCGAGAAGACTCAGATGAAGGCTTCTTTTGAGACCGAGATCCGTCGCATTCGAAGGAAGTACTCGCCTTCAGTATATATATATATATATATATATATATATATATATATATATATATATATATATATATATATATATATATATATATATATATATATATATATTTGCAAATGATATAGTAAGTTCCTTGAAAACAAAAATAAATAAACAAGCATTGCATTTCATGCATCATTTGCATAAGCAGGTTTCTCTTTCGCCAGATGTCTCATTGGTGTTTCTTATGTGCTTTAGCCGAGTTGACTCATCGGTACAACACCCGCGCCAATCATCACAAAATTATGGAGCATCTAGAGCAAGAGAACAGAGAACTGAAAGACGAGATCGCCCGACTGACAGCCATGATGGAGTTAGTGTTGGCTGCTCCGAGCCAAGCTTCTCCAACGCCTGCAACTCCTCCTCCTTAGAGGACAGTTATTTCAGAGGTGGCTACCTCTACCATGCCTGCTGCTACCGCCCATTTCGCACCTACTATGCCTGCCGGATTTCCGTGGGGAATGTCGTCGAACTTTATGCCTGAAGGCTTTGTGCCTACTTTTGCTTCCATGTCGGCATCTAGCCCGGTCATGTCTGTGCCACCTCCCGTTGTGCACACCTTACCTCGTGTGGAGGACACCATTTATCACTCCGAGCCGTCTGAGGGTCCGGATATTTATGAGAAAATGGATGAAATGAAGGATCTGTTTCTTGAGTTGCGCAAGGAATTGAAGACGCTAAGGGGTAAGGACTTGTTTGGAAAGAGTGCTGTTGAGTTGTGTTTAGTGCCCAACGTCAAGATCCCGGTGAAGCTCAAAGTGCCTGACTTTGAAAAGTATAAAGGGAACACATGTCCACTCAGTCATCTAGTGATGTATGCTCGCAAGATGTCTACTCAGACTGACAATGATCAACTGTTGATTCACTACTTCCAAGACAGTTTGACCAGTGTTGTGCTCAGATGGTATATGGGGTTGGACAGTGTAAGCATTCACACCATCAATAACTTGGGAGAGGCTTTAGTCAAGCAGTATAAGTACAACATGGATATGGCGCCTGATAGAGACCAGCTGAGGTCTATGTCTCAGAGAGATAAGGAGACATTTAAAGAGTATGCGCATAGATGGAGGGAATTGGCTGCATTTGTGTGTTGCTTGATTCTAAATGTCCAAGGGAATTTGGGTTTCTATTGACATTTTTGTCTATTGGATTGCTACCCATTGGTCAGATCTTTTCAATCCTTAACTTTTAATTTTGTGCATAGGATTAATCTCTTCATCTCCCCCCATTTCTTTAATTTCAAAAATCTCTCCCTCATTTTTAAAACTTTCTTTGTTTGAACTAGTTTTGTTCTAAACTTTGACCACTTTGCAAAAAGATGGAAACTTTGGCCTTATGCCATTGAATTTTCAAACTTCCTTTTCTTAATCAAACTTGTAAATAAACTTAATTATAATTGACTTAAACCTTCAAAAAGCCAAAAAGAACTAACTCATTCAAACCATTTTTGCGTCTCTGTGCCTTTCAAACTTAATTTTTGTTAAAAGTAATACATCCACTTTGAAATTTGTATCACAAACTACGAGGTTTTGATCCCTCATTTTTATGTTGGTACGTAGGCACAAGTCTGAAGGTCTTGTCAAACACAAAAATATAATTAATGAATTCTTTTCTCATCCCCCCATTCTATTTGTTTGTAAACATCATTTTGTACCAAATACATATGCACACAAAAAGGGCTCCCTAGGAGTACTTAGGACACTTTGGATGCTAACATCTTCCCTCTGTGTAACCAACCCCATTACCTGTAATCTCTGACATTTTATTAGTTTTGATTTGAAAACTTCTTACTTTTTGGGTTTTGTTCGTACTTTTTCTCTTTTCCCTTGGAAACAATAAAAGCGCGGTGGCGACTCTTGTTATTTAATGTCTAGCTTATCCATAGCTTGATGATCATGAATTTACCGCTACATTATGTAGTATATGTCGTCAACCGGGACACAATAAGAACAAATGTCCCAATATAGGAGCAACATCTGCATCATAATTTAGTATCTCCTTTCAATTTTTGTAACCTTATATTTTTATATATCATTATCTTTTTGTTACAACAAGGTTAACAACAAACATCACTACAACATAATCAAACTTAAAACATAACATTTCTAATTGATTACAACAATCAAACTGATGTCATCTTGTCCAAACATCATTTCCCTAACATCCTTATCAATTTTTACTCGCACCCAATCAAATATACTATCGAGTCTCTCAATACTTATATTTTTTTTCCTTCTGGTATTTTTTCATCTAACCAACGAACCAACTCCCTCTTTAGTTGATCGAAACTACAAATGTTCCAGAAGAGCATCAACATTGGAGACTTGTCTCTCGAATAAATCACTTTTTCATAACGACGACGAACACCGAACATGTTTGTAATATGACGAAATGAGATGTAGAAAAATGAATCACACAACACATCTATTTATAAAAAAAATCACATTACACTGAGGCACCAGACCAATTAGTGACTTCTTCCAAATTACACATGGGCACCGATTGGATTGGCAGCACCATATGTTGTAGTCAATCCAATTGGCGCCCCCACTTAAAGTTTAAGGGTAGGCGCCAATTGGTCTGGCGCGTATGCCTTACGTTTTTTTTTTGAAATTGAGGTAGTTTGAGATTTATTTTGAAAACTAGGTTATTTTGGGATATTTTTTGAAAAAGTGGGGTATTTGAGTAAAAAATTCTCATTCCCTACCCTATGAGCCTAGAGCTACATGGAGTATTTAGGTTGCAAAACGTTTCAGTTCCAAGACAAACATTTAATGTGTGTGTTCCTGAGATCACCTATTACCACTCAACACGCCTATGGCCCTAGGCGTTCATCAAGACAACGAAGAAGATTGGTCTAGAGGTCGGTCGAAAAGCTTCCATCATAATCCTAACTTCATACATGATAGCGAGGAATTGGCAACAACTATTTTGAGTCGGCCAAACAGCCTAACAACATCGGTCAAGCACCTAAGGCCTAATCTAGAATACTCTTGCAAGAAGAACGATGACCAGGTAAACCTTCGCTAGAGAACCACATATTGGATCCAGACTGCACCCTCATCATCATCCATCAGATCCAAGCTGACAGTCCATTATATACATAAGTTTGTTCATGCACCATGACAAATAACTTTTCGTACATTCATGCAAGTTACACACCTCTCTAACCTCACTTACTTGGACGTTGCATTTAAGTGCTAAACCTGCCATCACAATCCTACTCTAGCATATTAGAGACTAGCACCACCAGATCAAAAAAGTTTATACTCACATGTCATCAATCTTTTGCTTTAAGAAAAAAAACAGCATCAATCTTTTGCTCCTAATTGAAATAAAAGTTATTTAAAATAGTTTTAAATTTAATTGATTTTTGAAATTTTGATATTTAAAAAAATTTATAGTATGAATGTCTAAAATAACATTGTATATTTAAACTATTTTTTTATTTAATTTTTTTATAACTTTTAAACAAAAATATACAATATTATAAAAATCATTATTTAAAAAAAGTGAAACAAACTAGTTTAACTTCTTTGAAATAATGTTATAAAGTTAATAACTTATATCTATTTGATAATATTAAAAATCAAAGTTATTTGTATCATAAATGGGAATGAATTCTATCTTGTAAGAATTCCTCCCGTTCAATCCAAGCCTTCAAAAGTGAATTGATAAAAACATATAAAAGGGAAAAATATGAGTTTTAAGGGGTGTAATTTTCAATGGATGAAAAAATCACGCCCATCATAAATTACATCTGACAAAACAAAATAAATTTTAACTAACAAAATAAACTAAATAACAAATATATTTTAAAGACATTAATTTATGAGAAAGAACGATACAAAATATACTACCAACAGTTAAGACAAAACATTGATTTTCTAAAAAGCGTTACATTAAGTGTTATAATTTAATTTGACTTAATATTTCTGTAAGTTATTAATATTAAAAAACCTATTTAAGATATTTATTTAATTACGTGATTCTTTTGTATGAAACCAAGAAACACTAAATAAAATTCCAAGTAAAAAAAAAGCAGAAAATAAAATAGTTTTGAATAATAACTTCTTTTCAAAATAGACAGTTAAAACAATGAAAGATAGATGTTATCCCATTCTTCTCTCTCTATGCTAAATTAGTAATTTAAGGTGGATTGGGTGCCATTGTTCTTTTTTACTTTTCACAGATTCTGATTTATGAGTGGCATTTCTCGTAATTAACAACAATACCAGGGGCTTTATTCAAAATCTACACTCAATTCACCTAATATATAAACCTCTTTCTTCCGATCGTTCTCTTCTCTAGTTCTCTTCTCTTCCTTCATTCCGTGCTCTCCGCCTGAAAGTTAAACACTCGAACTCGTGTGTTTTTTTCCGGTGCTCGTTCTTCACCTTCGGATCTATAGTATCTTACATAACACAAAAATAAAAAACCTAAAAAAAAATTCAGAATTCAGCGTTTGGTTCAGTTCTTCTTTTTTATCAGGTAGATCCGAAGTGTGAGCATTCAAGGTATCGCCGTCGTGTATGATCGATCGCATTTTGTTTTTAATTATCCGATCCGTATTGTTTACATTATTTAATGCGTTTTTTAATCTAAATTCTCATCCATGCGTTGATCTATAGATCTGAGATTTTATGCATGCTAATTTATACTCTGATTAATCTTTAAACAGCTCGCGGAATGGTTTTATTAATCTTCGTTTTTTGCATTCTGTTATTTTGGATTTAATCTGTTGCATGGTGATGTCGGAAGTTGAATTGTTTATTTATTATTTCTGTGAATTGAATTGAATTGAATTGAATTGGTTTGAAGGTTGACGGTTTATGTTATTTGGATGCAGATCGAAGGGTAGCTGTTGAAGAATGGCAACAACAGCAGCTGGGAACTCGGCATGGTATAAGGCAAAGGTGAAGGCTGTTACTTCTGGGGACTGCGTTGTTGTTGTTTCCGTGGCAGCCAATGCTAAGTCTGGTGTTCTTCCAGAAAAATCCATCACTTTGTCGTCTTTGATTGCGCCGAGATTGGTAATTTTGTGTTTTGACTTTTGAAGGATGATTTAGAAAGTATATGCTGATATGTTTTTTTTAATCATGGTTTATCTGTTTTAACTACTTATGTTGTTTTGTATTTTTGGAATTTTTTGTAGGCGCGTAGAGGTGGTGTTGATGAGGCATTTGCATGGGAAAGTAGAGAGTTTCTGAGGAAGCTTTGCATTGGAAAGGTGCGAAAAGAGAGTTGTTTGTTACTATGATTTGATTTGAGTGGTTTGTTATTGTACTTTTTTAATGATTGATGAAGCATGCAATGGTTCTGATATGATATGTTTGTGTAACAGGAGATTACTTTCAGAATTGATTACACCGTGCCATCAATAAACAGGGAGTTTGGAACGGTTTTTCTTGGCGACAAAAATGTTGCAATGCTGGTTGTTTCTCAAGGATGGGCAAAGGTTGAATACTGTGTGATTAATGTCTAGATGTGCATGTGTTGCTTTTGGATTATTTTTTCTGTCTGAATTGGATTGATGAGTTGTGGGATTGTTCCTGCAGGTTAGAGAGCAGGGACAGCAGAAAGGAGAGGTGAGTCCATTCCTGGCAGAGTTGTTACGGCTGGAAGAGCAAGCTAAACAAGAAGGCCTTGGTCGTTGGAGCAAGGTTTGTCTGGCTTTTCCTTTTTTCAAAAACTTTGTAATCAAGTTGCTGCTTTTGCTGCCGTGAATGAAAATCACATGTTGGTTCCTTGATGTTCTTGCAACTTAGTTTTACTAAAGACTGAGGTGCAATGTTTTGGCATCCATGTTGATGACAATAATTAGCCAGTATTTTCTACTGTAATTTTCTTGAACTTACTTTATCATCCAATATTTATAGACGCCATCTTCTACTTCCCATTTAAATTAACAAGATATGGTGATTCTGGAATGCTATAGAAACTAGAGACGCATAGTTGTCATTTCTGTTTATATAATTGAAATCCTCCACGAGTGAATCATATGATTTTATGATGATCGCAGGTTCCAGGTGCTGCCGAGGCATCCATCAGAAATCTACCACCATCTGCCCTTGGTGATGCTAGCAACTTTGATGCAATGGGTTTGTTAGCTAAAAGTAAGGGAGTACCAATGGAGGCACTTGTTGAGCAGGTTCGTGACGGAAGTACTCTCCGAATCTATTTGCTTCCGGAGTTTCAGTTTGTCCAAGTTTTCGTTGCTGGAATCCAGGTACATTTCATAATTGCTCTTTTGGCTGCTACCATTTTTTCTATGTGTGCCACTTATTGTTTTCTCTTTACATCAGTCGCCACAAATGGGAAGGAGAGCTGCACCTGAAACTGTTGTTGAACCTGAGGTAACAGTTGATAGCACTAATGGAGATGTCCCTGCAGAACCTCGAGCTCCACTTACATCTGCCCAAAGACTTGCTGTTTCAGCATCTGCTGCTGAAACTTCAGCTGATCCTTTTGGACCGGATGCTAAATTTTTCACTGAGATGCGTGTATTGAATCGAGATGTAAGCAACAATCCTCTACAAGTTATATTGCTTTTGCATTTCTGGGGTTTTTCTAAGTTCCAAAATGGGTATGCAGGTTCGGATTGTCCTGGAAGGTGTGGATAAGTTCAGCAATTTGATTGGGTCAGTGTATTATCCTGATGGTGAATCAGCAAAGGACCTGGCATTGGAGCTTGTTGAAAACGTATGTAATATGTTTTGAATAGAGAAATATTAGCATGATTTATTTTGTCAAAATCGAATCTTGTTGGACCTAACTTGTTTACAGCCATGGTTTTTATACTGGAGCATCACTTCATTATTTTTTGAGACTAAAACAAGTTGGGATCCTTTTTGTGGTTGTACTTAACTTGAAGGGGTCCAAGATGGGGCGGGTGCATGTTGGCACATGGATTTCATCATATATATTTAACTAGTAGGATCTATTTTGTATTGAAGTTCCATTGGAATCTTTGATTACCTACCTACTACCAAGTACCAACTCAGTGGGTGTGAAAAAGAAAACACTTGTTATAATGCTGGCTGTATTCTACTACCAAGTACCAACTCAATGGGTGTGAAAAAGAAAACACTTGTTATCATGCTGGCTTTATTTGCTTGAATGGAGTACAATCTGAAAATATTTCATGATTCCTTTTCTTCTGAGAACAGATTAGACAAAATGAATTACAGATGTTCTATCATTTCTCAACTGTATTCATTCTATATTTTATAATTATTTACCTTAGTTTTAATGCAATATCTTTAGGCAATATCTATTGCATGGCATCTAGGTGGACCTTGGTATCCCAGATTTCTCCCTTGTCAATAGATTATGTGAATGTCCTAAAGTCGCTTGATAGTTTGTGTTAGGTGGAGCCCGGACAAACTGTTTTTCCATGTATTTTATCTGATGAAATGTCTGTTAATATTTGCTGTAATGTAAGTCTTTCTCAATTTGATTTTTTCATCAAATAGGGTTTTGCTAAATATGTTGAATGGAGTGCAAACATGATGGAAGAAGATGCAAAGCGGAAGCTGAAGTCTGCAGAGCTCGAGGCTAAGAAAAGTAGGTTAAGAATTTGGACAAACTATGTGCCACCGGTTTCAAATTCCAAGGCAATTCATGACCAGAATTTTACTGGCAAGGTAAAATATGCCTCATATTTTTATGGCAATGGTAATTTATCCAGTGAATTAAGCAGAATTTTACTGGCAAGGTAAAATATACTCTCATATTTTTATGGCAATGGTAATTTATCCAGGGAATTAAGTGTATTTATTTCTTGAAATTTTCAGGTGGTTGAGGTTGTGAGTGGAGATTGCGTCATTGTTGCTGATGATTCTATTCCATATGGCAGCCCACAAGCTGAGAGGCGAGTTAACCTTTCAAGTATTAGGTGTCCAAAAATGGGCAATCCTCGTCGAGATGAAAAACCAGCTCCCTATGCACGTGAAGCAAAGGAATTCTTGAGAACACGCCTCATCGGTCATCAAGTACGAAGATATCTTGTGGACCTTCTTTTAATATCATTGATGATTTTAGCTACAATTGATTGCCTCTATTTTTCAGGTGAATGTACAAATGGAATATTCTAGGAAGGTTGGTCCAGTTGATGCAGCTGGAGCTCCATTGGGAGCTGGTGATAGAGTAATGGATTTTGGATCAGTCTTCCTATTGTCCTCAGGGAAAGCTGACAATGACCAAGCCCCTTCAGCTGCTGCTCCTGCAAGTCAGCAAACTGGGTTGAATGTCGGCGAATTGGTAATTGGTCGTGGCTTTGGAACTGTCATTAGACATCGTGACTTCGAAGAGAGATCTAACTTCTATGATGCTCTTCTTGCTGCTGAATCACGTGCCATTTCTGGAAGGAAAGGGATCCATTCTGCCAAGGATCCTCCAGTGATGCATATAACTGACTTGACCACGGTTTGCAAAATTTTAATTATACTGGATTTTGTTTCTTACTTTGAAGCTTAGAAAGTGTAACTCAAGTCTAACTGTTTTCTTATGTTTCATATTATTAGGCATCGGCCAAGAAAGCCAAAGATTTCATGCCTTTCCTGCATAGAAGTAGAAGAGTTCCTGCTGTAGTGGAATATGTCCTCAGTGGTCACCGTTTCAAGTTGTTGATTCCTAAAGAAACTTGCAGTATTGCTTTTGCATTCTCTGGTGTCAGATGTCCTGGTCGTGAAGAGCCATATTCTGATGAGGCAATTGCACTGATGAGGCGGAGGATAATGCAAAGAGATGTTGAGGTAATTTAGTTGCTTTCTGAGCTTAAGATTCCTGAGTCCGAGTGTAGTTTTATTTTACCGTTAAACATTTAACTTCTGCAGATTGAGGTAGAAACTGTCGATAGAACTGGAACATTCTTGGGATCCTTATGGGAGTCGAAAACAAACGGGGCGGTTGCCCTACTCGAAGCCGGTCTTGCAAAACTACAAACCTCCTTTGGCAGTGACAGGATTCCTGATCTTCGTGTCTTAGAGCAAGCCGAACAATCTGCTAAGAGTAAAAAGCTGAAAGTAAGAATGGGGTCCCAAACGTGGTTTGTGATTATCACTTTCTTTCCGTGTTAACTATTCTAAAAAAATTTGTTCTGCAGATCTGGGAGAATTTTGTTGAAGGGGAGGTAGTACCCAGTGGTGCAAATGTTGAAACCAAACAGCAAGAAGTACTTAAGGTGTGTTGGATTGTGGGTTACTATATTACTACTGAAAGTACTAGTGACTCCTTTTTTGTGTTAATGGGGAATGACTTAATCTACTGTCATGCATTCATAGGTAACTGTTACAGAAGTCTTGGGAGGTGGTAAATTTTATGTCCAGACTGTTGGAGATCAAAAGATAGCATCCATTCAGAACCAACTAGCTTCTTTGAACCTGAAGGAAGCTCCTGTGATTGGTGCTTTTAATCCTAAGAAGGGCGACATAGTCCTCTGTTATTTCCGCGCTGATACGTCTTGGTATCGGGCAATGGTAAGTTCCAATATGAAATTTTTGTTTTGCTTTTTACATTCTCCCCCTACCAGTGTAGGCATTGCAATCCTGTGGGCAAAAACATGTTGCCATTATAGATTAAGTACGAAGCAGATTAAAAATATATCACTTGATGATTGAGTCACAGCAACCTATTTCTTTCATATTTTTCTCTTTTCTGGATTCCTTATAGTCAGTTTGAAGGAGATATTTTAAATCAATTTGTTTGGTTCAATTTTTAGTAGGGGATATTTTAAATTATATTTAATCACAAGTTTCTTTTTTCCCTACTTTTGTTGGTTACTCTTTTTCCTTTTATTGTTGTTGTCTTCTTGCACAATTGTTTCTCTAATTTTTGAATCCCTTGCTTCCCATTTTTACTATGTTGACCTCTTTACAAGCATTTAGGTTGATATTGCATAAATATGGCATATATTTTATAAACATTTTGTTTATTATCATTTTTATTTTTTTTGATAAATGATGTTAACCGGATTTATCTTGTTACCATATTATTTTGCACAATCTAGCTGCTTAAAAATATTTGCACAAAAATATGATTGACCTGGGATTATTGAGCATGATATTCCCGTTACATGATTGATACTTTATGCACAAGTTCCTTATGACCACTTTTTCCAAGTTCCTGCATGTCACAGTTAATGTGATGCAAAGTACTCAATGCATGCATCAATTGTATATCACCTTGTGAAATGGTAGTGCCACATTCCTTTGTACTGATTATTCATGTTTGAATTGTTAAGGTTGTCAATACGCCTCGAGGACCAGTTGAATCTTCGAAGGATGTGTTTGAAGTATTCTACCTTGATTATGGAAATCAAGAAGAAGTACCATACAGTCAACTGAGGCCTCTTGATCCATCTGTGTCATTAGCACCCGGCCTTGCTCAATTGTGTAGCCTTGCATACATTAAGATACCAAACTTGGAAGAGGATTTTGGTCAAGAAGCAGCTGAATACTTGAGTGAACTCACTTTAAGCAGTGGAAAAGAATTTAGGGCCATGGTTGAGGAGAGAGACACTACCGGAGGAAAAGTGAAAGGGCAGGGAACTGGACCAGTTATTGCTGTAACTCTTGTTGCTGTCGATGCTGAGATCAGTGTCAATGCTGCCATGCTTCAGGTTTTTATTTATTGCTACCAACTCTTGCTTGAAATGCTTCAAAACTATTGCTAGAACAAAGAATACTCACAATCACAAAACACATACCTTTGAACATTTTTGTTTTCTTGTACTATTGCTTTGAACATTTTTGTTTTCTTGTACTATTGCTTTGAACAAACAACAATCACAAACACATACCTTTGAACATTTTTGTTTTCTTGGAATTCTCAGGAAGGACTTGCTAGGATGGAAAAAAGGAACAGGTGGGATAGATCAGCAAGAAAGCAGGCCCTTGATAATTTGGAAATGTTCCAAGGAGAGGCAAGAACCAGCAGGCGTGGAATATGGCAGTATGGAGATATTCAGTCTGATGACGAGGACACTGCTCCTCCACGAAAACCTGCCGGTGGCCGCAGATAAGTGTAACGGGATGAATAAGTTATAAAATATATAGACATCTTGAGAGAGAAAATGATTCAAGTTATAGACATGAGTTAGAGAGAAAAAGAAGAAAATGCCGTGTATTTCCTTTGTAAGTTTTGTTTTGTTTTTGTTTTAACTTTTATTGTTAGATTTGGCTGAACAATTTTTTCCATAGATGTCATAATAAGGTACATGCGGCAGGGTTCTTTTTTAAAAAGACGGCAGAGATGTTTTGATTATTTAAGAAACTGTGTCTTTCCTTTTTTACTGTGGTGTTGTTTGGTTTCGGATTTAGTACGAATTTAGCTTTTTATTTTTATTAGTTTGATAAATTTTTTATTATAAATTTCTTAAACAGTATCCTTGGAGTACTTGCATGATTTCTTTTGGCATAGGGTAGAAACTAGGCCAAAAAGTTGAGTTAAAAGTGATTATTTTCTATTTAAACAACTTAATATATATGTGCTGGTCTGTTGAAATTGCCGTGAGTTGTTTCATGCATTTTTTTTCAAATATTTGTGGTCAAAGCTAGGAATATGAAGCTTTGATTGAAGACTTCAAATTGCTAATTGATTTCAAAGCTAGGAATGCACTCATTCCGGAATATCCAAAACTAGTGATTATATTTCCCAAATTGAAAATTTTCAAGAAATTGAGTTTGCTAAAAACATATTTCGTTATAAGATCTTAAGGAAACGTATCAATAAGACCGTTGAGGTTCAAAGAGTAACTATTAATGAAATAGAACAAGTGGAGTGGAGAGTAACTATTGTAGAGGATTTGTGGCATTTCAATCAAAATTTTGATAAGAAATTGAAATTTAGCTTTAGCATAACTGATATAGTAGTAAGAGTAATAACTGATGTACACCAATATAAATATAACAGTAGAGCTATTGTAAAGGTTGATGAATGCTAAATGCAAAGAAGTTGAGTTTCCATGGAGTCTATTATGGTATTTCACCTTTGTAAAGTTTGATGAATGCTAAATGCAAAGTTGAGTTTCCATCGAGTCTATTATGGTATTATTCACATAGTTAGATCCACTTCTGCTCTTCTAACAAACTTTGTTACGTGTAACTAACTTTCAGTTACTCATTTTTTATGGAATTCAAGAACCTCTTCTTCATTTTCTTCCTTGCAACCTCGCCCAACTCTCAGCCATGAAAGAGCCTTACACTGTAACAATCACCAATGTTGTTCCAACCTCATAATTAACTTTCTATAGTGTCTCTGATCTGAACTCGAATCACAACTTTGCTCAAAGTTATCCATAAGGTTACAAGATAATATGGAACCAACATGTTGAGGGAGTATGAATCTTGTGGTTGGTGACACTATCTTGAAGAAAGATCAAATTGACTCCATTCTTGATGGCCTCCCAAAGAAATGCTACACTCTGATGTTAAAGCACTCTTATATGTACACAAAGCTCATTGAACAAGTTTTGACAAGAGTTAGATGTTTAGAATCTCACTGTAAATGTCGTTCACAAAAATTAACAAACAGGTGGTGCACAGGATAACTTTTACGGTACTCGTGGTAGAGGTCGAGTGTCTCATGGCAGAAGTCGTGGTAGAGGGAGCATTTCAACTTGTAATCAATCTACGTGTCAACTATGAGTAGGCATGGCAACATAATCCGTATCCGCGGGTACCCATCCGAACCCGTCTTGAAGTTGATGGGGAAAATCCGCTTTGACTAGGTTTGGATTTGGATTTTCTTCGATTATAAAATATGGGGACGGGTCGGGTAATGGGGACACTAGTACCCACCCCGAACCCGTCCCGTTTATTTTATTATGTACATTATTATTTATTTTTGATGATTTAGAATATTAAATAAGTGGTCAATATTTTAATATTTTGATTTGTATTAATTATTTAAAATATTCGAAATGTCTGTATGCTATTTTTTTATTTTATTATTTATAATGTAATTTGATTTTTAAAAAATTAAATATTTCTATTAAAAAAATTGTTTTCACTAAATGGATGGTGGCGGGGTGGGGATACCCGAATCCAACTTGAACCCTAAACCCGTTTGGGACGGGTTTGGGTTTTAATTCTCCATCCCCGTTTGGATTTGGGGCGGGGAACGAGAATTGTTTGGGGATTCGGGTTTGGGTTTGGGGAGGTAAAAACCGTCCCCGACCCGCCCCGTTGCCATGCCTAACTATGAGGGAAGTATGGTTACTCAGTTAGTGATTATTGACATAAATTTGACGAATCCTTTTTTCTCTCCGGCGTGTTCAGTCAAATTCATCCGAAAATAAGAATTCAACAAGGGACCAACATGAAACATCCACGTCTGACTATGAGTTCATATCTATGACGACTACAACACAAGACTATTTTATAGCTTGAATCTTAAGTTTGGTTTGTTGATTCAGATGCCTCTCATCATCTTACACCTTATGCTCACCTTTTACCTGCCAAGAAATCTTATGATGGTCATAGTAGGGTATGGGTTGCTAATGGTCAATCGTTATAAATTTAAGGTCCTCTATTGTGGCTTTCAAGTCTAGTTATGGCATGTCCCTGACATTTAATCAGATTCTCTATGTGCCTGGTTATACAAGATATCTGTTGTTTGTGTTTGAATTCTCTAAAGATAAAAAATTTATTGTGTAATCAATTATGGGTTGCGCATAATAGATTATGGTGCACATATGAGCTAAACTTTCCTCAAATCTTAGCATAATTGATTATAGTCATGCCATAATTGATTATGGTCCGATTTTGAGTATTTTCCATTGTTTTATTTTCTATGAAACTTTATGACAACTCATATATACAAAGGGCATTGGTGATCATTTGAAAATCTGCCAGCAATCTGAAAAGCTTTTAAAAAGCCTTATCTTCTTCTTTCACTTTGTTTCATAATTTTCATACATTTCAAATATATTTTAATACTTAGAGATAAACCACTATATAGAATCTTGTGTAATTGTAATTTTGATATCATTGTAAAACTTAGAGAAACTTCTTCTATTAAACTTGTAAGATATAAGTTTGCAATATAAATATGATTAAAAGTTTGGTGTAAAGGTTGCAAATTGAACCAGTATTAAAAGCTTTGTGTAAAGGTTGTGAATTGAATTTATGTTAAAAGTTTAGTTGATAGTGGAAAATCTCAAGATGCTATTCTTGAGAATTGGACGTAGCCTTATAGTTTTAGCCTAAACCAATATAAACTATAGTGTGTAGTGCTTTCACTTATCCCTAATCTCTTTATTTATTTTTGTTCATTATCTCTAATCTTCTTCTTCTATCTTCTGCATAAAATTTGTTTTAAAAGTCTATTATTTCTCTATTAAGAGTCTCACATCGAATAATATATGGTCTGAACATGTCCTTACAAGTAGGGGCAATTCTCACTCTATAAGCCGGTTTTGTAGGGATGAGTTATCCTAACCATATTTCTTAACATGGTATGGTATAAAGAGTCTCGTTTAAGATTCAATGGACCACCTTTTATCATGTTTTTATTATCGAACCACCCACCATTTATTTTCATGTTTCAAATGTTTAGTCTTAGACGTGAGGAGGTGCGTTAACATTCTCAACTTTTTTTTTTGAAATCACAATTTACCGTCCTTTTGAATTTAAAGTCATCTTTTTAAATATATTATTATTAAAAATGAATAGAGGCAATTCCTTAATAAAAAAAAGGCAAAGATGGAATTTTTTATAAACTCCACTAAAGATCACATTTTTTGGGGGGATTGATGCGCTGTCGCACGCGGATCAAAACGAGTAATAATATATAGTAAACGGAAAGCGACACCTCGAGTATCGTATCGCAAGGACTCTTGACAAATTAACCAAGTATGAAAACAAAATATGGGGGTTTCAATTCGATTTAGAATAAGTGACTATGAAAAGTGATTAAAAAAAAGTGATTATAAAATAAGCTGACACAAACCAACCTACTGCATCATCTTCCGACTTATCATTGATTCTTATAAAATTCCAAATCCCTAACGGGTCTGCTCCTATTCGATTACAATTACCATTAACAAGCGTAAAGGAAATTATGCGAGTAATATTCCCAAATTCCGAATTAAACAAACGGATTAAAAACTATTGCGAATTAAGCAGACGCAACTTGATCGTTCGTGATAAAATAAAAGCTATGTTAACACGAAATTGATTCGGGATCATCATTCATCAATCGAATTTAAGGATTCTATCCTATAGCAACAATTAGATTAAGCAAATAATTGGAATTATAAGAAGAATTCAAAGGAAACAAATTGGAATTAATAAAAACCTCAAAGCGGATTCTGAGTTACAACAGGTTAATTCAAAAGGGATTAGTTCTCCATAGTCATCTTGCTAGCTCTCAAAAAATCGTACATGAACAGAAAAACGTCCCTTCTTTTTGGCTGCCTAACCTAGGTAAAAACACCCAAACCCGTTTCACAACTCAACCGGGTCAAATGTACGATTCGGGCCCAATACAACTAACCTAAACAAAATATAAAAATAATGCAGCAGCTTCAACGAAATTTCTGGACCTGCTACAGTCTGATTCAGCTCTCGACTTTTGAACAAAAGTTGTAGATCTTTTTCTTAGCTTTCCATCGACTGGTAGCACGTCTCAATCCGATACTCCTAGTTCAAGATATGATTTTTCTCGCGAAAGCTGCTAATGCTGAAAATTAATATGAAAATTAAATAAGTGCAAAAATAACATAAATTATGAAAACACATTAAAACATAAAAATAATCAAAGCAAACCGAAGAAATGTTTAAGTACAAACATGGAAGAACGTGCATTCAAAATGCACTGATCAGCAATTTTGACTATTGATATGGGAGATGTGCTTTTTTTAGAAATGGTAAGGTATTTCTTAATCCAGGAATATCAAATTATTAGTATAAAAAATTGAAAATAAAATGCTCATGCAAATGGACAAGTAGAGGCAATTGAATTTTTATTTTGACATCTCTAACTCTTTGTACATTGAGCGGTCAGTTTAATATATTTCATTTGTAGCCAACGTTGAATTAAGGTGATAATTTTGACATTATAACATCCTATTATATGTTATGTTATCTTAGTCTAAGTATTTTTTTTAGATATACATGATGTTGTGATTATAAATAATCATTGTTAATCTTACTTTAATTTTAAAGTGTTGATTTGAGTGTAGGTAATCTTTGTATTGCATATTTGGATTTTGATGTTTTTTCAACATTTTGAATTTCTTTAGTTAATAGTAGTGACCTATATGTGATGTCGTTATCATATCTTAAGTTGTATTAATCTAATCAATTGTATTAAATTACTTGCAAATTGAATTCTTTGCTTGAAGTCTAATTCATCCATAATTTGTGATTGAACCTAATGATCAATATGAACTTATCTAACTGGACATTTGTTAATGTATTTTGGCCATTCTTTATATTATTGGGTTTAAATACGAGTGCTTAACCTCTACATCTCGTATGAATTGGTAAAGTATTGTATTTATAAGAGTATCTCATATAATCAATGCCTTTGAATTTTGAGTGTAGAATTAGTGTCTCAGCTTGAAGAATTGGTCTTATTATTGCTCTTAGTTTTCTTGGACTCTCCAATGAATAATATGAGTTTTGGTTTGGTTTGGTGGGATAGCGTGAGCTAGATCATGTGGTTCATTCTATTATAGATTGTGAGAACTCACACATGTGAGAAATATTGTCTATGAATAGGTAAAATTTTATATTTATAAGAGAGCTGACTCATATATTTGATGTCTTAGGTTTTGGATGGAGAAGTGATGTGTGTCTCTCTTTCTTTTGATCATCTAGCATTGGATCCATTGTTTTTCCTGATTTTCACTTACTCCCCAACAAGCGTTGAGTTGGTTGAAAATACACAATTTAAATAAGTCCCACATCTCCTAATATTGTAAAGGAATCATAAGTCCAAGATTGTATAAATGTATCTCAATTTTTTCTTTTTATCCAATTATATTGTGTTAATTTATTGTGATATGTAGTTAGATATTTTATTTTAAGAGTATGACAAAAAAAATCTAAACTCGACTGCCTTGCATCAAATTTAACGGGTGCGGAAAAAACCCGATTTTTAATCACGAGGGTGGGGGTGTTAGAATACTCTCACCCCGCCTCACACCAACCTATTAAATTTATTTTATTATATTTATTTTAAATAATTTTACTAATTATTTACTTCTCTTAATCTTAAAATAGCAAGTTTATTAGAATTGCTATTTATTTTTTTTGAAAATATAGATTAAATAAAAATGACTATGTAATATGAGTATGACTAAAATGATCAAATATTTAATTTAATTATTTATTTTGTTGCTAGAAAAAAATATGCATTTAAAAAAAATGCGAGTGAATACGGGACGAGCCGGGGAAACCCGTTCTCCAATTGGAGCGGGAGTGGATGGTCAATTGTTACCCTCAATGGGGGCTGGAGACAGGCAATTAGTATAGAGAGGCAGGTGGGGATGATAATTCTTAAATTCGTCCTCGCACTGCCCCGTTGCCATGTTGAACTAGGGGTTGCAGGTGATTGAGGACAGTCTATGTGTTGTAACGAATTTTGCATAGTATTATTCTCTGGTTGTCATTTGACAACAAACAAAATATTTTTCCTTTAATTTTGGAGTTTCCATGTCACATCCTTATGTTATGATTATGTTATTTATTTTATCTATATTGGTTTTGCCTAACAATTATATAAGAGCTTTTGGTTTTATCTGGGATAAGAGCTCTTAGTATGTATGGTAGTATGGTACGTGGTTGCATTTTTTATGATCTTCCACATAAAAAAAGGTGATATTTTGAAAGTGTTGTTCAGTTACGGTCATAAATTCTAATGTGAAGTTTGACATAGAGAAATTTAATGGATGTACTATTTTTAGCTTGTGAAAAGTTTAAGTCAATGATGTGTTAATACAATTAGAATTATAGGGTGTTTGCTAGTATACACGTGTTGATTGATATTGATGCAATGTGTGTTGTGGTATTTTGTTGGTGGTTGAAGAGTTTTCTACCAACATAGAAGATGAAAGATTATGTGAGTGTTTGAGGAGTTTTCTATCAACATGGAGGTTGAAAAATATATTTACAACCTCATATTTTATAGGTGAAAAGTATTAGAGTAGTGTAGTTTCAAGTGACGGTACCGTTTATGATGGACTATGAAAGTTATTTTGAATTATGGTTGTAAGTGATGACAATGTAAAATATTCTTGGTTTAGCTTCAAATGACTATACACTTTATGGTGGAGTATGATTGTTCTTGGAACTATAATTTTTAGTGAAGTAAATGTTAAAAAAATTATAGTGGTGTAAGTTCAAGTCATAATACTCTTTATGGTAGAGTATGATAGTTATTTTGAACTATGATTGCCTATGTGGGCAATGATAAGTGATGTATCTTTTTCGATCAAGATTAAGATTGTTTGAGTTGTTTGAAAATATACATGTTAAATAAATACCACGTTGCAAAATATTGTAAAGGAATAGTAAGTCCAAGACTATATATTGTGGTTTTATATGTTGGACATGTATAACAAAGTTTTGATGATGACAAAGATATCAAATAAAATATCATAAACATCATCAAACAAAGAAGAATATTTGAATCAAATAAAAAAATGAATTTTTTTTGTTGATTGGTGCAAAAGAACCAAATTCAAAAGAACATTATCAAGAAACAATAACCATATGCTTTATTGCTTATCTTTTTTTATAGGATAAAAATATAATATTAAGTGAATCGCTCTCAAAATACTAAAATTTTACACACACATGCATACACGCGCGTACAAACACACATACGCACACACACTTTTTAAAACTTCATTTATTTTTAAAACTACTTCTGAAATCACTTTGGAATGGACCAAAATATTTCAAACCAAAGTTTAATAGATTATGAAGCTTATATAATTAATTATATAGCAAAAAAAAATTGATAATAGATTATTGCATTTCTGTAATTTATTATGGGGTGAAATTGCATGGTAATTAATTATGAAACTTATAATAGATTATGTTTCATATCTAGTAAAAACTTTTCTATTTTTCTTAGTCATAATCGATTATAGTCATAGCATAATTGATTATAAAGCGGACCCGACCCTAAGAATATTTCTTTGCTTGGATAAATTTTTCACTATATAAAGAATACTTGAATTTTTTTTTTAAATATCCAGAATTTTTAAAAAAATTTCAAAATTAACCATTTTTTCAAAAATATTACACAAATGGGCAAAATTTACCCTAAATGTGTACATAGGCGCCACCCTAGTTGGCGCCTACCCTTAATGGGTAGGGCAAGTCGCCACTAGGGGTGGCGCCTACACCCATTCCCAATGTTTTTTTTTTAACATGTTTTATTATATTTTTTTTAATTTTTTTTTTTAAATATTAGATATTTGATAAATATATTTTTTTTATAAATTATATTAATTTATATTAACACTTATATATAAATAAAATTATTACAAGATATATATATATTAATTTATATATATATTAATTTATATATATATATATATATATATATATATTAATTTAATTTATAAACAATTAATATTATACACATGTAAATTAATATATATAAATATTTATTTACAAGATATATATATATATATATATATATATATATATATATATATATATATATATATATATATTAATTTATATATATATTAATTTAATTTATAAGTAAATAATATTATTTATAAATTTTTGGGAGAATAAGGGTTAATCATGTTAAGGTTAATCTATCAATTATAATTAGGGTTTATTGATCGGTTATAATCAGAGTTTGGTAGTTATGACCTAATTGAAACCCTAATTAATCAAGTGCGACACTAATTAGGGTTAAGTAGATTGGTGTACAACCCAGATCTTTTCCTATAAATAAAGTGTTATTTCCTTGCATTTGCTTCACCACTATTTCTTATCACTTTCTCTATCAAGTTGAGTTCATGGCATCTCCAAGACCGTCGTCATGGCAGCGAACATCATCAAGGTGCCCGGATCCTGAACAAGTAATCTTAAAAAGGGATGGGCATGTTATTTTTTCGCCTTTGAAACCCCCAATGGAGATGAAGTTTTGGAACATCCGTTCGTTGGACCAACTAAAAAGGTCCTTGATGTCTTGGTTAGAGGGAGATTACCAACCTGGTGAAGTCATAAGAAGGATTCAGAGGCTTAGAACAAGGTTCTCATTTGAAACTGGAGAAACAATACGTTGGTGGGTTGAAGTTGAAAGCGACATTGATTGCATCCAAATGATGCATGGATCAGACGATATAGTGTTAACTGTTGTAATTTCTTAGATTTTAATGGTTGTCTGTCATGTTGTTGTTGTATTTGTTATTGTTCTAGTACTTGTTCTTGTTTTAGTAC
This sequence comes from Lathyrus oleraceus, assembly GCF_024323335.1. NCBI lineage: Eukaryota > Viridiplantae > Streptophyta > Magnoliopsida > Fabales > Fabaceae > Lathyrus > Lathyrus oleraceus. The sequence goes on along the minus strand of NC_066583.1, from coordinate 142,389,940 downwards.
TTGTTTTTGTTCTAGTGTTTGTTTTTGTTTCTCAGGTAATTGGTGTTGTAATATTAGATGTTTGTGTTTGTTGTTCAAGTGTCATCTTCTATTTGGAATAAAAAGTAAACTTTAATGATAAACAGCATTGGTACACAGATTTATGAAAATGAAAACTAAGTTGTGGAACTAGATCCACGATATGGACATTTGTTCTTATTATGCCCTAGTTGTCTACATATGCTACACTTCCTCTGCATTTTCTCTGCGACGTCCATTTTAGTTCTAATGCGCCTGCTATTTGGGCGACCACTTTTATTCCGCCGCATCGATTCGTTGTGCCAAACAATTTCCCCGTCATACTCTGGCCAATACGCCTCCAATGCTACCACCGGAAAGGGATTGTCGTATACATTGAGCAATGTTGCAACTTTGTAGATTGGAGACACTAGCGATAATGCATCGAAGTGGCTGTGTGAACACGCTGCAATGACATGGGAACAAGGCATACGATAGGCCTGAAATTGACCACAGTCGCACCAACGGTATGGTATTAGGACCCTATACTCTTGTCTGGGCAGCCCTTGGTTGTGGTCAATTGTTTCCTTGACACTAAAAGTGTGGCCATGGCGGTCGAATTCCGTAACCCGATGGCTGCTGGCTTTGGCAGATTCCTGCCTCATAAACTTCATGCAGGCATCACTATATACTTGACTCGTCTGCAACACTTCATTCCAGCGCCTGCCTCTTGTTACGAACAACGTTGCCATCCGAAAATAGGTCGCACTCACCAATGCGGTTACCGGGAGGTTACGTATGCCCTTTGTCGCATCCGCGAAAAATCAACCGGCGAGACTCAAATAAAAATACAACACAGAGCCGCCACTAAACGTTATTTATCCCAAGATAGGGAAAGGAAACGCTCAGAGAAACCTGGAAAGACATGGTCTCGCGACCAGAGAGAAAAGGTTCGGGAGTCGGTTACGCGAGGGGAAGGTATTAGCACCCCTCACGTCCTTCGTACTCGACGGGATCCACGTCCTAGAATAAAGAAAAGGTTGCTAAACATCACACACACACACGGGGAACGCAGGTGGGGTTAAGAGAAGGGAGCTCGATAAGACGTCGCGTCTTATGCCTACATATCTTGTCTGGAACAAGAATCAGAGCCTCTGTAGTTCGGCTTACGCACGCCAAACAACACAAAACAAACAAGCAGATGGCAAACAAGGAGCCCGACAACCACTGGATGGAATTATGTCAGCATCCGAACCAAAACACACTCAAAACGGCAAACGTGGAGCCCGACAGCCAATCACTGGGCTTACGTCGGCATCCGAGCCAAAACATACAATCAGATAACAAGTTAACACACACAAAAAAGAAAAAGGTTGCCCGGAGTGGTCTCGCACGACCACCTGCCTACATACCTCGTCTGGCACGAGGATCAGGGCGATGTAGTTCCCCTGAAAGGGACTAAATTGCTAACCAGAAACCGGGGAAAGACACACTACTAGGGAGCTGAGACTCGAGCCTAGTGTTGTCATGCATCGTTACCCTAAGTTCGATTTTCTATCCTACCTGCATAAGCAAGCCTATCCTAACCAGGAAAGAAGCCAGCACACAAGCATACAAAATAATTCAAGCATACATCAAATGAGAACAAGCATCTCAAACAGATATCCACACAGCACGCACTATAACCACACAAGGGGCTCAATCAATCAGGTTTGACTGCCTAAGCAAGTCGTCTGTACAGGCTGGTTTTGCTCTTAACCTTGCCATTGCGAGGCTAAGGTGAAGCAGATGAAAGGGTGAAGTGAGGATGAGACCTCACAGCTCTTATCCCTGACCAGGGAGAGCTTCTGACAAATGAGCATGGGTCCAGAATGGGGGAACCCCTCTATACTCGGAGACTCTGACACAAGGTGCACTGCACAGGATCTTGGGCTTGGATCTCAATGCTACAACCATGTAATGGGAGCAAGGAGAAGACTCAACTGAATAGTGGGGGGTAGGCTGCATACCCCTACCTTCCACCAATTGCCTTATTTAAAGGACTTTCACCTGCTTGGCACGAAAAATAAACAACCACAATCATTGCCTCTTAAGGAGGACTTCAGACATTTATTTGCCCGGCCCGGTAACAGCCGGGTCTCCAGACTACATGGAGTCAAGAGGACCTACCTCAATGCAAGTTGCTTAAGCAACGCAAAGCAAAAGTTCACAAGGAACTGAGCAACTAAAGTACCTGGAAACAATCCAACACAGTTAGTACTCAGACAGACAAAACCAAACAGCAAGTGTTCAATCAATCAAACTATACAAAGCAATGCACAATAAAGCAAGCTCAAAGCTCAAGCCTAAGCTTCACCACCTACAAAACAATGTTATGTTAGTGTACAAACATCAACAACACCAATTAAAATTGATTTGGATCATTCTCCATGAGCATTGCTTTTGATCCTGAAAAACCAAGCAAACATTAGCGACTAGACCACTAGGCTAAGCCTAGGGTCCAAAGCAAGAAAAAATTCCTAAACAGCAAGGTATTCACCAACCAAAGTCAAATTAATGCCAAACAAAAGCCAACACAATTGGTCTCATGTTTATATCATTCATCATGCTCATGTTATGCACAAAACAATCCACATTGGTTCAAGTGAAGCACCAAATATGCAAACAGAACTATTGCATTCAAATCCACACCAAAACACTTCCAAAAATTCTCAAATAAATTACACCTAAACAGAGGCTAATCCAGGTATGGCACACCAAATTTGAGCTTAATTGGGAAAATGGAACCATGTCAATGAAAATCAACAAAAACAGACACAATAACATGCTCCAAATCACAACATCAATACATGAACTCACTTCAAAAATTCATAACTCAATGAAAACAAAAAAGAAATGGATGAGACCAAAACAGGGAGGTCCTAACATGTGGCTACTACAAGCATATCAAATTTCATGATCATACAGCACCATATGAGCATTTCCCAATCAATCTACCAACCTATGTCATACAAGCTTGCACAATTGGTCAACAGAAATGAAAAATCACAATCAAATTGAAAATGCAATGTAAAATTCTACAAAAATTCACAAAGCTTCCTAACATGTTAACTAAGCATCATGCAAAATTTCAATCAATTTCAACATGTATAGGTCACTCAAATAATTCCAGCAATTTGACATCAAGAGGTGTGACACAAATTGTCACACCTAAGTTCAATAATTCATAACTCCATGTCCAGGTATCAAAAACTCATGAAATTTACATATAAATGAGCATCAATGAGTCAAGAATCATCACAAAAATTTCCAGGCATTTATTTAACATTATGTGCATTTCATGATCAAATTGGTAGAAGGTAGCAAAAATGGACACATGTGAAACAAGCCTAAGCCAAATAATATTATTACCAAGCACAACTTTGACCAATAGGTCAAAAAAATTCTACACTCAACCACAAAGTCAAAGAAAAAATCCTCACATTTTTCTGATTTTTTTTTTACAATTTTTTATGAATTATTTAACATGTTTATGTATTTTTTAGAATTATTTGGAATTAATTGAATTAACACAATGGCATTTTTGTAATTAAATATGGCGCGGGAGGGAAACACATATTTCAAATTTTCAAACAGAAATGAAGATCTACAGCACTTTCATCATCGTTCTCAGCTTCAACTTTTCCAGAATTCAAGAAATTCGAAGAACAACAAATCTCCATGGAAATGAACAAATAGATACTCGTTAGAACCGTCTCAACCTCTACAATCCAAATACTAACCTATTTTGACCTAACCATTCCTAAATCAAGCGGATCGAAGAGATTAGGGTTTGTGTTCTTAACTTCAAATCGCGATTTCTTATCCTACAGTTAACCATTCTCTAAACCACAAGCATCATCATACTCTACGATCCATGCTCTTTCAAACGCACATAACCAACAAGCATATTATGAAACTCGAAAAAGTGCCAAACCTGGAATGGCAGCTATGTCACGAGCGTCCTCAGCGCCAATAAGTCCAAAACAGATGCAGCATATGCTTCAGGTAGATGAATGCTAGGCTCAGTTTCAATCACCTTCACTCCTAGTGCACGAATTTTCAATTTGCCATAGATGATGTAATGATGGACAGTTGCAATTGGCGAAGCAATGGATGATGATGACCACGAACAGATGAAGAGGAAGATGATGTAAGATCAACACAAAAGGAAATTCGAAATTTGATCAACTCTTGAGGAAGTTTGAGGAAGTTGAAGGTTCTTGAGTTCTTGATGAAATTGATGAATGTGAGAGGTTTTGAGATCCAACTTTGGTAATTGTGAAATTCTGTTATGTTTAGAAGATGATTAAGCTTTTATATGCTGCTCTTAATCCATGATTAATCACCTTGTTAACCAAATTGGCATTGTAAGTGAAAATGGTTATTTGCAAAAAGGGGCAAAAATGGAATTTCACTATGCCAGCTCAATGACACCTGTTGACAGCTCATGCAAACTCTAAATATCATGTGTAATCCATTGCCACTTGCCTCACTCTCATTGGATGCTTATTTCTCAATTTCACTATGTGGTAGCAAAATATCCAATTTTAGCCATTGCATTTTTCAAGCCAAATCTCAATTTACAAGGCCTATGCATGAAATGATGATTCCAACACACTCCAAATTCCATTTATGAGGTGTAGCAAAAAGTCCCATCTCAAAATTCCAATTATTTTAAAAGTTGGACAATTTTGCCCTTGGTCCAATTTAACTGTCCAGTTGAAAATTGACCTTTTGCATTGACCACTTTTGGAAAAATCCAATTATGCACCATGAAAGTACATGTCAAATGGAGTTTGTGCATATAAAGAACTTGCAATTTGGACAAAGCATGTGGAAATTATGGCCTCCTGATTACAGGTCATTTTTGAATTTCACTGAGCCATAATTTTCCAACCATACATGGGATTTTCAAGTTCTTGGACTTTTTGGAAAGGTGAGAACAAGATCTACAACTTTCATGTTGAACAAATTTTCATTTGAAGCTTCCTTGGACACGTGGCTTTGAGGTCCAAAACTTTCCATTTTTGGAAACTTCAATTACAAGTCACTTTCTATTTTTGGCAGTTTTTGTTCTGACTTGATTTCCTTCATTCTTAAGCTTTGAGATGTCATTTAACACTTGTTCCAACATGAATGAAGTGTATCCAACTCATTTCCACCTCCAGATCCATCAGATCATGTACAGTTGACCACAGTTGACTTTTCATCTGACAGATGAATCTGGCCATGCATAGATCACATTAAGCTCCAATCTTCAACTGAAATGGCTCAAGGGTGACACCCTAGCCTCAATAAACACAATACAATCATAAAATGAACCTCATAACCATCATAAACCCCATCTCCTGATCATGCCCTGACTGGCCCAATACAACTGATTAGGGTTGACCAATGGTCAAAACCCTAATCTCAAGGTATCTTCTTCAATCTTCTGATGACATCCAACCATGATGATGATGATGTATCATTGCAATCAAGATGAAGACCAATATCCTTTGAGAATCACCAAACCCTAATTCACAGCCCAATCCTCAGATGGCCAATGATCAGTCAATAAACCCTAGGCTTGCACCTTGACTATCTCATCTTCTGATCAAGACTTGGGAGAATGGCTTGCACAATGTAACCACATGATATGCAATATGCAATGCCTAATGACCTAAAAATGCATGCAATATGTTAAGCTTAATCCCAAGAGAGGAGGGCAAATTTTGAGGTGTTACACCCTTAAACACGCCGTTCATTGATTCCACAAGATTTGTTGTCATGTGGCCCCACCTCACCCCATCGTCGTATGATCTAGTCCACCTCGCTCTGTCGATATTATCGATCCACCTCCCTGCATCAAAATTTGCCAATACTATTTCCCGGCGGTAGTATTGGAATCCAGGTTGGTTTAATGCATACCCCGCGTTTATCAAATGTTGCTTCAAGAAGTTATCCTTGAACTCCCGCATAAAATTTTGAGCAATATGCCTGATGCAGTAAACATGGGTAGACGGGGGGTCATGCCAACCATTTGCTGGATTATTGTATGCACTGTCTATTGAAGCGTGCCTGTCAGAAATCACACAGATGCCAGCTTGTGGAGTCACGTGCATTCGGAGATTCTTAAGGAAGAAACTCCAAGCAGCAGCCGTTTCTCCTTCTACCAATGCAAAGGCTATTGGGAAAATATTAGAATTGCCATCTTGTGCGACCGCCATCAGTAACGATCCTTTGTATTTCCCATACAGCCAAGTTCCATCGACTTGAACAAGTGGTTTGCAGAATGTGAACCCGATGATGCAGGGACGGAATGCCCAGAAAAGTCTATGGAAAATTCCATTACCTTCTAGACGAGTTCCGTCAGGGGATTGTGCCGGCAAGGTCTCCATTATAGAAACCGTCCCAGGTGAATACAATCGTAGTGCAGCCAGGTAGCGTGGTAGTTGTTTGTATGATTCCTCCCAGTTACCGTATACAAGTTCAATTGCCTTGGTTTTCGCTAACCAAGCCTTTCTGTATGACGGTGTATATTTGAAAACAACCACGCAATGGGAGATAATTGTTTTGACCTTCAGTGACGGGTCAGCCTCAACTAGAGGTAATATGGAATGGCAGATCATATCATGGCTAAGTTTGCGATGATCCTGTGCCATGTTGGTGTTGACGCAAATGTGAGCTTGAGATATGGACCCTATCACCCACGCATTATGTTTCTTCTTGTACGATGCCATCAACCTATACCCACACTCCGGATTTTTGCATACAATAACGTATCTTTCCGGATTTGATTTGATAACATCGTAGTCAACACAATTTTTCAAGTGCCAGTTCTTAATTGCTAACAGACACTCTTCCTTGGTCCGAAATTGGTCACCCTTCTTTAAGTCCTCATCAGACCTCATATATGGGTTGTAGAACATATCTGATGAGGGCTCATCCTCGCCCAAGTTAAGTGTTGTGAAGTGCGCAGGCGGTGAGTAGCGTTGCGCTATAGGTATTTGAGCTTGGTCTTCGTCTTCAGAATGACGGTTCACCAAGTCATCAACCACGTCTTCAGCATCATCAACCACATCGTCTTCAACGTGGTGCTCAACATCTTGTTCGTCATCAATCACAGGATCAATAACCTGTGATTGAATATTCTGAGTTGGTTGAGTTTGTTCCAACACAATGTACAACACTATGTATTCGTAACCAGAGTACTCATGGTTACGAAACATGTATTTTGTCTCCATGTCATTTTGAATTAATGACTTACGAAACTTGACAGAGTTGTTTTCTGAAAAAAAAGGTTGTTGATAAAAAATTTGAGACACGGGTTGTCTTAGTTTGGACTCAATCTTCCTTTTCAGATAAGAGAAGTCAGCTCCTCTATTTAGACAAAACCGAGTGCATTCGGTGTTTCTAAATAGGAAGCCAGACATATCACATTCATAAGTCTCACCATTGACGTGAGCTTTGATTTTGTAATGTGATGAAGATGACATGTTTTGTGAAGGTTTTGTGAAGATATTGTGATGGTTTTGTGAAGATATTGTGAAGATATTGTGAAGGTTTTGTGAAGATTTTGTGAGGGTTTTGTGATGATATTGTGATGGTTTTGTGAAGGTTTTGTGATGATATTGTGAAGGTTTTGTGAAGATTGCTGTGAAGATATTGTGAATGTCTTTGTGAAAATGTGTGTGCATATTTATACTGCAAGATTCCGACACATCTTTGCATGCATGTCTTCAACCAAGCCTTCCCCAAGAGCAACGCATGCAAAACTTGGACACGTGTAAAGCATGCAAGAAACCAAGCCTTCCCCAAGAGCAACGCATGCAAAACTTGGACACGTGTAACTTGTCTGTCAAAATCTGGTTGAAAACAGGTAGAAATTCTGGTTTATAAACCTGGAAAAAATGTGGTTTAAAACAAAAGCTTCAAAAAATTTCGTATACCTTAGACAACGCTTTTGTAAAAAGCGCTGTCTAAGGGGGGGGCTTAGACAGCGCTTTTTGAAAAGCGCTGTCTAAGGTATACCTAAAAAAATTAAAATAGGAGGGTCTTAGAAAGCGCTTTTGGCCAAAGCGCTGTCTAAGGGGGGGCTTAGACAGCGCTTTTAAGATTTAAAAAAGCGCTGTCTAAACCTTTAGCAGCGGAGGTTTAGACAGCGCTTTAAAGCGCTGTCTAAGGCTAAAAAAAGCGCTGTCTAAGGTCTTGTTTGTTGTAGTGTTTGCATCATCAGATTCCACCAAGTCTTCCCCAAGACAAGACAACTCCCACCTAGTCTGCACCAATGCATGCCAACACTACCACCTAGCCTGCACCTATTCTGCAAGATTCCCACGCATGCCTTCCACGTGTCACACCTTTGCATCATCAGATTCCACCAAGTCTTCCCCAAGACAAGACAACTCCCACCTAGTCTGCACCAATGCATGCCAACACTACCACCTAGCCTGCACCTATTCTGCAAGATTCCCACGCATGCCTTCCACGTGTCACACCTTTGCATCATCAGATTCCACCAAGTCTTCCCCAAGACAAGACAACTCCCACCTAGTCTGCACCAATGCATGCCAACACTACCACCTAGCCTGCACCTATTCTGCAAGATTCCCACGCATGCCTTCCACGTGTCACACCTTTGCATCATCAGATTCCACCAAGTCTTCCCCAAGACAAGACAACTCCCACCTAGTCTGCACCAATGCATGCCAACACTACCACCTAGCCTGCACCTATTCTGCAAGATTCCCACGCATGCCTTCCACGTGTCACACCTTTGCATCATCAGATTCCACCAAGTCTTCCCCAAGACAAGACAACTCCCACCTAGTCTACACCAATGCATGCCAACACTACCACCTAGCCTGCACCTATTCTGCAAGATTCCCACGCATGCCTTACACTTGTCACATTTTTGCATCATCAGATTCCACCAAGTCTTCCCCAAGACAAGACAACTCCCACCTAGTATGCACCAATGCATGCCAGCACTACCACCTAGCCTGCACCTATTCTGCAAGATTCCCACGCATGCCTTACACTTGTCACATTTTTGCATCATCAGATTCCACCAAGCCTTACACTTGAAAACGAGTATAAATAGAGGGTCATTCTTGCAAGTTTTCATCACCCACTAACACTTTTATTCAGAGAACTCCGGCGAAACTTCTCATCCACCCCACTTCGTTCTACATTGCAGTCATGTCTCTTCTTACCATGGGCCAAGAACACAGAGGCACTAGGGCAAACATTGCCTCATTCGTAAGTTTTTCTTGAACATTGCCTCTTTCGTATGTTTGTAATTAGTTTTTTAAAAGTCCAATCTAATAATTGTTTATATTGTTTGTTTTTAAAGGATCCCAAAAAATTTCGTCAACGTTCACACCCAATGCCTTATCCAGACCCATGGTGCGTACCTTACATACAGCGTGCGGGTTTCGGTCATGTTATGCATGTCGTAAATGCCACAATTGATGTCAAATTCATTTTGGCTCTGTGTGAACGTTGGAGACCTGAGACACACACTTTTCACCTACCAACTGGTGAATGTACCGTCACATTAGAGGACGTGTACATGCTTTTGGGTCTTAGAATAGATGGTAAGCCTGTCACCGGAAATGTTCAACAGCCTAACCAAATATGTGTTCAAATGTTGGGGGTAGATCTGGTCGAGGGTGAGGGGTCTGCCAAAGCAAGGGGTCAGGGTATTAAATTATCTAGCCTACAATTGTACCACGACTCCATAACTTTGACTGAGGAATCCTCCGAACAAGAAAAAGTCATTTGCATGGGAAAGTAGAGAGTTTCTGAGGAAGCTTTGCATTGGAAAGGTGCGAAAAGAGAGTTGTTTGTTACTATGATTTGATTTGAGTGGTTTGTTATTGTACTTTTTTAATGATTGATGAAGCATGCAATGGTTCTGATATGATATGTTTGTGTAACAGGAGATTACTTTCAGAATTGATTACACCGTGCCATCAATAAACAGGGAGTTTGGAACGGTTTTTCTTGGCGACAAAAATGTTGCAATGCTGGTTGTTTCTCAAGGATGGGCAAAGGTTGAATACTGTGTGATTAATGTCTAGATGTGCATGTGTTGCTTTTGGATTATTTTTTCTGTCTGAATTGGATTGATGAGTTGTGGGATTGTTCCTGCAGGTTAGAGAGCAGGGACAGCAGAAAGGAGAAGTGAGTCCATTCCTGGCAGAGTTGTTACGGCTGGAAGAGCAAGCTAAACAAGAAGGCCTTGGTCGTTGGAGCAAGGTTTGTCTGGCTTTTCCTTTTTTCAAAAACTTTGTAATCAAGTTGCTGCTTTTGCTGCCGTGAATGAAAATCAAATGTTGGTTCCTTGATGTTCTTGCAACTTAGTTTTACTAAAGACTGAGGTGCAATGTTTTGGCATCCATGTTGATGACAATAATTAGCTAGTATTTTCTACTGTAATTTTCTTGAGCTTACTTTATCATCCAATATTTATAGACGCCATCTTCTACTTCCCATTTAAATTAAAAAGATAGCGTGATTCTGGAATGCTATAGAAACTAGAGACGTGTAGTTGTCATTTCTGTTTATATAATTGAAATCCTCCACGAGTGAATCATATGATGTTATGATGATCGCAGGTTCCAGGTGCTGCCGAGGCATCCATCAGAAATCTACCACCATCTGCCCTTGGTGATGCTAGCAACTTTGATGCAATGGGTTTGTTAGCTAAAAGTAAGGGAGTACCAATGGAGGCACTTGTTGAGCAGGTTCGTGACGGAAGTACTCTCCGAATCTATTTGCTTCCGGAGTTTCAGTTTGTCCAAGTTTTCGTTGCTGGAATCCAGGTACATTTCATAATTGCTCTTTTGGCTGCTACCATTTTTTCTATGTGTGCCACTTATTGTTTTCTCTTTACATCAGTCGCCACAAATGGGAAGGAGAGCTGCACCTGAAACTGTTGTTGAACCTGAGGTAACAGTTGATAGCACTAATGGAGATGTCCCTGCAGAACCTCGAGCTCCACTTACATCTGCCCAAAGACTTGCTGTTTCAGCATCTGCTGCTGAAACTTCAGCTGATCCTTTTGGACCGGATGCTAAATTTTTCACTGAGATGCGTGTATTGAATCGAGATGTAAGCAACAATCCTCTACAAGTTATATTGCTTTTGCATTTCTGGGGTTTTTCTAAGTTCCAAAATGGGTATGCAGGTTCGGATTGTCCTGGAAGGTGTGGATAAGTTCAGCAATTTGATTGGGTCAGTGTATTATCCTGATGGTGAATCAGCAAAGGACCTGGCATTGGAGCTTGTTGAAAACGTATGTAATATGTTTTGAATAGAGAAATATTAGCATGATTTATTTTGTCAAAATCGAATCTTGTTGGACCTAACTTGTTTACAGCCATGGTTTTTATACTGGAGCATCACTTCATTATTTTTTGAGACTAAAACAAGTTGGGATCCTTTTTGTGGTTGTACTTAACTTGAAGGGGTCCAAGATGGGGCGGGTGCATGTTGGCACATGGATTTCATCATATATATTTAACTAGTAGGATCTATTTTGTATTGAAGTTCCATTGGAATCTTTGATTACCTACCTACTACCAAGTACCAACTCAGTGGGTGTGAAAAAGAAAACACTTGTTATAATGCTGGCTGTATTCTACTACCAAGTACCAACTCAATGGGTGTGAAAAAGAAAACACTTGTTATCATGCTGGCTTTATTTGCTTGAATGGAGTACAATCTGAAAATATTTCATGATTCCTTTTCTTCTGAGAACAGATTAGACAAAATGAATTACAGATGTTCTATCATTTCTCAACTGTATTCATTCTATATTTTATAATTATTTACCTTAGTTTTAATGCAATATCTTTAGGCAATATCTATTGCATGGCATCTAGGTGGACCTTGGTATCCCAGATTTCTCCCTTGTCAATAGATTATGTGAATGTCCTAAAGTCGCTTGATAGTTTGTGTTAGGTGGAGCCCGGACAAACTGTTTTTCCATGTATTTTATCTGATGAAATGTCTGTTAATATTTGCTGTAATGTAAGTCTTTCTCAATTTGATTTTTTCATCAAATAGGGTTTTGCTAAATATGTTGAATGGAGTGCAAACATGATGGAAGAAGATGCAAAGCGGAAGCTGAAGTCTGCAGAGCTCGAGGCTAAGAAAAGTAGGTTAAGAATTTGGACAAACTATGTGCCACCGGTTTCAAATTCCAAGGCAATTCATGACCAGAATTTTACTGGCAAGGTAAAATATGCCTCATATTTTTATGGCAATGGTAATTTATCCAGTGAATTAAGCAGAATTTTACTGGCAAGGTAAAATATACTCTCATATTTTTATGGCAATGGTAATTTATCCAGGGAATTAAGTGTATATTTATTTCTTGAAATTTTCAGGTGGTTGAGGTTGTGAGTGGAGATTGCGTCATTGTTGCTGATGATTCTATTCCATATGGCAGCCCACAAGCTGAGAGGCGAGTTAACCTTTCAAGTATTAGGTGTCCAAAAATGGGCAATCCTCGTCGAGATGAAAAACCAGCTCCCTATGCACGTGAAGCAAAGGAATTCTTGAGAACACGCCTCATCGGTCATCAAGTACGAAGATATCTTGTGGACCTTCTTTTAATATCATTGATGATTTTAGCTACAATTGATTGCCTCTATTTTTCAGGTGAATGTACAAATGGAATATTCTAGGAAGGTTGGTCCAGTTGATGCAGCTGGAGCTCCATTGGGAGCTGGTGATAGAGTAATGGATTTTGGATCAGTCTTCCTATTGTCCTCAGGGAAAGCTGACAATGACCAAGCCCCTTCAGCTGCTGCTCCTGCAAGTCAGCAAACTGGGTTGAATGTCGGCGAATTGGTAATTGGTCGTGGCTTTGGAACTGTCATTAGACATCGTGACTTCGAAGAGAGATCTAACTTCTATGATGCTCTTCTTGCTGCTGAATCACGTGCCATTTCTGGAAGGAAAGGGATCCATTCTGCCAAGGATCCTCCAGTGATGCATATAACTGACTTGACCACGGTTTGCAAAATTTTAATTATACTGGATTTTGTTTCTTACTTTGAAGCTTAGAAAGTGTAACTCAAGTCTAACTGTTTTCTTATGTTTCATATTATTAGGCATCGGCCAAGAAAGCCAAAGATTTCATGCCTTTCCTGCATAGAAGTAGAAGAGTTCCTGCTGTAGTGGAATATGTCCTCAGTGGTCACCGTTTCAAGTTGTTGATTCCTAAAGAAACTTGCAGTATTGCTTTTGCATTCTCTGGTGTCAGATGTCCTGGTCGTGAAGAGCCATATTCTGATGAGGCAATTGCACTGATGAGGCGGAGGATAATGCAAAGAGATGTTGAGGTAATTTAGTTGCTTTCTGAGCTTAAGATTCCTGAGTCCGAGTGTAGTTTTATTTTACCGTTAAACATTTAACTTCTGCAGATTGAGGTAGAAACTGTCGATAGAACTGGAACATTCTTGGGATCCTTATGGGAGTCGAAAACAAACGGGGCGGTTGCCCTACTCGAAGCCGGTCTTGCAAAACTACAAACCTCCTTTGGCAGTGACAGGATTCCTGATCTTCGTGTCTTAGAGCAAGCCGAACAATCTGCTAAGAGTAAAAAGCTGAAAGTAAGAATGGGGTCCCAAACGTGGTTTGTGATTATCACTTTCTTTCCGTGTTAACTATTCTAAAAAAATTTGTTCTGCAGATCTGGGAGAATTTTGTTGAAGGGGAGGTAGTACCCAGTGGTGCAAATGTTGAAACCAAACAGCAAGAAGTACTTAAGGTGTGTTGGATTGTGGGTTACTATATTACTACTGAAAGTACTAGTGACTCCTTTTTTGTGTTAATGGGGAATGACTTAATCTACTGTCATGCATTCATAGGTAACTGTTACAGAAGTCTTGGGAGGTGGTAAATTTTATGTCCAGACTGTTGGAGATCAAAAGATAGCATCCATTCAGAACCAACTAGCTTCTTTGAACCTGAAGGAAGCTCCTGTGATTGGTGCTTTTAATCCTAAGAAGGGCGACATAGTCCTCTGTTATTTCCGCGCTGATACGTCTTGGTATCGGGCAATGGTAAGTTCCAATATGAAATTTTTGTTTTGCTTTTTACATTCTCCCCCTACCAGTGTAGGCATTGCAATCCTGTGGGCAAAAACATGTTGCCATTATAGATTAAGTACGAAGCAGATTAAAAATATATCACTTGATGATTGAGTCACAGCAACCTATTTCTTTCATATTTTTCTCTTTTCTGGATTCCTTATAGTCAGTTTGAAGGAGATATTTTAAATCAATTTGTTTGGTTCAATTTTTAGTAGGGGATATTTTAAATTATATTTAATCACAAGTTTCTTTTTTCCCTACTTTTGTTGGTTACTCTTTTTCCTTTTATTGTTGTTGTCTTCTTGCACAATTGTTTCTCTAATTTTTGAATCCCTTGCTTCCCATTTTTACTATGTTGACCTCTTTACAAGCATTTAGGTTGATATTGCATAAATATGGCATATATTTTATAAACATTTTGTTTATTATCATTTTTATTTTTTTTGATAAATGATGTTAACCGGATTTATCTTGTTACCATATTATTTTGCACAATCTAGCTGCTTAAAAATATTTGCACAAAAATATGATTGACCTGGGATTATTGAGCATGATATTCCCGTTACATGATTGATACTTTATGCACAAGTTCCTTATGACCACTTTTTCCAAGTTCCTGCATGTCACAGTTAATGTGATGCAAAGTACTCAATGCATGCATCAATTGTATATCACCTTGTGAAATGGTAGTGCCACATTCCTTTGTACTGATTATTCATGTTTGAATTGTTAAGGTTGTCAATACGCCTCGAGGACCAGTTGAATCTTCGAAGGATGTGTTTGAAGTATTCTACCTTGATTATGGAAATCAAGAAGAAGTACCATACAGTCAACTGAGGCCTCTTGATCCATCTGTGTCATTAGCACCCGGCCTTGCTCAATTGTGTAGCCTTGCATACATTAAGATACCAAACTTGGAAGAGGATTTTGGTCAAGAAGCAGCTGAATACTTGAGTGAACTCACTTTAAGCAGTGGAAAAGAATTTAGGGCCATGGTTGAGGAGAGAGACACTACCGGAGGAAAAGTGAAAGGGCAGGGAACTGGACCAGTTATTGCTGTAACTCTTGTTGCTGTCGATGCTGAGATCAGTGTCAATGCTGCCATGCTTCAGGTTTTTATTTATTGCTACCAACTCTTGCTTGAAATGCTTCAAAACTATTGCTAGAACAAAGAATACTCACAATCACAAAACACATACCTTTGAACATTTTTGTTTTCTTGTACTATTGCTTTGAACATTTTTGTTTTCTTGTACTATTGCTTTGAACAAACAACAATCACAAACACATACCTTTGAACATTTTTGTTTTCTTGGAATTCTCAGGAAGGACTTGCTAGGATGGAAAAAAGGAACAGGTGGGATAGATCAGCAAGAAAGCAGGCCCTTGATAATTTGGAAATGTTCCAAGGAGAGGCAAGAACCAGCAGGCGTGGAATATGGCAGTATGGAGATATTCAGTCTGATGACGAGGACACTGCTCCTCCACGAAAACCTGCCGGTGGCCGCAGATAAGTGTAACGGGATGAATAAGTTATAAAATATATAGACATCTTGAGAGAGAAAATGATTCAAGTTATAGACATGAGTTAGAGAGAAAAAGAAGAAAATGCCGTGTATTTCCTTTGTAAGTTTTGTTTTGTTTTTGTTTTAACTTTTATTGTTAGATTTGGCTGAACAATTTTTTCCATAGATGTCATAATAAGGTACATGCGGCAGGGTTCTTTTTTAAAAAGACGGCAGAGATGTTTTGATTATTTAAGAAACTGTGTCTTTCCTTTTTTACTGTGGTGTTGTTTGGTTTCGGATTTAGTACGAATTTAGCTTTTTATTTTTATTAGTTTGATAAATTTTTTATTATAAATTTCTTAAACAGTATCCTTGGAGTACTTGCATGATTTCTTTTGGCATAGGGTAGAAACTAGGCCAAAAAGTTGAGTTAAAAGTGATTATTTTCTATTTAAACAACTTAATATATATGTGCTGGTCTGTTGAAATTGCCGTGAGTTGTTTCATGCATTTTTTTTCAAATATTTGTGGTCAAAGCTAGGAATATGAAGCTTTGATTGAAGACTTCAAATTGCTAATTGATTTCAAAGCTAGGAATGCACTCATTCCGGAATATCCAAAACTAGTGATTATATTTCCCAAATTGAAAATTTTCAAGAAATTGAGTTTGCTAAAAACATATTTCGTTATAAGATCTTAAGGAAACGTATCAATAAGACCGTTGAGGTTCAAAGAGTAACTATTAATGAAATAGAACAAGTGGAGTGGAGAGTAACTATTGTAGAGGATTTGTGGCATTTCAATCAAAATTTTGATAAGAAATTGAAATTTAGCTTTAGCATAACTGATATAGTAGTAAGAGTAATAACTGATGTACACCAATATAAATATAACAGTAGAGCTATTGTAAAGGTTGATGAATGCTAAATGCAAAGAAGTTGAGTTTCCATGGAGTCTATTATGGTATTTCACCTTTGTAAAGTTTGATGAATGCTAAATGCAAAGTTGAGTTTCCATCGAGTCTATTATGGTATTATTCACATAGTTAGATCCACTTCTGCTCTTCTAACAAACTTTGTTACGTGTAACTAACTTTCAGTTACTCATTTTTTATGGAATTCAAGAACCTCTTCTTCATTTTCTTCCTTGCAACCTCGCCCAACTCTCAGCCATGAAAGAGCCTTACACTGTAACAATCACCAATGTTGTTCCAACCTCATAATTAACTTTCTATAGTGTCTCTGATCTGAACTCGAATCACAACTTTGCTCAAAGTTATCCATAAGGTTACAAGATAATATGGAACCAACATGTTGAGGGAGTATGAATCTTGTGGTTGGTGACACTATCTTGAAGAAAGATCAAATTGACTCCATTCTTGATGGCCTCCCAAAGAAATGCTACACTCTGATGTTAAAGCACTCTTATATGTACACAAAGCTCATTGAACAAGTTTTGACAAGAGTTAGATGTTTAGAATCTCACTGTAAATGTCGTTCACAAAAATTAACAAACAGGTGGTGCACAGGATAACTTTTACGGTACTCGTGGTAGAGGTCGAGTGTCTCATGGCAGAAGTCGTGGTAGAGGGAGCATTTCAACTTGTAATCAATCTACGTGTCAACTATGAGTAGGCATGGCAACATAATCCGTATCCGCGGGTACCCATCCGAACCCGTCTTGAAGTTGATGGGGAAAATCCGCTTTGACTAGGTTTGGATTTGGATTTTCTTCGATTATAAAATATGGGGACGGGTCGGGTAATGGGGACACTAGTACCCACCCCGAACCCGTCCCGTTTATTTTATTATGTACATTATTATTTATTTTTGATGATTTAGAATATTAAATAAGTGGTCAATATTTTAATATTTTGATTTGTATTAATTATTTAAAATATTCGAAATGTCTGTATGCTATTTTTTTATTTTATTATTTATAATGTAATTTGATTTTTAAAAATTAAATATTTCTATTAAAAAAATTGTTTTCACTAAATGGATGGTGGCGGGGTGGGGATACCCGAATCCAACTTGAACCCTAAACCCGTTTGGGACGGGTTTGGGTTTTAATTCTCCATCCCCGTTTGGATTTGGGGCGGGGAACGAGAATTGTTTGGGGATTCGGGTTTGGGTTTGGGGAGATAAAAACCGTCCCCGACCCGCCCCGTTGCCATGCCTAACTATGAGGGAAGTATGGTTACTCAGTTAGTGATTATTGACATAAATTTGACGAATCCTTTTTTCTCTCCGGCGTGTTCAGTCAAATTCATCCGAAAATAAGAATTCAACAAGGGACCAACATGAAACATCCACGTCTGACTATGAGTTCATATCTATGACGACTACAACACAAGACTATTTTATAGCTTGAATCTTAAGTTTGGTTTGTTGATTCAGATGCCTCTCATCATCTTACACCTTATGCTCACCTTTTACCTGCCAAGAAATCTTATGATGGTCATAGTAGGGTATGGGTTGCTAATGGTCAATCGTTATAAATTTAAGGTCCTCTATTGTGGCTTTCAAGTCTAGTTATGGCATGTCCCTGACATTTAATCAGATTCTCTATGTGCCTGGTTATACAAGATATCTGTTGTTTGTGTTTGAATTCTCTAAAGATAAAAAATTTATTGTGTAATCAATTATGGGTTGCGCATAATAGATTATGGTGCACATATGAGCTAAACTTTCCTCAAATCTTAGCATAATTGATTATAGTCATGCCATAATTGATTATGGTCCGATTTTGAGTATTTTCCATTGTTTTATTTTCTATGAAACTTTATGACAACTCATATATACAAAGGGCATTGGTGATCATTTGAAAATCTGCCAGCAATCTGAAAAGCTTTTAAAAAGCCTTATCTTCTTCTTTCACTTTGTTTCATAATTTTCATACATTTCAAATATATTTTAATACTTAGAGATAAACCACTATATAGAATCTTGTGTAATTGTAATTTTGATATCATTGTAAAACTTAGAGAAACTTCTTCTATTAAACTTGTAAGATATAAGTTTGCAATATAAATATGATTAAAAGTTTGGTGTAAAGGTTGCAAATTGAACTAGTATTAAAAGCTTTGTGTAAAGGTTGTGAATTGAATTTATGTTAAAAGTTTAGTTGATAGTGGAAAATCTCAAGATGCTATTCTTGAGAATTGGACGTAGCCTTATAGTTTTAGCCTAAACCAATATAAACTATAGTGTGTAGTGCTTTCACTTATCCCTAATCTCTTTATTTATTTTTGTTCATTATCTCTAATCTTCTTCTTCTATCTTCTGCATAAAACTTGTTTTAAAAGTCTATTATTTCTCTATTAAGAGTCTCACATCGAATAATATATGGTCTGAACATGTCCTTACAAGTAGGGGCAATTCTCACTCTATAAGCCGGTTTTGTAGGGATGAGTTATCCTAACCATATTTCTTAACATGGTATGGTATAAAGAGTCTCGTTTAAGATTCAATGGACCACCTTTTATCATGTTTTTATTATCGAACCACCCACCATTTATTTTCATGTTTCAAATGTTTAGTCTTAGACGTGAGGAGGTGCGTTAACATTCTCAACTTTTTTTTTTGAAATCACAATTTACCGTCCTTTTGAATTTAAAGTCATCTTTTTAAATATATTATTATTAAAAATGAATAGAGGCAATTCCTTAATAAAAAAAAGGCAAAGATGGAATTTTTTATAAACTCCACTAAAGATCACATTTTTTGGGGGGATTGATGCGCTGTCGCACGCGGATCAAAACGAGTAATATAATATAGTAAACGGAAAGCGACACCTCGAGTATCGTATCGCAAGGACTCTTGACAAATTAACCAAGTATGAAAACAAAATATGGGGGTTTCAATTCGATTTAGAATAAGTGACTATGAAAAGTGATTAAAAAAAAGTGATTATAAAATAAGCTGACACAAACCAACCTACTGCATCATCTTCCGACTTATCATTGATTCTTATAAAATTCCAAATCCCTAACGGGTCTGCTCCTATTCGATTACAATTACCATTAACAAGCGTAAAGGAAATTATGCGAGTAATATTCCCAAATTCCGAATTAAACAAACGGATTAAAAACTATTGCGAATTAAGCAGACGCAACTTGATCGTTCGTGATAAAATAAAAGCTATGTTAACACGAAATTGATTCGGGATCATCATTCATCAATCGAATTTAAGGATTCTATCCTATAGCAACAATTAGATTAAGCAAATAATTGGAATTATAAGAAGAATTCAAAGGAAACAAATTGGAATTAATAAAAACCTCAAAGCGGATTCTGAGTTACAACAGGTTAATTCAAAAGGGATTAGTTCTCCATAGTCATCTTGCTAGCTCTCAAAAAATCGTACATGAACAGAAAAACGTCCCTTCTTTTTGGCTGCCTAACCTAGGTAAAAACACCCAAACCCGTTTCACAACTCAACCGGGTCAAATGTACGATTCGGACCCAATACAACTAACCCAAACAAAATATAAAAATAATGCAGCAGCTTCAACGAAATTTCTGGACCTACTACAGTCTGATTCAGCTCTCGACTTTTGAACAAAAGTTGTAGATCTTTTTCTTAGCTTTCCATCGACTGGTAGCACGTCTCAATCCGATACTCCTAGTTCAAGATATGATTTTTCTCGCGAAAGCTGCTAATGCTGAAAATTAATATGAAAATTAAATAAGTGCAAAAATAACATAAATTATGAAAACACATTAAAACATAAAAATAATCAAAGCAAACCGAAGAAATGTTTAAGTACAAACATGGAAGAACGTGCATCCAAAATGCACTGATCAGCAATTTTGACTATTGATATGGGAGATGTGCTTTTTTTAGAAATGGTAAGGTATTTCTTAATCCAGGAATATCAAATTATTAGTATAAAAAATTGAAAATAAAATGCTCATGCAAATGGACAAGTAGAGGCAATTGAATTTTTATTTTGACATCTCTAACTCTTTGTACATTGAGCGGTCAGTTTAATATATTTCATTTGTAGCCAACGTTGAATTAAGGTGATAATTTTGACATTATAACATCCTATTATATGTTATGTTATCTTAGTCTAAGTATTTTTTTTAGATATACATGATGTTGTGATTATAAATAATCATTGTTAATCTTACTTTAATTTTAAAGTGTTGATTTGAGTGTAGGTAATCTTTGTATTGCATATTTGGATTTTGATGTTTTTTCAACATTTTGAATTTCTTTAGTTAATAGTAGTGACCTATATGTGATGTCGTTATCATATCTTAAGTTGTATTAATCTAATCAATTGTATTAAATTACTTGCAAATTGAATTCTTTGCTTGAAGTCTAATTCATCCATAATTTGTGATTGAACCTAATGATCAATATGAACTTATCTAACTGGACATTTGTTAATGTATTTTGGCCATTCTTTATATTATTGGGTTTAAATACGAGTGCTTAACCTCTACATCTCGTATGAATTGGTAAAGTATTGTATTTATAAGAGTATCTCATATAATCAATGCCTTTGAATTTTGAGTGTAGAATTAGTGTCTCAGCTTGAAGAATTGGTCTTATTATTGCTCTTAGTTTTCTTGGACTCTCCAATGAATAATATGAGTTTTGGTTTGGTTTGGTGGGATAGCGTGAGCTAGATCATGTGGTTCATTCTATTATAGATTGTGAGAACTCACACATGTGAGAAATATTGTCTATGAATAGGTAAAATTTTATATTTATAAGAGAGCTGACTCATATATTTGATGTCTTAGGTTTTGGATGGAGAAGTGATGTGTGTCTCTCTTTCTTTTGATCATCTAGCATTGGATCCATTGTTTTTCCTGATTTTCACTTACTCCCCAACAAGCGTTGAGTTGGTTGAAAATACACAATTTAAATAAGTCCCACATCTCCTAATATTGTAAAGGAATCATAAGTCCAAGATTGTATAAATGTATCTCAATTTTTTCTTTTTATCCAATTATATTGTGTTAATTTATTGTGATATGTAGTTAGATATTTTATTTTAAGAGTATGACAAAAAAAATCTAAACTCGACTGCCTTGCATCAAATTTAACGGGTGCGGAAAAAACCCGATTTTTAATCACGAGGGTGGGGGTGTTAGAATACTCTCACCCCACCTCACACCAACCTACTAAATTTATTTTATTATATTTATTTTAAATAATTTTACTAATTATTTACTTCTCTTAATCTTAAAATAGCAAGTTTATTAGAATTGCTATTTATTTTTTTCGAAAATATAGATTAAATAAAAATGATTATGTAATATGAGTATGACTAAAATGATCAAATATTTAATTTAATTATTTATTTTGTTGCTAGAAAAAAATATGCATTTAAAAAAAAATGCGAGTGAATACGGGACGAGCCGGGGAAACCCGTTCTCCAATTGGAGCGGGAGTGGATGGTCAATTGTTACCCTCAATGGGGGCTGGAGACAGGCAAGTATAGAGAGGCAGGTGGGGATGATAATTCTTAAATTCGTCCTCGCACTGCCCCGTTGCCATGTTGAACTAGGGGTTGCAGGTGATTGAGGACAGTCTATGTGTTGTAACGAATTTTGCATAGTATTATTTTTGGTTGTCATTTGACAACAAACAAAATATTTTTCCTTTAATTTTGGAGTTTCCATGTCACATCCTTATGTTATGATTATGTTATTTATTTTATCTATATTGGTTTTGCCTAACAATTATATAAGAGCTTTTGGTTTTATCTGGGATAAGAGCTCTTAGTATGTATGGTAGTATGGTACGTGGTTGCATTTTTTATGATCTTCCACATAAAAAAAGGTGATATTTTGAAAGTGTTGTTCAGTTACGGTCATAAATTCTAATGTGAAGTTTGACATAGAGAAATTTAATGGATGTACTATTTTTAGCTTGTGAAAAGTTTAAGTCAATGATGTGTTAATACAATTAGAATTATAGGGTGTTTGCTAGTATACACGTGTTGATTGATATTGATGTAATGTGTGTTGTGGTATTTTGTTGGTGGTTGAAGAGTTTTCTACCAACATAGAAGATGAAAGATTATGTGAGTGTTTGAGGAGTTTTCTATCAACATGGAGGTTGAAAAATATATTTACAACCTCATATTTTATAGGTGAAAAGTATTAGAGTAGTGTAGTTTCAAGTGACGGTACCGTTTATGATGGACTATGAAAGTTATTTTGAATTATGGTTGTAAGTGATGACAATGTAAAATATTCTTGGTTTAGCTTCAAATGACTATACACTTTATGGTGGAGTATGATTGTTCTTGGAACTATAATTTTTAGTGAAGTAAATGTTAAAAAAATTATAGTGGTGTAAGTTCAAGTCATAATACTCTTTATGGTAGAGTATGATAGTTATTTTGAACTATGATTGCCTATGTGGGCAATGATAAGTGATGTATCTTTTTCGATCAAGATTAAGATTGTTTGAGTTGTTTGAAAATATACATGTTAAATAAATACCACGTTGCAAAATATTGTAAAGGAATAGTAAGTCCAAGACTATATATTGTGGTTTTATATGTTGGACATGTATAACAAAGTTTTGATGATGACAAAGATATCAAATAAAATATCATAAACATCATCAAACAAAGAAGAATATTTGAATCAAATAAAAAAATGAATTTTTTTTGTTGATTGGTGCAAAAGAACCAAATTCAAAAGAACATTATCAAGAAACAATAACCATATGCTTTATTGCTTATCTTTTTTTATAGGATAAAAATATAATATTAAGTGAATCGCTCTCAAAATACTAAAATTTTACACACACATGCATACACGCGCGTACAAACACACATACGCACACACACTTTTTAAAACTTCATTTATTTTTAAAACTACTTCTGAAATCACTTTGGAATGGACCAAAATATTTCAAACCAAAGTTTAATAGATTATGAAGCTTATATAATTAATTATATAGCAAAAAAAAAATTGATAATAGATTATTGCATTTCTGTAATTTATTATGGGGTGAAATTGCATGGTAATTAATTATGAAACTTATAATAGATTATGTTTCATATCTAGTAAAAACTTTTCTATTTTTCTTAGTCATAATCGATTATAGTCATAGCATAATTGATTATAAAGCGGACCCGACCCTAAGAATATTTCTTTGCTTGGATAAATTTTTCACTATATAAAGAATACTTGAATTTTTTTTTTAAATATCCAGAATTTTTAAAAAAATTTCAAAATTAACCATTTTTTCAAAAATATTACACAAATGGGCAAAATTTGCCCTAAATGTGTACATAGGCGCCACCCTAGTTGGCGCCTACCCTTAATGGGTAGGGCAAGTCGCCACTAGGGGTGGCGCCTACACCCATTCCCAATTTTTTTTTTTTTAACATGTTTTATTATATTTTTTTTAATTTTTTTTTTAAATATTAGATATTTGATAAATATATTTTTTTTATAAATTATATTAATTTATATTAACACTTATATATAAATAAAATTATTACAAGATATATATATATTAATTTATATATATATATATATTAATTTAATTTATAAACAATTAATATTATACACATGTAAATTAATATATATAATATTTATTTACAAGATATATATATATATATATATATATATATATATATATATATATATATATATATATATATATATATATATATATATATATATATATATATATATATATATATATTAATTTATATATATATTAATTTAATTTATAAGTAAATAATATTATTTATAAATTTTTGGGAGAATAAGGGTTAATCATGTTAAGGTTAATCTATCAATTATAATTAGGGTTTATTGATCGGTTATAATCAGAGTTTGGTAGTTATGACCTAATTGAAACCCTAATTAATCAAGTGCGACACTAATTAGGGTTAAGTAGATTGGTGTACAACCCAGATCTTTTCCTATAAATAAAGTGTTATTTCCTTGCATTTGCTTCACCACTATTTCTTATCACTTTCTCTATCAAGTTGAGTTCATGGCATCTCCAAGACCGTCGTCATGGCAGCGAACATCATCAAGGTGCCCGGATCCTGAACAAGTAATCTTAAAAAGGGATGGGCATGTTATTTTTTCGCCTTTGAAACCCCCAATGGAGATGAAGTTTTGGAACATCCGTTCGTTGGACCAACTAAAAAGGTCCTTGATGTCTTGGTTAGAGGGAGATTACCAACCTGGTGAAGTCATAAGAAGGATTCAGAGGCTTAGAACAAGGTTCTCATTTGAAACTGGAGAAACAATACGTTGGTGGGTTGAAGTTGAAAGCGACATTGATTGCATCCAAATGATGCATGGATCAGACGATATAGTGTTAACTGTTGTAATTTCTTAGATTTTAATGGTTGTCTGTCATGTTGTTGTTGTATTTGTTATTGTTCTAGTACTTGTTCTTGTTTTAGTACTTGTTTTTGTTCTAGTGTTTGTTTTTGTTTCTCAGGTAATTGGTGTTGTAATATTAGATGTTTGTGTTTGTTGTTCAAGTGTCATCTTCTATTTGGAATAAAAAGTAAACTTTAATGATAAACAGCATTGGTACACAGATTTATGAAAATGAAAACTAAGTTGTGGAACTAGATCCACGATATGGACATTTGTTCTTATTATGCCCTAGTTGTCTACATATGCTACACTTCCTCTGCATTTTCTCTGCGACGTCCATTTCAGTTCTAATGCGCCTGCTATTTGGGCGACCACTTTTATTCCGCCGCATCGATTCGTTGTGCCAAACAATTTCCCCGTCATACTCTGGCCAATACGCCTCCAATGCTACCACCGGAAAGGGATTGTCGTATACATTGAGCAATGTTGCAACTTTGTAGATTGGAGACACTAGCGATAATGCATCGAAGTGGCTGTGTGAACACGCTGCAATGACATGGGAACAAGGCATACGATAGGCCTGAAATTGACCACAGTCGCACCAACGGTATGGTATTAGGACCCTATACTCTTGTCTGGGCAGCCCTTGGTTGTGGTCAATTGTTTCCTTGACACTAAAAGTGTGGTCATGGCGGTCGAATTCCGTAACCCGATGGCTGCTGGCTTTGGCAGGTTCCTGCCTCATAAACTTCATGCAGGCATCACTATATACTTGACTCGTCTGCAACACTTCATTCCAGCGCCTGCCTCTTGTTACGAACAACGTTGCCATCCGAAAATAGGTCGCACTCACCAATGCGGTTACCGGGAGGTTACGTATGCCCTTAAACACGCCGTTCATTGATTCCACAAGATTTGTTGTCATGTGGCCCCACCTCACCCCATCGTCGTATGATCTAGTCCACCTCGCTCTGTCGATATTATCGATCCACCTCCCTGCATCAGAATTTGCCAATACTATTTCCCGGCGGTAGTATTGGAATCCAGGTTGGTTTAATGCATACCCCGCGTTTATCAAATGTTGCTTCAAGAAGTTATCCTTGAACTCCCGCATAAAATTTTGAGCAATATGCCTGATGCAGTAAACATGGGTAGACGGGGGGTCATGCCAACCATTTGCTGGATTATTGTATGCACTGTCTATTGAAGCGTGCCTGTCAGAAATCACACAGATGCCAGCTTGTGGAGTCACGTGCGTTCGGAGATTCTTAAGGAAGAAACTCCAAGCAGCAGCCGTTTCTCCTTCTACCAATGCAAAGGCTATTGGGAAAATATTAGAATTGCCATCTTGTGCGACCGCCATCAGTAACGATCCTTTGTATTTCCCATACAGCCAAGTTCCATCGACTTGAACAAGTGGTTTGCAGAATGTGAACCCGATGATGCAGGGACGGAATGCCCAGAAAAGTCTATGGAAAATTCCATTACCTTCTAGACGAGTTCCGTCAGGGGATTGTGCCGACAAGGTCTCCATTATAGAAACCGTCCCAGGTGAATACAATCGTAGTGCAGCCAGGTAGCGTGGTAGTTGTTTGTATGATTCCTCCCAGTTACCGTATACAAGTTCAATTGCCTTGGTTTTCGCTAACCAAGCCTTTCTGTATGACGGTGTATATTTGAAAACAGCCACGCAATGGGAGATAATTGTTTTGACCTTCAGTGACGGGTCAGCCTCAACTAGAGGTAATATGGAATGGCAGATCATATCATGGCTAAGTTTGCGATGATCCTGTGCCATGTTGGTGTTGACGCAAATGTGAGCTTGAGATATGGACCCTATCACCCACGCATTATGTTTCTTCTTGTACGATGCCATCAACCTATACCCACACTCCGGATTTTTGCATACAATAACGTATCTTTCCGGATTTGATTTGATAACATCGTAGTCAACACAATTTTTCAAGTGCCAGTTCTTAATTGCTAACAGACACTCTTCCTTGGTCCGAAATTGGTCACCCTTCTTTAAGTCCTCATCAGACCTCATATATGGGTTGTAGAACATATCTGATGAGGGCTCATCCTCGCCCAAGTTAAGTGTTGTGAAGTGCGCAGGCGGTGAGTAGCGTTGCGCTATAGGTATTTGAGCTTGGTCTTCGTCTTCAGAATGACGGTTCACCAAGTCATCAACCACGTCTTCAGCATCATCAACCACATCGTCTTCAACGTGGTGCTCAACATCTTGTTCGTCATCAATCACAGGATCAATAACCTGTGATTGAATATTCTGAGTTGGTTGAGTTTGTTCCAACACAATGTACAACACTATGTATTCGTAACCAGAGTACTCATGGTTACGAAACATGTATTTTGTCTCCATGTCATTTTGAATTAATGACTTACGAAACTTGACAGAGTTGTTTTCTGAAAAAAAAGGTTGTTGATAAAAAATTTGAGACACGGGTTGTCTTAGTTTGGACTCAATCTTCCTTTTCAGATAAGAGAAGTCAGCTCCTCTATTTAGACAAAACCGAGTGCATTCGGTGTTTCTAAATAGGAAGCCAGACATATCACATTCATAAGTCTCACCATTGACGTGAGCTTTGATTTTGTAATGTGATGAAGATGACATGTTTTGTGAAGGTTTTGTGAAGATATTGTGATGGTTTTGTGAAGATATTGTGAAGATATTGTGAAGGTTTTGTGAAGATTTTGTGAGGGTTTTGTGATGATATTGTGATGGTTTTGTGAAGGTTTTGTGATGATATTGTGAAGGTTTTGTGAAGATTGCTGTGAAGATATTGTGAATGTCTTTGTGAAAATGTGTGTGCATATTTATACTGCAAGATTCCGACACATCTTTGCATGCATGTCTTCAACCAAGCCTTCCCCAAGAGCAACGCATGCAAAACTTGGACACGTGTAAAGCATGCAAGAAACCAAGCCTTCCCCAAGAGCAACGCATGCAAAACTTGGACACGTGTAACTTGTCTGTCAAAATCTGGTTGAAAACAGGTAGAAATTCTGGTTTATAAACCTGGAAAAAATGTGGTTTAAAACAAAAGCTTCAAAAATTTTCGTATACCTTAGACAGCGCTTTTGTAAAAAGCGCTGTCTAAGGGGGGGATTAGAAAGCGCTTTAGGCAAAAGCGCTGTCTAAGGGGGGGCTTAGACAGCGCTTTTTGAAAAGCGCTGTCTAAGGTATACCTAAAAAAATTAAAATAGGAGGGTCTTAGAAAGCGCTTTTGGCCAAAGCGCTGTCTAAGGGGGGGGGGGGGGGGGGGGGGGGGGGGGCTTAGACAACGCTTTTAAGATTTAAAAAAACGCTGTCTAAACCTTTAGCAGCGGAGGTTTAGACAGCGCTTTAAAGCGCTGTCTAAGGCTAAAAAAAGCGCTGTCTAAGGTCTTGTTTGTTGTAGTGTTTGCATCATCATATTCCACCAAGTCTTCCCCAAGACAAGACAACTCCCACCTAGTCTGCACCAATGCATGCCAACACTACCACCTAGCCTGCACCTATTCTGCAAGATTCCCACGCATGCCTTCCACGTGTCACACCTTTGCATCATCAGATTCCACCAAGTCTTCCCCAAGACAAGACAACTCCCACCTAGTCTGCACCAATGCATGCCAACACTACCACCTAGCCTGCACCTATTCTGCAAGATTCCCACGCATGCCTTCCACGTGTCACACCTTTGCATCATCAGATTCCACCAAGTCTTCCCCAAGACAAGACAACTCCCACCTAGTCTGCACCAATGCATGCCAACACTACCACCTAGCCTGCACCTATTCTGCAAGATTCCCACGCATGCCTTCCACGTGTCACACCTTTGCATCATCAGATTCCACCAAGTCTTCCCCAAGACAAGACAACTCCCACCTAGTCTGCACCAATGCATGCCAACACTACCACCTAGCCTGCACCTATTCTGCAAGATTCCCACGCATGCCTTCCACGTGTCACACCTTTGCATCATCAGATTCCACCAAGTCTTCCCCAAGACAAGACAACTCCCACCTAGTCTGCACCAATGCATGCCAACACTACCACCTAGCCTGCACCTATTCTGCAAGATTCCCACGCATGCCTTCCACGTGTCACACCTTTGCATCATCAGATTCCACCAAGTCTTCCCCAAGACAAGACAACTCCCACCTAGTCTGCACCAATGCATGCCAACACTACCACCTAGCCTGCACCTATTCTGCAAGATTCCCACGCATGCCTTCCACGTGTCACACCTTTGCATCATCAGATTCCACCAAGTCTTCCCCAAGACAAGACAACTCCCACCTAGTCTGCACCAATGCATGCCAACACTACCACCTAGCCTGCACCTATTCTGCAAGATTCCCACGCATGCCTTCCACGTGTCACACCTTTGCATCATCAGATTCCACCAAGTCTTCCCCAAGACAAGACAACTCCCACCTAGTCTGCACCAATGCATGCCAACACTACCACCTAGCCTGCACCTATTCTGCAAGATTCCCACGCATGCCTTCCACGTGTCACACCTTTGCATCATCAGATTCCACCAAGTCTTCCCCAAGACAAGACAACTCCCACCTAGTCTGCACCAATGCATGCCAACACTACCACCTAGCCTGCACCTATTCTGCAAGATTCCCACGCATGCCTTACACTTGTCACATTTTTGCATCATCAGATTCCACCAAGTCTTCCCCAAGACAAGACAACTCCCACCTAGTCTGCACCAATGCATGCCAGCACTACCACCTAGCCTGCACCTATTCTGCAAGATTCCCACGCATGCCTTACACTTGTCACATTTTTGCATCATCAGATTCGACCAAGCCTTACACTTGAAAACGAGTATAAATAGAGGGTCATTCTTCCAAGTTTTCATCACCCACTAACACTTTTATTCAGAGAACTCCGGCGAAACTTCTCATCCACCCCACTTCGTTCTACATTGCAGTCATGTCTCTTCTTATCATGGGCCAAGAACACAGAGGCACTAGGGCAAACATTGCCTCATTCGTAAGTTTTTCTTGAACATTGCCTCTTTCGTATGTTTGTAATTAGTTTTTTAAAAGTCCAATCTAATAAT
Source organism: Lathyrus oleraceus (assembly GCF_024323335.1). NCBI lineage: Eukaryota > Viridiplantae > Streptophyta > Magnoliopsida > Fabales > Fabaceae > Lathyrus > Lathyrus oleraceus. The sequence goes on along the minus strand of NC_066583.1, from coordinate 142,359,890 downwards.
TGTTTATATTGTTTGTTTTTAAAGGATCCCAAAAAATTTCGTCAACGTTCACACCCAATGCCTTATCCAGACCCATGGTGCGTACCTTACATACAGCGTGCGGGTTTCGGTCATGTTATGCATGTCGTAAATGCCACAATTGATGTCAAATTCATTTTGGCTCTGTGTGAACATTGGAGACCTGAGACACACACTTTTCACCTACCAACTGGTGAATGTACCGTCACATTAGAGGACGTGTACATGCTTTTGGGTCTTAGAATAGATGGTAAGCCTGTCACCGGAAATGTTCAACAGCCTAACCAAATATGTGTTCAAATGTTGGGGGTAGATCTGGTCGAGGGTGAGGGGTCTGCCAAAGCAAGGGGTCAGGGTATTAAATTATCTAGCCTACAATTGTACCACGACTCCATAACTTTGACTGAGGAATCCTCCGAACAAGAAAAAGTCATTTGCATGGGAAAGTAGAGAGTTTCTGAGGAAGCTTTGCATTGGAAAGGTGCGAAAAGAGAGTTGTTTGTTACTATGATTTGATTTGAGTGGTTTGTTATTGTACTTTTTTAATGATTGATGAAGCATGCAATGGTTCTGATATGATATGTTTGTGTAACAGGAGATTACTTTCAGAATTGATTACACCGTGCCATCAATAAACAGGGAGTTTGGAACGGTTTTTCTTGGCGACAAAAATGTTGCAATGCTGGTTGTTTCTCAAGGATGGGCAAAGGTTGAATACTGTGTGATTAATGTCTAGATGTGCATGTGTTGCTTTTGGATTATTTTTTCTGTCTGAATTGGATTGATGAGTTGTGGGATTGTTCCTGCAGGTTAGAGAGCAGGGACAGCAGAAAGGAGAAGTGAGTCCATTCCTGGCAGAGTTGTTACGGCTGGAAGAGCAAGCTAAACAAGAAGGCCTTGGTCGTTGGAGCAAGGTTTGTCTGGCTTTTCCTTTTTTCAAAAACTTTGTAATCAAGTTGCTGCTTTTGCTGCCGTGAATGAAAATCAAATGTTGGTTCCTTGATGTTCTTGCAACTTAGTTTTACTAAAGACTGAGGTGCAATGTTTTGGCATCCATGTTGATGACAATAATTAGCTAGTATTTTCTACTGTAATTTTCTTGAGCTTACTTTATCATCCAATATTTATAGACGCCATCTTCTACTTCCCATTTAAATTAAAAAGATAGCGTGATTCTGGAATGCTATAGAAACTAGAGACGTGTAGTTGTCATTTCTGTTTATATAATTGAAATCCTCCACGAGTGAATCATATGATGTTATGATGATCGCAGGTTCCAGGTGCTGCCGAGGCATCCATCAGAAATCTACCACCATCTGCCCTTGGTGATGCTAGCAACTTTGATGCAATGGGTTTGTTAGCTAAAAGTAAGGGAGTACCAATGGAGGCACTTGTTGAGCAGGTTCGTGACGGAAGTACTCTCCGAATCTATTTGCTTCCGGAGTTTCAGTTTGTCCAAGTTTTCGTTGCTGGAATCCAGGTACATTTCATAATTGCTCTTTTGGCTGCTACCATTTTTTCTATGTGTGCCACTTATTGTTTTCTCTTTACATCAGTCGCCACAAATGGGAAGGAGAGCTGCACCTGAAACTGTTGTTGAACCTGAGGTAACAGTTGATAGCACTAATGGAGATGTCCCTGCAGAACCTCGAGCTCCACTTACATCTGCCCAAAGACTTGCTGTTTCAGCATCTGCTGCTGAAACTTCAGCTGATCCTTTTGGACCGGATGCTAAATTTTTCACTGAGATGCGTGTATTGAATCGAGATGTAAGCAACAATCCTCTACAAGTTATATTGCTTTTGCATTTCTGGGGTTTTTCTAAGTTCCAAAATGGGTATGCAGGTTCGGATTGTCCTGGAAGGTGTGGATAAGTTCAGCAATTTGATTGGGTCAGTGTATTATCCTGATGGTGAATCAGCAAAGGACCTGGCATTGGAGCTTGTTGAAAACGTATGTAATATGTTTTGAATAGAGAAATATTAGCATGATTTATTTTGTCAAAATCGAATCTTGTTGGACCTAACTTGTTTACAGCCATGGTTTTTATACTGGAGCATCACTTCATTATTTTTTGAGACTAAAACAAGTTGGGATCCTTTTTGTGGTTGTACTTAACTTGAAGGGGTCCAAGATGGGGCGGGTGCATGTTGGCACATGGATTTCATCATATATATTTAACTAGTAGGATCTATTTTGTATTGAAGTTCCATTGGAATCTTTGATTACCTACCTACTACCAAGTACCAACTCAGTGGGTGTGAAAAAGAAAACACTTGTTATAATGCTGGCTGTATTCTACTACCAAGTACCAACTCAATGGGTGTGAAAAAGAAAACACTTGTTATCATGCTGGCTTTATTTGCTTGAATGGAGTACAATCTGAAAATATTTCATGATTCCTTTTCTTCTGAGAACAGATTAGACAAAATGAATTACAGATGTTCTATCATTTCTCAACTGTATTCATTCTATATTTTATAATTATTTACCTTAGTTTTAATGCAATATCTTTAGGCAATATCTATTGCATGGCATCTAGGTGGACCTTGGTATCCCAGATTTCTCCCTTGTCAATAGATTATGTGAATGTCCTAAAGTCGCTTGATAGTTTGTGTTAGGTGGAGCCCGGACAAACTGTTTTTCCATGTATTTTATCTGATGAAATGTCTGTTAATATTTGCTGTAATGTAAGTCTTTCTCAATTTGATTTTTTCATCAAATAGGGTTTTGCTAAATATGTTGAATGGAGTGCAAACATGATGGAAGAAGATGCAAAGCGGAAGCTGAAGTCTGCAGAGCTCGAGGCTAAGAAAAGTAGGTTAAGAATTTGGACAAACTATGTGCCACCGGTTTCAAATTCCAAGGCAATTCATGACCAGAATTTTACTGGCAAGGTAAAATATGCCTCATATTTTTATGGCAATGGTAATTTATCCAGTGAATTAAGCAGAATTTTACTGGCAAGGTAAAATATACTCTCATATTTTTATGGCAATGGTAATTTATCCAGGGAATTAAGTGTATATTTATTTCTTGAAATTTTCAGGTGGTTGAGGTTGTGAGTGGAGATTGCGTCATTGTTGCTGATGATTCTATTCCATATGGCAGCCCACAAGCTGAGAGGCGAGTTAACCTTTCAAGTATTAGGTGTCCAAAAATGGGCAATCCTCGTCGAGATGAAAAACCAGCTCCCTATGCACGTGAAGCAAAGGAATTCTTGAGAACACGCCTCATCGGTCGTCAAGTACGAAGATATCTTGTGGACCTTCTTTTAATATCATTGCTGATTCAAGCTACAATTGATTGCCTCTATTTTTCAGGTGAATGTACAAATGGAATATTCTAGGAAGGTTGGTCCAGTTGATGCAGCTGGAGCTCCATTGGGAGCTGGTGATAGAGTAATGGATTTTGGATCAGTCTTCCTATTGTCCTCTGGGAAAGCTGACAATGACCAAGCCCCTTCAGCTGCTGCTCCTGCAAGTCAGCAAACTGGGTTGAATGTCGGCGAATTGGTAATTGGTCGTGGCTTTGGAACTGTCATTAGACATCGTGACTTCGAAGAGAGATCTAACTTCTATGATGCTCTTCTTGCTGCTGAATCACGTGCCATTTCTGGAAGGAAAGGGATCCATTCTGCCAAGGATCCTCCAGTGATGCATATAACTGACTTGACCACGGTTTGCAAAATTTTAATTATACTGGATTTTGTTTCTTACTTCGAAGCTTAGAAAGTGTAACTCAAGTCTAACTGTTTTCTTATGTTTCATATTATTAGGCATCGGCCAAGAAAGCCAAAGATTTCATGCCTTTCCTGCATAGAAGTAGAAGAGTTCCTGCTGTAGTGGAATATGTCCTCAGTGGTCACCGTTTCAAGTTGTTGATTCCTAAAGAAACTTGCAGTATTGCTTTTGCATTCTCTGGTGTCAGATGTCCTGGTCGTGAAGAGCCATATTCTGATGAAGCAATTGCACTGATGAGGCGGAGGATAATGCAAAGAGATGTTGAGGTAATTTAGTTGCTTTCTGAGCTTAAGATTCCCGAGTCCGAGTGTGTAGTTTTATTTTACCGTTAAACATTTAACTTCTGCAGATTGAGGTAGAAACTGTCGATAGAACTGGAACATTCTTGGGATCCTTATGGGAGTCGAAAACAAACGGGGCGGTTGCACTACTCGAAGCCGGTCTTGCAAAACTACAAACCTCCTTTGGCAGTGACAGGATTCCTGATCTTCGTGTCTTAGAGCAAGCCGAACAATCTGCTAAGAGTAAAAAGCTGAAAGTAAGAATGGGGTCCCAAACGAGGTTTGTGATTATCACTTTCTTTTCGTGTTAACTTTTCTAAAAAAATTTGTTCTGCAGATCTGGGAGAATTTTGTTGAAGGGGAGGTAGTACCCAGTGGTGCAAATGTTGAAACCAAACAGCAAGAAGTACTTAAGGTGTGTTGGATTGTGGGTTACTATATTACTACTGAAAGTACTAGTGACTCCTTTTTTGTGTTAATGGGGAATGACTTAATCTACTGTCATGCATTCATAGGTAACTGTTACAGAAGTCTTGGGAGGTGGTAAATTTTATGTCCAGACTGTTGGAGATCAAAAGATAGCATCCATTCAGAACCAACTAGCTTCTTTGAACCTGAAGGAAGCTCCTGTGATTGGTGCTTTTAATCCTAAGAAGGGCGACATAGTCCTCTGTTATTTCCGCGCTGATACGTCTTGGTATCGGGCAATGGTAAGTTCCAATATGAAATTTTTGTTTTGCTTTTTACATTCTCCCCCTACCAGTGTAGGCATTGCAATCCTGTGGGCAAAAACATGTTGCCATTATAGATTAAGTACGAAGCAGATTAAAAATATATCACTTGATGATTGAGTCACAGCAACCTATTTCTTTCATATTTTTCTCTTTTCTGGATTCCTTATAGTCAGTTTGAAGGAGATATTTTGAATCAATTTGTTTGGTTCAATTTTTAGTAGGGGATATTTTAAATTATATTTAATCACAAGTTTCTTTTTTTCCTACTTTTGTTGGTTACTCTTTTTCCTTTTATTGTTGTTGTCTCTTCTTGCACAATTGTTTCTCTAATTTTTGAATCCCTTGCTTCCCATTTTTACTATGTTGACCTCTTTACAAGCATTTAGGTTGATATTGCATAAATATGTCATATATTTTATAAACATTTTGTTTATTATCATTTTTATTTTTTTGCATAAATGATGTTAACCGGATTCATCTTGTTACCATATTATTTTGCACAATCTAGCTGCTTAAAAATATTTGCACAAAAATATGATTGACCTGGGATTATTGAGCATGATATTCCCGTTACATGATTGATACTTTATGCACAAAGTTCCTTATGACCACTTTTTCCAAGTTCCTGCATGTCACAGTTAATGTGATGCAAAGTACTCAATGCGTGCATCAATTGTATATCACCTTGTGAAATGGTAGTGCCACATTCCTTTGTACTGATTATTCATGTTTGAATTGTTAAGGTTGTCAATACGCCTCGAGGACCAGTTGAATCTTCGAAGGATGTGTTTGAAGTATTCTACCTTGATTATGGAAATCAAGAAGAAGTACCATACAGTCAACTGAGGCCTCTTGATCCATCTGTGTCATTAGCACCCGGCCTTGCTCAATTGTGTAGCCTTGCATACATTAAGATACCAAACTTGGAAGAGGATTTTGGTCAAGAAGCAGCTGAATACTTGAGTGAACTCACTTTAAGCAGTGGAAAAGAATTTAGGGCCATGGTTGAGGAGAGAGACACTACCGGAGGAAAAGTGAAAGGGCAGGGAACTGGACCAGTTATTGCTGTAACTCTTGTTGCTGTCGATGCTGAGATCAGTGTCAATGCTGCCATGCTTCAGGTTTTTATTTATTGCTACCAACTCTTGCTTGAAATGCTTCAAAACTATTGCTAGAACAAAGAATACTCACAATCACAAAACACATACCTTTGAACATTTTTGTTTTCTTGTACTATTGCTTTGAACAAACAACAATCACAAACACATACCTTTGAACATTTTTGTTTTCTTGGAATTCTCAGGAAGGACTTGCTAGGATGGAAAAAAGGAACAGGTGGGATAAATCAGCCAGAAAGCAGGCCCTTGATAATTTGGAAATGTTCCAAGGAGAGGCAAGAACCAGCAGGCGTGGAATATGGCAGTATGGAGATATTCAGTCTGATGACGAGGACACTGCTCCTCCACGAAAACCTGCCGGTGGCCGCAGATAAGTGTAACGGGATGAATAAGTTATAAAATATATAGACATCTTGAGAGAGAAAATGATTCAAGTTATAGACATGAGTTAGAGAGAAAAAGAAGAAAATGCCGTGTATTTCCTTTGTAAGTTTTGTTTTGTTTTTGTTTTAACTTTTATTGTTAGATTTGGCTGAACAATTTTTTCCATAGATGTCATAATAAGGTACATGCGGCAGGGTTCTTTTTTAAAAAGACGGCAGAGATGTTTTGATTATTTAAGAAACTGTGTCTTTCCTTTTTTACTGTGGTGTTGTTTGGTTTTGGATTTAGTACGAATTTAGCTTTTTATTTTTATTAGTTTGATAAAAAATTTATTATAAATTTCTTAAACAGTATCCTTGGAGTACTTGCATGGTTTCTTTTGGCATAGGGTAGAAACTAGGCCAAAAAGTTGAGTTAAAAGTGATTATTTTCTATTTAAACAACTTAATATATATGTGCTGGTCTGTTGAAATTGCCGTGAGTTGTTTCATGCATTTTTTTTCAAATATTTGTGGTCAAAGCTAGAAATATGAAGCTTTGATTGAAGACTTCAAATTGCTAATTGATTTCAAAGCTAGAAATATGAAGCTTTGATTGAAGACTTCAAATTGCTAATTGATTTCAAAGCTAGGAATGCACTCATTCCTGAATATCCAAAACTAGTGATTACATTTCCCAAATTGAAAATTTTCAAGAAATTGAGTTTGCTAAAAACATATTTCCTTATAAGATCTTAAGGAAACGCATCAATAAGACCGTTGAGGTTCAAAGAGTAACTATTAATGAAATAGAACAAGTGGAGTGGAGAGTAACTATTGTAGAGGATTTCAGGCATTTCAATCAAAATTTTGATAAGAAATTGAAATTTAAAGTTTTATTTCACACTGATGGTGAATTGTATAAGCAATTTCTGGATGATACTTCAACAAGATGCTAAGGTGAAACCGATGCCTATATATTCTTAGATGAATTTCCTAAAGGCATTTGTATGGAAGATGAAGCAAGTAAGAAAATGAAGTGGGCATTGAAGTATTAGAAAAGTATAATACTTGTGGTGTGTGCATGCATGTGTACGTGAGCTTTAGCTTTAGCATAACTGATATAGTAGTAAGAGTAATAACTGATGTACACCAATATAAATATAACAGTAGAGCTATTGTAAAGATTGATGAATGCTAAATGCAAAGAAGTTGAGTTTCCATGGAGTCTATTATGGTATTTCACCTTTGTAAAGTTTGATGAATGCTAAATGCAAAGTTGAGTTTCCATCGAGTCTATTATGGTATTATTCACATAGTTAGATCCACTTCTGCTCTTCTAACTATCTTTGTTACGTGTAACTAACTTTCAGTTACTCATTTTTTATGGAATTCAAGAACCTCTTCTTCATTTTCTTCCTTGCAACCTCGCCCAACTCTCAGCCATGAAAGAGCCTACACAAGCTGTAACAATCACCAATGTTGTTCCAACCTCATAATTAACTTTCTATAGTGTCTCTGATCTGAACTCGAATCACAACTTTGCTCCAAAGTTATCCATAAGGTTACAAGATAATATGGAACCAACATGTTGCGGGAGTATGAATCTTGTGGTTGGTGACACTATCTTGAAGAAAGACCAAATTGACTCCATTCTTGATGGCCTCCCAAAGAAATGCTACACTCTGATGTTAAAGCACTCTTATATGTACACAAAGCTCATTGAACAAGTTTTGACAAGAGTTAGATGTTTCGAATCTCACTGTCAATGTCGTTCACAAAAATTAACAAACAGGTGGTGCACAGGATAATTTTTACGGTACTCGTGGTAGAGGTCGAGTGTCTCATGGCAGAAGTCATAATTTTTACGGTACTCGTGGTAGAGGTCGAGTGTCTCATGGCAGAAGTCATAATTTTTACGGTACTCGTGGTAGAGGTCGAGTGTCTCATGGCAGAAGTCATGGTAGAGGTAGCATTTCAACTTGTAATCAATCTACGTGTCAACTATGAGGGAAGTATGGTTACTCAGTTAGTGATTATTGACATAAATTTTGACGAGTCATTTTTGCTCCAGAGTGTTCAGTCAAATTCATCCGAAAATAAGAATTCAACAAGGGACCAACATGAAACATCCACGTCTGACTATGAGTTCATATCCATGACGACTACAACACAAGACTATTTTATAGTTTGAATCTTAAGTTTGGTTTGTTGATTCAGATGCCTCTCATCATCTTACACCTTATGCTCACCTTTTACCTGCCAAGAAATCTTATGATGATCATAGTAGGGTATGGGTTGCTAATGGTCAATCGTTATAAATTTAAGGTCCTCTATTGTGGCTTCCAAGTCTAGTTATGGTATGTCCCTGACATTTAATTAGATTCTCTATGTTCCTGGTTATATAAGATATCTGTTGTTTGTGTTTGAATTCTCTAAAGATAAAAAGTTATGGCGTAATCAACTATGGATTGCGCATAATAGATTATGGTGCACATATGAGCTAAACTTTCCTCAAATCTTAGCATAATTGATTATAGTCATGCCATAATTGATTATGGTCCGGTTTTGAGTTTTTTCCATTGTTTTATTTTCTATGAAACTTTATGACAACTCATATATACAAAGGGCATTGGTGATCATTTGAAAATCTGCTAGCAATCTGAAAAGCTTTTAAAAAGCCTTATCTTCTTCTTTCACTTCGTTTCATAATTTTCATACATTTCAAATATATTTTAGTACTTAGAGATAAACCACTATATATAATCTTGTGTAATTGTAATTTTGACATCATTGTAAAACTTAGAGAAACTTCTTCTATTAAACTTGTTAGATATAAGTTTGCAATATAAATATGATTAAAAGTTTGGTGTAAAGGTTGTGAATTGAATTTATGTTAAAAGTTTGGTTGATAGTGGAAAATCTCAGGATGCTATTCTTGAGAATTGGACGTAACCCTTATAGTTTTAGCCTAAACCAATATAAACTATAGTGTGTAGTGCTTTCACTTATCCCTAATCTCTTTATTTATTTTTGTTCATTATCTCTAATCTTCTTCTTCTATCTTCTACATAAAACTTGTTTTAAAAGTCTATTATTTCTTTGTTAAGAGTCTCACATCGAATAATATATGGTCTGAACATGTCTTTATAAGTAGGGGCAATTCTCACTCTATAAGTCGGTTTTGAAAGGATGAGTTATCCTAACCATATTTCTTAACATAGTATGGTATAAAGAGTCTCGTTTAAGATTCAATGAACCACCTTCTATCATGTTTCTATTATCGAACCACCCACCATTTATTTTCATGTTTCAAATGTTCGGTCTTAGACGTGAGGGATGCGTTAACATTCTCAACTCTTTTTTTTTTAAATCACAATTTACCGTCCTTTTGAATTTGAAGTCATTTTTTTAAATATATTATTATTGAAAATGAATAGAGGCAATTCCTTAAAAAAAAAAAAAAGACAAAGATGGAATTTTTTATAAACTCCACTAAAGATCACATTTTTTTTTGGGATACTTGCAATTTTGACTATTGATATAGGAGATGTGCTTTTTGTAGAAATGGTAAGGTATTTCTTAATCCAGGAATATCAAATTATTAGTATAAAAAATTGAAAATAAAATGCTCATGCAAATGGACAAGTAGAGGCAATTGAATTTTTATTTTATTTTTATTTTGACATCTCTAACTCTTTGTACATTGAGCGGTGAGTTTAATATATTTCATTTGTGGCCAACGTTGAATTAAGGTGATAATTTTGACATTATTGTTGGTGCAAAGGTAAAATGAATGATGAACGGAAATATTCTATTAAGAGAATGACGGCTACAAAACATAATAAAAGTTACAATGATTGTCACCCTATTTATAAGCTAAAACTAGAGTTACTAGAATAGGATAAAATACTAAAATACCCTCTAACAAACTTAGGGGTTAAGAAAATAGTACAACTAATAAATATGAATTACTTCTAATACCATCCCTTAATTCATATTCCATCAAAACTTGTAACACAAATTCCATCCCTTAATCTGAGAAATTGATCAGTCTTGATAGCTTTCGTCAGAACATCTGCCAACTGTTTCTGAGTGTTGCAGTGTACAACTTCTAACACTCCCCTCTGAACTTGATGTCTCAGAAAATGATACTTGGTCTCAATGTGCTTGCTTCTCCCATGCAACCCTGGGTTTCTGGCAAGATTGATTGCAGACTTGTTGTCAATCATCAGCTTCAGAGGTTTGTTTACTTTAATCTTCAGATCCTGCAATAGATTCAGAATTCACACAGCTTGGCATGCAGTAACAGCACCTGCAATGTATTCAGGTTCACAAGTTGACAATGCCACAACAGGTTGCTTCTTGGAACACCAAGAAATGGGACCTCCCAGAAATTTGAATAAGTACCCAGACGTACTTCTTCTGTCAACTCTGTCTCCACACCAATCAGAATCTGAATAACTCAGAAGTTCTGACTCATCCTTTCTTCCAGAAGGAAATAATACTCCATACTTCAGAGTTCCCTTGATATACCTCAGAATCCTGACAGCAGCTTGGTAATGGGACCACTTAGGTTTACTCATGAACCTACTAACCATCCCAACTGAATAGAAAATATCAGGTCTGGTATTGCACAAATACCTCAGAGAATCAACCAACTGTTTGAAGGTTGTAGCGTCCACATACTTTCCATCAGAGTCAGAATCCAGTTTCTGATTTGTATCAGAAGGTGTGACAGCAATCTTACAATTTTTCTTCAGATTAAATCTCTTCAGAAGTTCTAATTCATACTTGAGTTGATGCAAAATAATACCTTTCTCAGAGTATCTAAACTCCATCCCTAGAAAGTATGTCATTTTGCCTAGATCAGTCATTTCGAATTCATTCATCAGAACTTTCTTGAACTTGGCTATCTCCTATTCAGAACTTTCTTGAACTTGGCTATCTCCTATTCAGAACTTCCAGTCAGCAGTATATCATCAACATATAAACATACCATAGTCATATTTCCTTCAGAAGTATGCTGAACATAGACACCGTACTCCATCTCACATTTCTAAAAGCCTTGCTTCTTGAAAAATGAATCAATCTTCTGATTCCAAGCTCTGGGCGCTTGTTTCAATCCATATAGAGCTTTGTATAATCTGTACACCATCCCTTCCTGATTCTTTTTCACAAACCCAGGAGGTTGTGACACGTAAACTTCTTCTTCTAATGGACCGTTCAGAAATGCTGATTTTACATCTAAATGCATCAGAGGCCAATTCCTGTTAGCAGCTATTGCAATCATCATTCTGATTGTTTCATGTCTTGCTACAGGTGCAAACACTTCAGAGTAATCCAGCCCAGGTTTCTGTAGAAATCCTCTGGCTACCAACCTTGCTTTATGTTTGCCAATTGAACCATCTGGCTTTAACTTCTGCTTGAAAACCCATCTGACGCTGATGGCTTTCTTGTCTTTTGGAAGTTCTGTCAGCTTCCAAGTCTTGTTTCTCTCTATAGCATCAAGTTCTTCTTTCATGGCCTTCAGCCAGAGCTTCTGCTTAAGAGCCTCTTCTGTACTTATGGGTTCAGAGTCTACTAACATGGCACACTGAATAACTTCTCCTTCAGAGTCTACTTCAGTGTCTTGCAGCATGTCAAATTTTGCATATCTTCTGGGGATGTTTCTGATTCTTTGTGATCTCTGAACTTGTTCAGAGTCTTGAGCTTCAGAGTTTCTAGCTTCAGATGGTTGACTTCCTCCAAAGCTTTGACCATCTTCAGGGGCTGGCATATTTCCAGAGTCTGAATTGCCACCAGAATCTGGATTACCATCAGAGTCTGGGTCATCAGAGTCTGGATCATCAGAGTCACCTTCATCTTCTGAGTCTTCTCCAGAGTCAGAATCACTATCAGAATCAGAATCAACGTCAGAGTTTACTCCAACTTCAGAAATTCTTAACTCTGACCTTTCTTCAGAAGTTCTAACATCAGAATCAGATTGAGACTTATCCCAATTCCAAAATTCTGATTCCTTCACAATCACATCTCTGCTGAATTCAATTTTGTTGGTTTCTGGACAATAGAGCTTGTATGCACCTGTACTGTGGTACCCTATCAGAATCATCACTTTGCTTCTATCATCCAGCTTCTGTCTTCTGGCTTCTAGAACATGTTTATAGCAAACAGAACCAAACACCTTCAGATGACTAACACTTTGCTTATCTCCAGTCCACTTCTGTATTGGAACTATTTCCTTCAACTTCTTCGTAGGACATCGGTTGAGTACATACGTTGCAGTGGCAACAGCTTCTCCCCAGAGCTTCTGAGGAAGTTTCTTCTCCTTTAGCATGCTTCTCACCATATCAAGCAAAGTGTGGTTTCTTCTTTCAGCAAGACCATTGTGTTGAGGGGTATAAGGAGCAGTAACCTCATGCTCAATTCCATTCTCCTCACAGAACTTATGGAACTCTTTGGAGTTATACTCACCTCCACCGTCAGTTCTAAGAATCTTCAACTTCTGACCACTCTGATTCTCAGCCTTCATTCGGAACTTCTTGAATTCATCAAACACCTCGTGTTTAAACTTAATAAAGGATACCCATGTCATTCTTGTGAATTCATCAACAAATAACACAAAGTATTTATTCCCTCCAATCGATGCTACTGGAAATGGACCACACACATCAGAATGTACAACTCCCAAGGCATGTTTTGCTCTTGGAGCAGTTTCTGATGCAAATGGCAATCGTGGTTGTTTTCCTTCCATGCAAACTTTGCATAACTTTTCAGGCTTCTTAATTGCAGGAATTCCATGTACCAACTTTTTTGAATTCAGATGTTTTAAGCTTCTGAAATTCAAATGACCAAATCTTCTGTGCCACAGCTCACTCTCCTTCTCAGCACTTGTTGCACTAAGACATTCTGAGTCTGCGGTTCTGACATTCACCTTGAATGTTCTATTCCTTCCCTGTTCTGACTCCATAATCAACTTCTGATTGCAGTCATACAGCTTCAGAAGATTGTCCTTCATGGTAACTGAAAAACATTTCTCAATTAATTGTCCCACACTCATCAGATTGCTTCTGATGCCAGGTACATACCACACGTTCTGAATCAATGTTGTTTTCCCATTGTTCAGAATCACTCTGACATTTCCCATACCTTCTGCATTAAGATATTTGTCATCAGCACATCTGATCTTTATCCTCTTTTCAGAGTCAAAGTCAACCAACCATTTCTTGTTTCCAGTAAGATGATTTGAACAGCCAGTGTCCATATACCACCAGTCTATCAGATCCATATCATCAGATTCAGAGGCCATCAATAGCACAGATTCGTCATCAAAACTTCTGGCTATATTTGCTTCTTCTGATTTTCTCTCCTTGTTTGACCAACAGTCTCTAGCAACGTGACCAAACTTCTTACAACAGTAACATTAGATCTTCTTCTTGTCATACTTCTCTTTTCCCTTCTGATTGTCTATCAGAGGTTGAGCTTTCTGACTTCTGACCACCATCAGATCTTCTCCTGGCTTCTGACTGCTTCTGATACCTCCTATCAGGTGTTGCTTTCAGAGCCTGCTGCTCTACTTCCCTTTCAAAAGTTCTCTCAGTCAAACGCAACTCTTGCGCTTCTAGACTGCTATGCAGCTCTTCAATTCTCATGGTGCTCAGATCTTTGGAATGTTCTATTGTTACCACAATGTAATCAAATTGAGAGGTAAGGGATCTCAATACCTTCTCCATGATTGTTTCTTCAGAAAGAGTTTCTCCACACGCTTTCATCTCATTAGTGATCAGAATCACTCTGGAGATGTATTCAGAAACTTTCTCATTATTCTTCATGTTGAGATTCTCATATTGCTTTCTCAAGGACTAAAGCTTCACCTTCTTCACTGATGCGTCACCACCATAACATCTAACCAGTGTGTCCCACGCAGCCTTTGCTGTCGTTGAATCTGCAATCTTCTCAAACACATTTACATCAACACATTGATGAATGAAGAACAATGCTTTCTGATCCTTCTTCCTTACTTCCTTCTGCGTGTTTTTCTGTTCATCCGTCGCATCTGCTGCTACCAGAACATAACCATCAGTGACAAGATCTAGAACATCTTGAGCACCGAACAGTACACGCATTTGGATCATCCAACGATTCCAGTTTTTACCGTCAAATACTGGAAGTTTGGTGTTCATGTTGTCGTTTCCGTTCATCTTTCTACCTTGCACAGTACACTCAGATTTCTCACAGTGTTTCCCAATCCACAGAATTAAAAATTCTGATCAGATTTTGTTCAAGATTCAACACGAATCTAAGAATCAAAGTCAAACACACAAGACCTCACGTTCACTCGTGTTTCCCGTGTTTCCCTAATGAATCCGAATCGGAGCTCTAGATACCAATTGTTGGTGCAAAGGTAGAATGAATGATGAACGAAAATATTCTATTAAGAGAATGACGGCTACAAAACATGATAAAAGTTACAATGATTGTCACCCTATTTATAAGCTAAAACTAGGGTTACTAGAATAGGATAAAATACTAAAATACCCTCTAACAAACTTAGAGGCTAAGAAAATAGTACAACTAATAAATATGAATTACTTCTAATAATTATAACATCCTATTATATGTTATGTTATCTTAGTCTAAGTATTTTTTTTTAGATATACATGATGTTATGATTATAAATAAGCATTGTTAATCTTACTTTAATTTTAAAGTGTTGATTTGAGTGTAGGTAATCTTTGTATTGCACATTTGGATTTTGATGTTTTTTCAACATTTTGAATTTCTTTAGTTAATAGTAGTGACCTATATGTGATGTCGTTATCATATCTTAAGTTGTATTAATCTAATCAATTGTATTAAATTACTTGCAAATTGAATTCTTTGCTTGAAGTCTAATTCATCCATAATTTGTGATTAAACCTAATGATCAATATGAACTTCTTGCACTGAATATCTAACTGGACATTTGTTAATGTATTTTGGCCATTCGTTATATTATTGGGTTTAAATACGAGTGTTTAACCTCTACATCGCGTATGAATTGGTAAAGTGTTGTATTTATAAGAGCATCTCATATAATCAATGCCTTTGAATTTTGAGTGTAGAATTAGTGTCTCTATCTCTTGTGAGCTTGAAGAATTGGTCTTATTATTGCTCTCGGTTTTCTCGGACTCTCCAATGAATAATATATGAGTTTGGTTTGGTTTGGTGGGATAGCGTGAGCTAGATCATGTGGTTCATTCTATTATAGATGGTGAGAACTCACACATGTGAGGAATATTGTTTATGAATAGGTAAAATTTTATATTTATAAGAAAACTGACTCATATATTTGATGTCTTAGGTTTTGGATGGAGAAGTGATGTGTCTCTCTCTTTCTTTTGATCATGTAGCATTGGATCCATTATTTTTCCTGACTTTCACTTACTCCCCAACAAGTGTTGAGTTGGTTGAAAATATACAATTTAAATAAGTCCCACATCTCCTAATATTGTAAAGGAATCATAAGTCCAAGATTGTATAAATGTATCTCAATTTTTTCTTTTTATCCAATTATATTGTGTTAATTTATTGTGATATGTAGTTAGATATTTTATTTTAAGAGTATGACAAAAAAAATCTGAACTCGACTGCCTTGCATCGAATTTAACGGAAAAATCAGCTTAACTAGAGATGGAGCGGGTGCGGAAAAAACCCGATTTTTAATCACGAGGGTGGGGGGTGTTAGAATCCTCTCACCCCCGCCTCACACCAACCTATTAAATTTATTTTATTATATATATTTTAAATAATTTTACTAATTATTTACTTCTCTTAATCTTACAATAGCAAATTTATTAGAATTGCTATTTATTTTTTTCGAAAATATAGATTAAATAAAAATGACCATGTAATATAAGTATGACTAAAATGATCAAATATTTAATTTAATTATTTATTTTGTTGCTAGAAAAAATATACATTTAAAAAAAAAGCGAGTGAATACGGGACGAGCCGGGGAAACCCGTTCTCCAATTGGAGCGGGAGTGGGTGGTCAATTATTACCCTCAATGGGGATGGAGACATGCAAGTATAGAGAGACAGGTGGGGATGATAATGCTTAAATTCGTCCTCGCCCCGCCCCGTTGCCATGTTGAACTAGGGGTTGCAGGTGATTGAGGATAGTTTATGTGTTGCAACGAATTTTGTATAGTATTATTCTCTGGTTGTCATTTGACAACAAACAAAATGTTTTTTCTTTAATTTTGGAGTTTCCATGTCACATCCTTATGTTATGATTATGTTATTTATTTTATCTATATTGGTTTTGCCTAACAATTATATAAGAGCTTTTGGTTTTATCCGAGATAAGAGCTATTAGTATGTATGGTAGTATGGTATGTGGTTGCATTTTTTATGATCTTCCAGATGAAAAAAGGTGATATTTTGAAAGTGTTGTTCAGTTACAGTCATAAATTCTAATGTGAAGTTTGACATTGAGAAATTTAATGGATGTACTATTTTTAGCTTGTGAAAAGTTTAAGTCAATGATGTGTTAATACAATTAGAATTATAGGGTGTTTGCTAGTATACATGTGTTGATTGATATTGATGCAATGTGTGTTTTGGTATTTTGTTGGTGGTTGAAGAGTTTTCTATCAACATAGAAGATGAAAGATTATGTCAGTGTTTGAGGAGTTTCCTATCAACATGGAGGTTGAAAAATATATTTACAACCTCATTTTTTTATAGGTGAAAAGTATTAGAGAAGTGTAGTTTCAAGTGACGGTACCATTTATGATGGAGTATGAAAGTTATTTTGAATTATGGTTGTCAATGATGACAATGTAAAATATTCTTGGTTTAGCTTCAAATGACTATACACTTTATGGTGGAGTATGATTGTTCTTGGAACTATAACTTTTAGTGAAGTAAATGTATAAAAAAATTGTAGTGGTGTAAGTTCAAGTCATAATACTCACTATGGTAGAGTATGATAGTTATTTTGAACTATGATTGTTTATGTGGGCAATGATAAGTGATGTATCTTTTTCGATCAAGGTTAAGATTGTTTGAGTTGTTTGAAAATATACATGTTAAATAAATACCACGTTGCAAAATATTGTAAAGGAATAGTAAGTCCAAGACTATATATTGTGGTTTTATATGTTGGACATGTATAACAAAGTTTTGATGATGACAAAGATATCAAATAAAATATCATAAACATCATCAAACAAAGAAGAATGTTTGAATCAAATAAAAAAAATGATTTTTTTTTGTTGATTGGTGCAAAAGAACCAAGTTCAAAAGAACATCATCAAGAAACAATAACCATATACTTTATTGTTTATATTTTTTTATAGGATAAAAATGTAATATTAAGCGAGTCGCTCTCAAAGTATTAAAATTTTACACACACATGTATGCACGCGCTTACAAACACACACGCACACACACTTTTTAAAACTTCATTTGTTTTTAAAACTACTTCTGAAATCACTTTGGAATGGACCAAAATATTTCAAACCAAAGTTTAATAGATTATGAAGCTTATATAATTGATTATATAGAAAAAAAATTGATAATAGATTATTGCTTTTCTGTAATTTATTATGGGGTGAAATCGCATGGTAATTAATTATGAAACTTATAATAGATTATGTTTCATATCTAGTAAAAACTTTTCTATTTTTCTTCCTACAAAATTTTCTTATACACTTAAAATATTGTTTACGGGTCGAGATAAGAAACACTTGATAGAATTTGTCTTGTGTATCCATTGCTTTATCCTTTATATCTATAATTACAAAAGAGTAAAGGATTGTTCTCTTGAACTCATATAAGTTATAAAGGTTGCAAGCTGAAACGAAGATAAAAGCTTGGTGTAAGAAGGTTATGTGCCAATCTTGGACTAAAAGTTTTATGATAGTGGAAATTTCAAAGTGCTATCCTTGGAGACTAGACGTAGGCCTCATGATTTTGGACCGAACCAGAATAAAATCAAGTGTTTTCTCCTCAGATATGTCACCTCTTTATTTTCTTGTACTTATTTACTTGCCATTATCTTCTTCTTATACACCTCTTCTTAAAATCAATCTAAAAATTGATTTGATTTTTTAAGTTTTTGAAAACTTTTTTATATCATAATTCACCCTCCGCCCCCTTGCTCTTGTGTTTGAAGTTCGAAGCAATTTAACTTGTATATGATTTTTTCTTTTCTCTTATGCTCTAGTGTTAGAGTGTTGTGATATGTAATTAGATATTTACTTTGAAAAGTATGGGTGTACTGGGGTTCGTGGGATGGTTGAGGGTAGTCTATATATTAACGATAGATATTCCAATTTTATCTCATGGTTTGTTTGTTCTGCATAAGTTGGTTTCTTTTCAACCAACTAGCTATTTTGTTGTGTTGACAATTACTAGTATGACACATATATATTGGGCCTTGTTTTAGTAAAGGTCGCGTTGGAAATAATATTCAGTTTTATTTTTCTATTTTTTATTTACCACATGTTTAGATAAACATGAGTTAATACGGTATCATGTGATCATAAGTACTCTAATTACACCTTATCTTCTTTCTACATGTGGTACATTTCCTCTACCAATTCAAGATTCCACTTAGAGAGTCATCA
This sequence comes from Lathyrus oleraceus, assembly GCF_024323335.1. NCBI lineage: Eukaryota > Viridiplantae > Streptophyta > Magnoliopsida > Fabales > Fabaceae > Lathyrus > Lathyrus oleraceus. Next base: position 142,341,017 of record NC_066583.1, on the reverse strand, counting down.
TCAATCTTATATTTGCGCCTTTTATAAAATTCACTCCATATAGATCACCAGTGATTTTCAGCAAAGTAGTTATCTTTTATCCATATCAAATCTTTGCACAACTGGCCATGTACCCACCAATCATTGGACCATCCAGATTTCAACCTATCTCATTATTGTATTTCTCAGTGTAACTCATATTTTCTTTTACATTTCTTTCAAACATTTCTCTATATTTCTTTCATTTTCTCTATTTACGCCTCTCATTCTCTCAACCACAATTGTCACATAACTCATAGATTCATACACAAAATTTCCAGAACATCCAAACCTTCATACCCACAGTCAAACCTTCATACTCCTCACCCAGACAAAACCGAGAAACTTTTCCATATATTCTTACCTTCATATCCGTAAACCATAAAGTTTTCATATATTCTTTCCACATTCATCTATTCATACACAACCTAGAAACATACCCAAAACCTTCATAAAAAACCCATTAATTTTTCCCCATATTCATACTTTCATACTCGTAACCCAAAAAATTCCCATATATTCTTCCCAAATTCATAGATTAACCACAATCTCATAAACCTAAAAAAATATGCATACCCATAACCTTAATAAAAAACCAGAACATCATCAATGTTCATACCCAAACATTCATTCTTTCACTCAAATATTCATTCAAACACCCATAAAACTTCAATAGAAATTCATTTCACACGTTCAACCACATCCATTCAAATCACCAATATTAACCAAATATTTGACTCATCAGTTACAATAACATTTACTTCACTCTTTAATATACCAAAATCAACATTCACCACAAGCATCTTTCCAAACCCTAATCCTCTTTTACCCAGAATCCTAAATTTAAAAAATAGACCAACAAGTTCAAACGGTTACAGGTCCACCTACAAACAACATATCTTCTTCCACAACCAACAATAACCAAAATATTCAAAATAAATCGTGCCAAAACACCGGTTCCCGAAACTATCAAAAAAGATATGTTCGGTCCTTATGTCGTGCACCCTAGCGACAACCCTTGTCTCGCTATAGTCACACTCATCTCAACAACTTGAAATACCATTCATGTTCAATGTCGGTTATGGTAGCTTTGAGATCTAAGAATAAGTTAGGGTTTCTTGATGGAAGTCTAACCCGTCAAGATGACACATATCTATTATCTCTTGCATGGGATCGCTACAACATAATGTTAATGTCTTGGATCACCAACTCCATTAAAGAAGACATAGCCTATAGTGTACTATGGATGGACATAACTCATGAAATCTAGATTGATTTGCGAGATTGATACCACCAAGGGGGTGTATTTCGTATTTCAGACCTTCAGGAAAAGTTATTCAATCTCAAGCAATAGGATCAAACTATCACTCAATACAACACCAGTCTCATGAAACTTTGGCAAGAGTTAGACAAATTTTGCCTGCTTCCCAGTTGCATTTGCACTCCGAAATGCTCATATAACCTTCTCCATACCATCAAATCATACAAGAAATCAGATTATGTCATCAGGTTTCTAAAAGGGCTAAATGAAAAATACAATTCAGTCAGATCACAAATCATGCTCATGAGTCTCTTACCCAATATCAACAAAGCATTTTCCCTTCTTATTCAACAAGAACGGAAATTCTCTACTCCATCTATGCTTGGTCATAAATATTTTTTAACCGTTGTTGATGACCACAACAGATATAGTTGGGTTTATCTTATGCGTTTGAAATCTGAAATCTCTAATCATGTAAAATCTTTTATCAATTTCATTCAAAGTCAATTTAATAAAATTGTCAAAACAATAAGGACTGATAATGGACCCGAATTTTCTCTTAAAGATTTTTATGCCACAAAGGGTATCCAACATCAGATTTCTTGTGTTGACACCCCTCAACAAAATGGCATTATTGAGAGGAATCACCAACATCTTTTAAATGTTTCTAGATCTTTACTTTTTCACTCCCACCTCCTCTAAAAAAAATTGGGTTAATGCCTTTAATCATGTTGTTTACTTAATTAATCGCCTTCCCTCTAAATTCTTACATCATAATTCTCCTTACTTCATCATGCATCATCATTTCTGACCATTATGTGCTCAAAGTTTTTTTGTTGTTTAGTGTATGTTGCTACCCTCAAATATGGTAGAACAAAGTTTGATCCTATGAGTAGAAATTGTATATATCTTAGTTATTAACAAGGAGTCAAAGGGGATATTCTCTTTGACCTTACAAATAATAAAATATTTATCTATGGAGACACCTATTTCTATGAACATATATTCTCTTACTCCACCAACATGTATCAACCTAACAACACACATTCACCCATCAATCAACCCTTTCCCAAGACTATCCTGTAGATGATTATCTCAATTCCTCACCCCCATAATAATACAACATCCCCCACTAACACAACCCCACCTCTCCAACAAACTCCTATACTTTCCTTTCAAGACAATATCAACAACTAACACAAAACAGAATTCTCCCCTATCATAAAATCCAATTGTATCCACAAACCTCCAACCTACTTAAAAGACTATCGTTGTGATCTCTTGAAAGGTAATATCCACTCTACTAACATTAATACTGCACTTAACATTTCTTTTTCCATTCAGCATGTTCTTTCTTACAATAATTTATCAAATAATCATAAATGATTTAACCTGAAGTTATTCTCTCTTATAGAACCCACTAGTTAAATTATGGTTGCTTCTTACCTGAATTGGCAACTAGCCATTAGACATGACCTTAAATCCTTAGATGATAACCACACTTGATATTTTGTCCCTCTCCCTCCTAACAAAAGATCCATTGGTTATAAATGGATTTTTAAAGTCAAATTTATAGTCAATTGGACGGTTGAAAGGTGTAAAGGTTGCTTAGTCACTAAGGGTTTTACTCAAACATAAGGGTTTGAGTAGCTTGAAACTTTTAATATAGTGGTTAAAATGATTAAAATTAGACTTATTTTATCTGTAGTTGCCTCAAATAATTTGTATCGTCATGAATTAGACACCAACACAACCTTTTTATATGGCAAATTAGATGAATAAGTCTACATGAAAGTACCCACTTGTTCAAAGGTTTTCAGTAGCAACATTGTTTGTAAATTAAATCGTTATATTTATTGCTTAAAACAATCTAGTAGGCAATGGAACCATAAATTCACATCCACTCTAACTGAATTAGGTTACAATTAATCTAAGTTTGACTACTTTCTTTTTACGAAGAATAAACTTAATTCTTTTATAGTTGTACTAGTTTATGTGGATGATCTCATGATTGCTGGAAATAATATGGCTGGTATTTCTTTGTTAAAATAGGTAATAGATACAAAATTCAACATCAAAGATTTGGGAAAACTTAAAATATTTCTTAGGATTCGAAGTGGCTAGATCAGCTCTAGGCATATTCGCATGTCAACAAAAATATAGCTTGGACTTGCTCCAAGACTTGGGGCTTCTTGGTGCCAAGCCAGTTACCAACCTCGTGGACACTAGTCATAAATTAAATCATGAATCTAAATCATCTCTTTTATCTAATCCTACTTCTTTCGACTTCCTTATAGGCAAACTTCTTTACTTAACACATACACACCCTGACGTTAGTTTTTTTATTTGCAGATTGAGTTAGTTTCTCTCGAAATCGACTGATGTTGATCTTCAAGCTACAATCAGAATCCTTATGTACATAAAGTCAGAACCTGCTAAAGGGCTCCTCTTCAAGACACAACATTCACCGTTTTAACAGGTTTCTCCAATTCTGACAGTGGTTCCTGCCACAAAACCAGATGATTAACCACTGATATATGTTTCTACCTTGGAACATCACTTATACCCTGGAAAAGAAAAGGGCAATTGATTGTTTCTGGATCATCTTCAGAAGCGGAATATCGTGCTCTCGTAAACACATCATGTGAAACTTAATTACTTTTATACTTACTAGTCGATCTTGGTATTCAACACACACAACCCATCACCATATTTTGTGACAACCAATCAGCCATCCATATAGTCCACAACCTGGTGTTTCATGAACGGACAAATCACATCAAAATGGATTGCCATATATTCCGTGACAAGGTTCTAGTCAAAATTATGCACCTAGTGCCTATTCACTCTTCTAAGCAAGTAGCATACATTTTCATAAAGGCTCTTCATCATGGTCCCCTTTCTTCTCTTTCTACCAAACTTGAAATGAACAACATACATTCGAGTTTGAGGGAGTATTAACCATAATTATTCCTATTTTATCTCATAATTAGTTTATTCTACGTAAGTTAATTTCTTTTCAACCAACTAATTATTTTGTTGGGCTGACAGTTACTAGTATGATGTATATATATTGGACCTTGCCGTTTTAGTAAAGGTCACATTGGAAATGATAATATTCAGTTTTATTTTTTCATTTTTGCTCTTATTCAGTTTTATTTTTTCATTTTTGCTTTAGCATATGTTTAGATAAACATGAGCTAATACTATGTGGTATTTTTACATAATGTTATTATTTGAGAACAATCATAATGTTATTATTTGAGAACAATCGCAACTTTTTCTCCGAATTTAGAGTTCTAGTATGTCTATGTGTTGTGGCTGTGTTGTTTCTCTATGTCAATTTTTTCCAAACACATGAAAAAATTGAGACTTGATGTTGGCTTGAGCTTGCATGTGTAATGCAATAAGCTTGCAAGTGGAACCCGAGTCTCGACAAGAGCATCCATTCCTTTTGTGCTTGTTTTGCTTATGTGATGTAGTATACATGGAATCCTACACGAGCCTACAAACTACTTGAAAGGTTTCATATAGATTTTGATCGATTTTCCCCTAAGCCGTCTTGACAAAATTGAGAGGACGACCCCTAACTTTCATGAAACATTCAAATACATTAAATTTCTCCTTAATATGTGATCATTGTTACAAACACTTTTTAAAGATGTTCTTCATTTACAAATAATACATTCAAATTATAATAATATAAATAATTGAAACACTAAATATAAATTTATTTAAAGATGTTTCAGATAAACATATTAAATAGAGTGGAACTTACTAAACTTCATTCATTTTTAAATAAAATTCAAGTGCATTATTATAAGTGCCCTTAGAATTTATTTTATTGTATTCATTTTTTATGTTTCAAAATTGTACCGGTTTCATATATAGTCCATAACTTTTATTGTGGACTCTACCTAGTATCCTAAAAAATGCTAGCATAAGCTAATATAAAGCAAGAAACACAAATTTAAAATAGGGACGAATTTGGAAACACAATCTAGAAGGAAAAAACCCAAATTGTAAATTAAATAAAGCAAGAAACACAGAATCTAAAAAAAAGGCCCGCATTTGGAAACACAATCTAGAAAAAGGCAGTGTTGGCTGTGAAAAGCATAATTCATTACTAAAAAAAAGAGGACAAAAAAATAATTGTACAGCTACAATTAGGTGAAACACTCGAGTCTCCAAAAAGGAGAACATATATACTCCTTAAGTATATAATCTTTCTGAAGAAGGAAAAAAAGTTTTAAAAAAAGAAACAAAGTGCACCTAAAATCCAACTAAGCCCAAAATTAACCACGGATGATGATAATTAATGGGCAGCCCCTATAAGTTTCAATCATTTCAATTGTCTCTCTTTGGCCTCCGACGTGGAGGGTTGGCTGTTTCCTCCTTTTCTTTGTTATCTTCCTTCTCTCCGCCATCTTGTTTACTGGTAGTTTCTGTGTTGGTCTTCTTCTCAACATTAGCCTCCACATTAGCCTGCAGAAGAAGAGGCTTGGTTATGAGCATGAAAGTTAATCAAAAATACCACTAGGAAATTCATGACACAAGTTTCTCTACTTACAGGTTTCTTTCCACCGAATATGAGTCTGAAGAAGATTGACACAAAGACAATCACAACAGATACAATAATTCCAATAGTCAGATTCGGTTGCTTCTCCCCCTTTTCAATGATTTCCTGCAGATAAGCATAAAGTATAGGTCATATTCCAGTTAGTGAAACATAATGATTTCAATGACTTGAAGCTTTGGTACATACAATAATCTTCTCCTTTTGGCCACTTAGGAAGGGAATGTCTGCGATCTTGTACAAGAGATCGAATGCCTTCTTCTGCAAGGTAAAAGAAAATTAACATCAAACATAAGTAAGATGGAGATATAAGAGAGAAAATGGAGTAATTGGAAGAATTTGTATTACCTGGATGCCAGCAATACCCTCTGACTCAGAGGCTGCCGCAGCCGCAGCCGCTGCCTCCTCTTCGGCTTTTTGTTTCTCTTTCTCAATGTTAAACTTGGGTTTCCAAGTAGTTTCCCTATAGGACTCGGCAATCTTATCATCTTTAGCTATGAGAACATTATCAAATAGGATGCCATCTTGCATTGTCCAAATTTCAATGCCAATAGCAGCAATAGGCTCAAAGTCTGGTTTCTCAAGTTCAAAGTACTCTGGGTTTGGAATCTCCTGAGGCTTCCAAATACCCTTATAATTGGGGTTATCAATGTAGGGGGCACTCCATTTTCCCTTATAAGCTGGGTTGCTCTTGGTTGGCCTCTTCCATTCACCACAACCAGGGGCTGCTTCACACTTTGGGTTTTCGATTTTGGGAGCTTCCCATTCACCATCCTCCTCATCATCCCAATCTTCAGGTTTTGTTGCCTCTGGGTCATCTACTTCTTCTGGCTCATCATCCAACCATCCTTCAGGTTTCTCAGCTTCTTCATCAATAATTTCCCTAGGTGCATCCTCATCCCAGTCCTCTGGCTTTACAGCTTCTGGGTCAGGAATTTTGGCTCTCTCGTCCCAGTCCTCGGGTTTCTTATCATCGGGGTCTGGGATTGTCTTGGAAGGGATAAGGGCAGGCTCAAAATCTTCAGAAGATAAGAAATTTGCCTTTTTCTTTTCCTCGCCATCAATTAAAATGCTCACTTCATTATCATCCTTTAGAACAGCAGTGTACACATGAGATAGTTTGTCAGACGGGACAGAAGGAGGAAACTTGAGGTGGTGTTCAACATGCTTCCCAGTCTTGGGATTCTTATGCCTGAAGATAAAATGCACCTTGTTGGTTGCCCCACACCTATCTGGACCAAACATGATAGAATAAGGAGATTCATTGTCAAACCCCTTGGGCTTCCAACCACTCTCCTGAGTTTGAAGATATTTAATATATGCACCACCACATTCAAGTCCATTTTGAAGGCGAGTCTCAAACTGAAGAACAACTGTTCCGTCCTTAAGACTGACAGGTGCATCAAGCTCTTTAACTATAGCATACTTCCTTGCTGGTTCACTGACAAGAAGTCCAAAATCATCATGCCCTTCACTCTTTGAATGCTTCCATACACCTGAAACCCAAAACAAAAATCAGAATACAAATCAAAATTTGTTGGACAATATATACATATATTAAGCATGTGAGGGGAACAGATACTAATTTGCAGAGGCATAGATGTTGGGTTTAAAACTCAAAGCTTTCTCATACTTGCTAAAAAATTAAAAATATGCTTCATTGCTTCACAATCAGCTGTGAGATTATTATCCCAGAATAAACAGAAATAATATGAAAGCATGGTCAGAGTAAAAAAAACTATTAAAGCCATAGTTTCTATTTAACTTCATTAAATAATACGTTTGACTACTAATTCAATATATTTTCATCTAAAGTTTTAAATGTATAATAATTGAAGTACGGTCATCCATTGTCCAATAGCATATTGCAAACAATCCCTCAATATTGCAACCACAATCATTCTTAAATTATAAGAAGTTTCCAAGAATATTCCTATACGTTAAAATTAAGAATCAGGACCCTATTCTAAACAGAAATCAAAGGGGGACCCAAATCTAGCCTGCAATATTATATATACACATATGAGCAGTTAGCAGTATATGTATTGCACACTAGCACCAAATCTTGCTGCTTATATAATCTTTTTCTATAGACAAATGCTGGTACTTAATTACTGGTTATGTTAATTTCCAGAATCAACTCCTTCAGTAATAGCAATTAGTTTGTTTTGGAATTGCATATTTTTTTTTTGAATAACTTGATCTAACTTGTGAGCACTTACAATCCTAAAGACTCATCAACCATAAATGTATAACCAAGATTAGGTTTTACTTGAATCTAACTGCAGTGACTCAATTATAAATGGAAATTCTCAACAAAAAAAATAGCATACTCATTGAAGCAGTAGTAACCAACTTCATACAAACAGATAGGAAAATCAACTTTAAAAGAAATCTGAAACGGAGTTTGAAGTGAGAAAACAAAAATCAAATTGCTTCAAATAGAAACAAAACAAAACAAAATCGATCTGCACAGTGATACTCACCGTTGTATTCCTCCTTGCCAGATACGATCCATCGGTTATCAAAATCCTCATCGAACGATTCATAAAAGATCTACACATAAAAACTCTCAAATCAGAGATCCACAACACAAACAAACAAACAAAAAAACACGAAGAACAATAAAAATCTCAATTACCGCGTCATCTACTTCATCAGAAGCGCGAACGAGATGAAACGAAGAGGAAGAAGCAACGAAGAAAAGGAGCACCGCCAATAGCCCCATAGCCAAAGGGATTTCCTTACGATCCACCATTGTTATCTTCTTCGATCAACTGTCAAACCCTAACTCTGTAATGTGATAAGAAAAATCTGAATCAGTTCTGAGATCTAAATAGACAAGGAGAGTGAAAGCGTGATACAACACTGACGCTTTCTATTCGACCTGTTTCAACCAATGATATTAAGTGCCACGTGACGTAACCCAATGGTTTTTCGCCACGTAGCATTTTTGCATCACTTGCTTCTTTTATGTAGCGCTGTAGTAATCAAACCAAATCCAACCTACTTAAAAATTAAAAAAGAAAAAGATAACTTTAAAATTAGAACATTTTTAAAAAATAGAACTAGTTAATAATTAATGATAATATGGATATAGAAGAAGATCCCATAAACTTTATTTCAACCCTTTTTAATCGAAAGTATCCGTAGTTATTTTTGTTTTGTTATTTTATTTTAACCTTCAAAATAGTTAAAAATTATAAGCTCTCAAATTTTATAATTTTTATCAAATCAATTTAAATTTATCACATTTTGTCAAAATTGTATTTTAATTTAAAATATGAAGATTAACTTGTAAATTTTGAAATAATACTAATAATGTCCTGTTTGACATTCTTATTCATTAGAATATTAAGAAAATTTAAATTTTTTGATTTTATATATCATTTTAGAATTATTAAATTTACTTGAATAAAATATTTTATAGATTTTTATCATTTTAACCATTTTTAATTTATTATTCAAATAATTAATTTTATTTAAATTATTTTAAATTATTTCAAAATATTACATTAGCTCGATGAAATGTTTCATCCAAACATACTAATATAGTTTATTTTATGTTTGCATTTTTTATTTTTTCACACATGTTGTGATTCATTTTATAAAGACTCTTTTAAAATGTCTTAATTGTTCAAATGTACCAAAAATGTTCTTCATCAATTATCAAATTTGTTTAATTTTTTATTTTTTATTTTTAGTTTTGTGTTTACGATTTATATCATAGACTTTTTTTTTTGTTACCTTTTATTATTTTAGATATATGAATAAGTTAAATTGTCTTAGATATTGTTTCGTTACGAAATCAAAAATAAAATAGATTGTGGAAGTTATGGTGAGACGGAGTTTCGTAAGTGATTTTGTGATGTGGCACAGTGGATCGAAGGTTGCGATCACAGTGCTTCTTGGATCGAGAATGGAGGTCTTGAATTGGCGTTGTTGATCGATGTCGATCTTGAATTAGTGTTTGTTATCTCTGATACGATGGGCTTAGGGAGGTATTTACATGGTTACCACTACAACACCCAAGTCAATTATGATTTAAGATAACCGTAATGAAAATGGAGATTATAAATTGTGTACCTAAAATTCCTTTGTGAAGGCATTTATACTTTGGGCTTGGTGGAACACGTTGAATAAGTGGGTCTCGTACTATTAGGTCTTTGGGTCGGCGTGGAGTAGTGGGTTTCGAGGCCTTTGGCCGGCACAAAACAGTTACCCTCAAGACTCATTGGGCATCCTGGATGTTGGAGGAGTCTTTTAGTAATTGTGGTCGGCCCTTGAGAATAGTTGCACGGGTGTTGGCTGGCATGCACTACTTTGGTTTGGCCAACGAGTAATGGGGAACGTGATTATTCAATGTAGTCTCATCATTGAAGTGTTTCACCGTTTTCTCTTGGTGTGTGACCTGAAAAGGTGCGGAGTGGTGTGATGTAGCTTATAGTGCTTGAGTTTGGATGAGTTCCCAAGATGAAATATGATCATTGATCCACACTTGCTTCTTACTTTCAATCTGATTTGTTTGAATGCCTTTGCCTATATAAGGATAGAAAGAAAGAGTGGAGAAAAAAATTCCCTATCGTGTAGACTGAGTTTCCCTTGTTTTTTTGAGTTTTTCCCTCTTCTCTAATAGCATTTTCTTCAGGAGTAATCTTCGTTACACATTCAAAGTTTTCAAAACTTTAAAGCTTCGACTATTCGGCCCTCTCCTTGCTTTATCACATTCAGCCTTATATTTCAAGGTACCTTTCTCCCTTTCAGCTTTTTCATTTCATTATTTACTGTGCTTCATTATGATGAATAATAACCTTATTGTCATTGAGAGTCATTCAGAGGGTAATGTGTCTTCTCCATCGAGAATAGTAATGGAATATGAATCAAATTCCCTTTACTCTGTCATCGGGGATTTCAAAGCAGAAATTGTTCCTTTTAGTGATGATTCAGAAATGGAAGGGTTGTCTGAAGAATCTCTTTTAGATGATACTCCTTCTATAGATTTTTCGGAGGCTCTCCTTCCTGGGAAAATCGACAGAGGTGGAAATCTTGTCGAGAAACGAATGCCTCTTCATGTTTTGACTAAGGCGGAAATAGAAGTTGCACGTCGAAGGAGGGAAAATGCCATAAGTTTTGTTAAAACTTAACGGTGAGTGATTAGTCACGAGCCTAACGATACTGAGATCGCTTCTCATTTGGAGTGCCAAGGGCAGTCTGATGTTGTGTCTTAGGTCATCCCTAACAACCATTATAGAGTTGGTGTACTGGCCCGTAAGGACCTTCGATTAATTGAGTCGGCTAACACCAACATATATCATTGGTTAGCTGCTGAAATAGTTGGGACTCCTTCTATTTTGAATATTGTGGAGGTTATCGCAAAAGTTGACATCACGGTTGGCAATCCCTCTGATTGGTCGATTCTCCTAGTAAGCTCAGATGAAAGGATATGCATCTCTTTTTGTTGTTCCTTTTGGATTTGATGCATTATGCAAAACAACATGGAATGTTTAAGATGCTTTAGTGAATAAATGACACATGTGGAACCAGATGTTCAAGCATGTGTGCAACATCTAGCATTTGCCATCAGGTCGTGATGGTTGTTCTGAGCATTTATTATATTTGTTTGGATGATTAAAATGATCAAATCAAATCATTTAGAGATTTAAATTTTAATTCAAACAAATCAAATCTTGTTGAAGGTTGTTGAAAAACAAATAAAAACTGAATCCTCTACAAATTTGGATGTGATCATATCTTTTATGGATTGGAGAAAGTATTGAAGCTTTAATACTTCCACACGAATCTTCAATACTTTCAACCTAACATTTGAAGTGTAAAAGCATTAAATATTTGTGTGTTAGGGTTTATAACTTGAGTATTTATTTGTGCACCACTCTAACTCATGCACTCATATCTAAAGGCATAAAGTTTAATTTGTTAGTTGAGTTTTAATTCAATGTTCAATATTTTGATTATTGTTGTAAACACTAGGGCTATTGATTGAGAGAAAGTGATAAGAGTTCTCATATTTAGTGGGAGTCCTAAATAGAAATACACTATGGGGTTGTTCATCTAAGACACTTTGTATTAACTCTATTGAACAGTGGATTTCCTTTCTTGGGTTGGAAGCCTCTTAGACGCATGTGTTGTTTGCACTGAATTAGGTTAGCAATTCTTGGTGTTCTTTTATTGTTTTATGATTTATCATCTTATTTTATATTACTTTTCAATTCTTGTTTAAGATGTTGAACACATTGACTTAAGCACCTGGTCTAAAATATGTCCCATTAAGAACATAATTTCAATTGGCATCAAAGCGGACACTCTATTCTGTTTGGGTGAGCTCCAGGAAATATATTTTATGTTCAGATGGACAACACTAAGGATGAAAGATTTGTCAATAGACCACATGTTTTGGATGGCACCAACTACGATAATTGGAAAGTCAAGATGGTTACTTTTCTCAAATCCATGGACAACTAAACATGGAAAATTGTTATAAAATGTTAAAAATATCATGTGATTACCTCTCAAGATGAAACATCAACCTTAAAGCCTGAATTCGATTGGACAAATACTGAATATGATGAAGCTCTTGGAAATTCTAAGGCATTAAATGTTATTTTCAATTGTGTTAAAAAACATGTTTAGGTTTATCAACACATGTACTAAATCTAAATAAGCATGGGAGATTCTTGAAACTACTCATGAATGCATGTCAGAGGTTAAAATGTCAAGGCTATAGCTCCTCACTACAATGTTTAAGAATTTGAGAATGAATAAAGATGAATCTATCTCTGACTTCAACGTCAGACTATGTGACATTGCCAACACTTCTTTTGCTTTAGGAAGGGAGATGTATAAAGAAAAGATTGCCAGAGAATTCCTCAGATCTCTTCTTAAGAAGTTTGATATGAAGGTCACTGATATTGAAGAAGCCTAAAACCCAAGCAACATCGAAGTTGATGAACTCATTGGTTCTTTACAAACCTTTGAGATGGCTTTAAATGACATATCTGAAAAGAGGAAGAAAAATATATATTTTGTATCCAACATTGAAGATGATGAAAATCAAGGTGAATAACGTCTACTAGAGGTTATAGCCCTTATTAGGAGAAAGTTTACTAAATCCTTGAGAATGATGTACATAAATTGGAGGACAATGTCCCAGACAAGGTATCAGACATCAGTCCCCTGAGCAAGAGCAAAGATGATCATAAACTTAACAATGGCTGAAGAGCGCAATGTTATGAATGTGAAAGGTTTGGTCACATTAAAGTTGAATGTCCTACTTTTCTAAAGAAATAGAAAAAGGTATTGTCAATCACTTGGTCTGATTTCGATGATGAAAGTGAAGGAGAAATAACTATTAAGGTGATGGCTTTCACTGGAAAATATGAATCTTGTAATGAGTCTGGTGATGAAGATATCTCAGAAGAAGAACTGTTGATACATGCAGACTTTTACTCACTTAGTGGAAGAAAGCTTGCTTAAGAGAATATAGACAAAAGAAGACTATAAGTGCTCTACTTGTGGAAAAAAAGAAGCTTGGCTCAACCATTGCAGGTCTGAAGAAGAAGTCACATTGTTAAAGTCCGGACTTGACAATATGACAAAATATGTTTGTATGTTGAACAATGATTCTGATATGTTAGATGATATCTTGGAATTTAGGGAGAAGTCCAGGAATATGAAGGCTACAGGATTTGACTACAATTCCATAAACAAAAAGGTCAAAATTCCTACTAAGAAGTTTGTTTCTCCTAAGAAGAAAATTGAGTTCTTGATGAAGGACCATTTGTCCTAGAATCCTACTTAACATGTGTACCCTCATAATAGAGGCAATAAGAACTCATCTTAGAGGTGTCACCACTATAAAGATATGGTAACATAATACCTTTTTTCTATAGTTTGTATGAATATCCTCAATCATATACGCAGTCAAGGCTCAATATAAGGAAGGGGAAGAAAACTCAATCAAAGAAGGAATGGAAACCCAAGGAAACTTCCACTTGTCTCATAGCTCACACCTCTCTTAGAATTTCCTCAAGATAAGATTGGTATTTTGATAGTAGATGTTCAAGTCATACTTTAACAGTTATGTTACCTTTGGTGATGGAGCTAGAGGAAGAATCAAAGGCATAAGCAAACTGGTTTGTTCATGTTTTCCTTGTCTTTATGATGCGTTTCTGGTAGAAATATCTAATTTCTAACTTGATCAGCATCAAACAACTATGTGATCAAGGTCTGAATGTGAACTTCAATAAGTCTAAATGTATTGTCTCAAGCAAAGATCAAGAATTATTAATGAAGGGTTCAAGATCCAAAGACAATTGTTACTTGTGGGTGTCTCAAAACAAAAGTCATCCCTCAACATGTTTGATATCCAAGGTTTATAAGACTAAGTTATGGCCCTATAATCTTGGTCGTCTTAACATGGAAAAGATCATATCTAAATATGATATCAAGGGATTGCCAAAACTCAAGATTGAAGAAGGCAAAACACAAGATGCTTCAGCATCCTTCCTCCTATAAAGTTCTGGAATTAATTCATATGAACTTCATAAAACCCTTTCAAGTGAGAGGCATGGGTGGAATAAATAGCTCACTATTTGTAAATAATAATAAAGGAAAACTCAGTTATGACTGTGTTTGGTGAAATGTCAAACAAGATATTGGAACATTATGTTCAACAAATGCAGTCTGAAATTGAGATAAGTTTCACTTACTTTATGTGAGTGCAACTTTTTGTTAGATGTGTTTTGTATGATGTCAAAACTATGATATTTTAGCGTTTATGTACATTAGACGGTATCATCTGATTCTAGTTGTGTATTTTAGTCATTTTAGTATTAGGAAGCATGTCAACACATTTGGAAATGGTTTAGAAAAGATTCATGCATCAAGAAAAGATTTTATGCATCAAAAACTGTCTACAGGTCGACACATACGATTATAGGTTAACCTATAGAAGAATATTTTCAGTTATAGATCGATACATACAATGCATAGTGTAGCGGGAAATTCATGATCATCAAGCTATTGACAAGCTAGATATCAAATAACAAGAGTCGCCACCACGCTTTTATTATTTCCAAGGGAAAAGGGAAAAAGTACGAATAAAACCAAAAAAAAAAGTTTTCAAATAAAAACTAATAAAAGTCAGAGATCACAGGTAAGGGGGTTGGTTACATAGAGGGAAGGTGTTAGCACCCAAAGTGTCATAGATACTCCTAGGGAGCCCTTTTTGTGTGCATATGTATTTTGTACAAAGTGATATTTACAAACAAATAGAATGGGGGGATGAGAAAATAATTCATTAATTATATTTTTGTGTTTGACAAGACCTTCGGTCTTGTGCCTACGTACCAACATAAAAATGAGGGATCAAAACCTCGTAGTTCGTGATACAAATTTCAAAGTGGATGCATTGATTTTAACAAAATTTAAGTTTGAAAGGCACAAAGGCCTAAAATGGTTTGAATGAGTTAGTTTTTTTTGGCTTTTTGAAAGTTTAAGTCAAGTATAGTTAAGTTTATTTACAAGTTTGATTTAGAAAAGAAGTTTGAAAATGCAATGGCATAAGACCAAAGTTTCTATCTTTTTGCAAAAGTGGTCAAAGTTTAGAACAAAAGTAGTTCACACAAAGAAGATTTTTAAAAAAATGGAGGGAGAGATTTTGAAATTTAAGAAATGGAGAGAAGATTAAGAGGCTATCCTATGCATAAAATTTAAAAGTTTAGAGTTGAAAAGATCTGACCAAGTGGGTAGCAATGCAATAGACAAGAATGTCAAAAGAAACCCAGAATTCCCTTGGACTTTTAGAATCAAGCAACACACAAATGCACAATTATATTATCTTGAAGAGAAAGGCATGAACACATCCAAGCTTATCCATACCATGATCTTCTTCCAAAATAACCCATGTAATAAATGAATTCCATAAGTCACAGGTTCAAAATAATAGCTTCACAATTATCATGTTGCAGATGAATCTTAGAGAGGTCTTCAAAGATGTATCAGATGAATTTCAAATTGCAAGCACTTGGTTCTTCAACAAGTTGGCATTGGCCAAGTCCATTAGCATAGGAAGGTTGCCTAGATTCTAAGTCCATTTGTCCAAGATCAAGCCAACAGTCCACTCAAAAGTTTATTAGGGTTTTTGTTATTATTATGTACATTAATGGTCAAAGACCACACAAACAAGTAAAGTATACATAAAAAATATATCACACAATATGGTCCAAATGGACAAAGTGAAAAATACGCTAACATAAACAATTAGAATGATATGAACAATGGCAAATGAAATAGAGTGCTAAAAGTAAATTGCATTAAAGTAAATGCTTGGAATTAAAAGTTAGTAGCTAGTAGGTTAGAAGTTAGTATTGTTTTTGCTTTTGTTTTTCATTTTAATACATTCTTTGGAGAACACTCAACCCACTTATCACAAGCATGGATCCTTGAACCAAAACATCTTCCAAAGGAAGGAAATAAGCTCAAGTTTCCACACAATACCATGAAAGAGGGGAGACTTACAATCTCACTAACTAGAATGCTTATGCCTTTTATGTTACAAATTTAGCGCTATGTTAAGCAATCATAATTGGACTTATGTAGAAGTCACAACTATTTGAGGTCGGGCAATAGAATTTTGGTGTTAATGCATGTTAGAGACATAGTATAATGGACTATGCTCATGAAACATACCACACACAAAAATAATATGCAAAAGGTGTGGCCTAATCTCATCCATACTCATGTCAATTTTTCAATCAACTAACATTAGGACTTTGAGATGTCATAGGCCAAATGGAATGAATGAATGAAGAAGAGGAATAAGATGAAGTGGGAGTGGAATGAATGAAATCACAAATTGGTCAAAGGAGGACTTTTACCAAATTAATATCATTCATTCATTTTGGGAGATGGAATGTACATTCCATCAATCCCCTAAATCCAATGATATTAATTTGACAAAGTCAAATCAACCTTGACCAAGGCCCAACAACAAGAGTCAAACATAAACAAAGTCATCACAATTGGTCAACAAATTTATTTGACATTTATTCAATTAAAAATAATAAAATAGTACATTTAAATTAAATATGGTTTGTCCCATTCCTAAAATCTCATCAAAACACCAAAGAAATGACCATGAGATTTATCATAGCTCAAACAAGGTCAAAGGACCTTGGAGAAAAAAAATTCTTAATTTTTGGACATTTAAAAATATTTTTAAACAATTAAAAACAAATGCAAAATCAATTAATTCATGAAAAATATTAATAATGATCCAAAAAATAATTTTAATTCAGAATATGAAAGAGGAAAATGTTTGAAATTTTTTGACGAAAGTCCTATATTTTTGGATCAATATTGAATTTAATATGAATTATTGAAAATAAATCAAATAAAATGAAAATTCAGAAAATCAAAAATACGTGGACCACTTGATTTCCCTCATTAATTGAGGTGGCAGATCAAGTGGCCAGGAGCGTGCTATCTACCATAGTCCTTAGTCAGTGCGTGGCAACTTTGGTAATCAAAACCAACGCTTAAGATTAAAACAAAAGGAATGGATCATGTGGTTCAGAGACTTGCCAACGCATCGCTGGAGCCAGAGCTCCGGTGGACCTCACCGGACTTATCCACCATCAACCATCACTAAAATGAAAAACAAGGACATGATTTTAAAGTAAAAATGACACTGAGCTCGAATCTTACCTCAATTCACTCTAACTCCAAGTATATTAAGAGATACATGGAGTTGAAATTTGAGGTACATGAACTGAATTGCATCGATTTGGCCTCAAAGCATCTCAATCTTCTTGCCTACATTGGTAGGACTTCAGACAACCAAAGAATCAATAGAATTGAGCAAGAATTTGAGAGAATCAAAGAGTTCAAAATTTCTTGAAAATACCTTCAATGGAGGTCTGGATTCAACTGGTCTTGATCTTGCTTGTGCTTGATCTCACTCCACTTGCTTGCAGAAGAAGGATTAGATGCTTGAAAGGCTATGGATTCCTGGAGATTTGAATTTTAAAACAGTGGAAAATCAACCTCAAATTCAAGAGAATTTCTCAGGCTTATCCTTTGCAAAGTGAGGGTTTGAGATGGGGGATCAAAGCGAATGTGTGTCCATCTCTGAGCAATTAAAGCTCTATTTATAGCCAAAACAGTTGATAATTGCACATTTTAAATCACTTTCCAATTTTGGCAAATGGTGATGCAAGGATGCATGGGCGTGCGCAAGCACATGAAATCATTGCTTGAGGTCCACAAATGAATGTTGGGTAGTCTAAATTAAGCTTGGATTGCAAGGCAAGTGTACATTGATGTTTGAAGTTTGATCCTTGCCAAGTGATATCACCATGTTCATGCCATGCGCAGCCTATGTATTCCTTGTCCAAAATATATAAATTTGAGCTCTTTGGAAAGGTGAGATCAAGAGGAACAACTTTAATGTTCAACACTTTTTCAATTGGAGCTTGGAACTTGGATAAATTTGAGGTGGAAGTTTGCAAATTTTTGACATATCAAAAAATTTCTAAGTGTCAAGCCATATGTCTTAATATTCCATCTTGCTTAACTTTTTATATGAACTTCAAATGAGAAAAGTGTATTCATAAAAGTTGTATCTCTCTCAATGACCTTCAAAGTGGTCACCAATTTCATGTAATTTGGATTTTAAATGATAGAGTTATGCCTTTTTGAAGTTTGGAAAAATCACTTAATCAATGGTATAGGTCAAAAGTGACCTATAATGTAACCTCATATCACATGCTCAAAAAAGTTGAATTAGCTCCCACTCCAAACATAAAAGTTGAATTAGACACATTTTATTTGATTTTGAAACTTGTAAATCTTTCATCTCATAAAAATTGAGCAAGTTATGGCCTTGGGAAATTGACTTTTAAATTAGGGTTTAGACAAAATGACATATAATGTTTCAACATAGAAAATGATTTTCCAAGCAAAACTAGCTCTAGGTATAAATATGAAAGTTGTTTGTAATGTCATTTAGAGTAAGTTTTATCTTAGAATCATTTTCATATGGTGAAAATTGTAGGAGATAGGGTCTAGGGAGACCCAGTTTTGATTAGATGAATCCATCTGGCCAACCACCATCAACCAACTTGCTAACTTCCAATTATCTTGACTTTCTTGGCTCATGGTAGATCATATATGCATAAGATGATGGATTTTGAAGTGTCCCTTGAGAAATTTTATCAATTGGTGAAATAGCTTGTTGGAGAAGTTACTCAAGATACCCAGTCAAACTAGGGTTTCCAAGGCAAATCACCCTCAAACTCTTGAAGAAATCTTTATCAATATAATATGTAGAGAACATTGGGACTCATATATGATGTTCATAACCATTCTTGAATCAATTCTTGGTTGTGCTTTTTGTTCATGAGGGTCTCAAACCCTAGATGTGAACTTGATGAATCAATGAGATCATGCCCTTCCTACAAAAGAGTTAGACAAATGCAAAGACATATTTTTGGTATTTAGGTTAGTGAAATGATAAAATACAAGTATGATATAATCACAAAGTGCTTGGTGATCTCTCCCAAAACAAACCCAATGAAAGAGGGGTAAGGAGGATGCCAAGGTATGATCCCAATGCTAATGCTTATGATGGATTTGCATGAGGGATCTTAGGGTCTAAATTGGGGTCTTACAGCTGCCCCTATTTAAGGACATTCTAACTGAGGAGGTGAAGGTTAAAATCTTTGGCTCGACTTAGTAGAATGGGCTTAAATAACAACATATATAAATAAATTTTGGTCCCTAAGAGACCTCATGATGCATATGACATGAATGCAAAAGTAAATTCTTTGTGGGGGGAATATTACCACAAAGGAAAAGAAATCAGAGAGACCGAAAGTCTGCAGGAGTATAATGTATTCCGTAAGGAAAACTCACTGGGGAGACAGAGACTCTAGGGGAAAAAGGAGTTATACGTAGGCCAGGCTACAACTTAAAACTACTGGGGGGACTCGAGGAATTCCATACAAAATGGAAAGACTCACCCAGGGAAACAAATCATCTGCAGGGGATACGAGTAAGTCAGGATAAAACTGAAGTACTCGACTCACGCAGGGGAAAAACGATTTCACTAAGGAAATGCGCACTCAACTCAACTGGGAAAGATAAACTTCAACACATGAGGAGCAGAAATCTATTATCTACTACCTGCTACTGGGTAAGGAGATAATAAAGATCTGACAGAGAGAACATCCGTCATTGGTTAGGATGAACATATCAAGGATGACTCGATGGGGAACCGCCAAGAGGGAGTATTCATTACCGGTTACTGGGTAAGAACAACCTTGTCGGGGAAAACTGCGAAAAATAGGATTTACAACTACCAGTTACTGGGCAGAAGACCAAAGGTGAGAGTATCTGTCATCGGTTAGGATGAACATATCAAGGATAAACTCAACAGGGAAGAAAAATCCGTCATCGGTTAAGATGAAAATATCAAGGATAGACTTACCTGGAAATGCCGAAGAGGATACCCGTCATTGGTTAGGATGAACATATCAAGGATATACCAACTGAACAAAAAGGGTAGGAATTACATCTATCGAAAGCTGGATAGAAAACCGTCAGAGAGAAAATCCGTCACCGGTTAGGATGAACATGTCAAGGATTATCTCTGCGAGGGGACAAAGTAGGATTTACAACTATCGTTTACTGGGTAGAAAACCAATCAAAGAGAAGACCCGTCACCGGTTAAGATGAACATATCAAGGATCGACTCTGAAAAGGGGAGCAAAAATTGGGATTATATCTATCAGTCACTGGATAGAATACCATAGAAGAGAAAATTCATCACCGGTTAAAGTGAACATATCAAGGATAGACTCTGCACAAGGGAAAAATAGGATTTACAACTACCGGTTACTAGGTAGAAGACCACAAGGAGAAGAAAATTCGTCATCGATTAAGATGAACATATCAAGGATTAACTCTCTGAGGAACAAAATAGGGATTATAACTACCTTTTTACTGGGTAGAATACCAAAAGAATGAGAATATCCGTCACCGGTTAAGGTAAACATATCAAGGATAGACTAAGGCAGGGGAGAGAAAGATATTTGTCACCTGTTAAGATGAACATGTCAAGGATATACTTCCTGGGGAATAGATCCACTGGGGACTATACTGAGGAGAAAAAAAGGTACTTTTGTCGGGTATTGGGCAGGAAGTAGCAAACTGCAAACTAAGAAGAATATCACCAGTTACTAGGTAATAGACTCTTAGAGGACCAAAGCATCTATCTAGGTAAGATCTAGAAAGAAACAATCAAGCAAGACTCAACCCAATGAGGACATAACTCAAGGGGAGTAATTCCATCCAGAAAATTCATTGGAGAGGAGACTGAAATAACAACCATCCACGAGGAAACAAACTCAGTGGGGAAACGGAGAAAGGCTAAAGTCTTTCTGCTTAAGGGGCTGACACTCTACAATTGAAGGAGGACAGACACTAGATTTGGTGTGGGGATAAAGTACCGCCATAACAGAGAATGAGAGTCTCAAACAAATTAAATATGAAGATGCAAAATATGCAAATTATGAAATTATATGAACGTATTTGTATATGTATATGTATATATGATGATTATGCTGACAAAATGATCGCAAAGGATACAAAGGTGTCGCAAAGAATTTGAACCACCGGTACAATCCTCAGTCAATCCGCAAAATATGGAGAGAACTGCCGGAGAACAGAGAGATAAACATCCCAAAGGTTCAAACCTATCTGGGGGAAGAGGAGATCTGCTTAGGATAGAACATCCAATCTGTGGGGAATTTTAGGTCAACACCATAAAAATGGGAGACAACCCTACAGAAAAATAATCAACAAAAGCTGCTCAGAAACCAGAAAGAAACTCTGATTAGGAGCAAATTGAATGGTGATTAGTGGGGGCACCAAAACGATCTACTGGGGAAGATCAACCATCTCTGAAGATCAACCCTGCTGAGGAAATACGAACTTCGCTGGAGAAGGCAGAAACTCCGTTGGGGACAGCAGAAACTCTGTCGGGGAAAACAACACGCCGCTGGGTATATGGATCAACCAAATCAGCTGGGGACCAAGAAATTCCACCGAGGATCAAACACTCCACCGAGGAATTGAATCAACACTAACGTCTAGGGATACCCAAAGGGTTGATTGCTTGGGGAACCTCTGATGCTTCACACTTAAGGACTTGCTATTTATTGAAATGCTATTGATATTCCCTTTACTTGCTTTGGAAAAAAAATCTTGCTTTTATATTAAAGAAAAATTGATTTTGATTTAAAAATTTAATTTCAAAAATGATCATAATAAAAATTAAAACTATTGGCTGAAGTAAATAAGAGTAGAAACAATTGGATAAAAGCTCAACTTTATTTAATAGAATGGTAGTCTGTAAATGACAAGACTCCATAGATTTTACAAAGTTGAAAATGGTAATTTACATGGAAAAGGGTTACATTGAATACAGATGATCCTTAATCCTTCTACCAACTCTTGATATCCACTATACTCTTGACCACTGCTGGAGATGAACTGTTGTCAATCCTTGTGTTCAAACAAGCCTTCAAAACACTAAAGATCAGCAGAGTGCAGTTACTTGCCATAATCCCTAATTTTTGCATAAGTTGCCCCAAGGTGGGGTACTCAACTTATCGGGAAATTCTTTCTGTTTTATGTCTCTAATTTTTGCCTGGATCGCCCTTTTGGGTTTTCAATCCACCGAGACGCTCATTTTTGCCTAAGCCTTCCTTTTGGGTTTCAACTTAGCGAGCTGTTCTTTTCTTTTTAGGCAAAGTATTTCTTGACTGAATCTACGTTCACAAGACGAGTGAACTCTTCACCATCCATAGTTGTAAGAATCAAAGCACCACCTGAAAAGGCTCTCTTAACAACATATGGGACTTCATAATTAGGAGTCCATTTTCCTCTGGAATCTGGCTTGAACGTCAAAATCTTCTTGAGCACAAGGTCTCCTTCTCTGAATACACGAGATTTGACCTTCTTATCAAAAGCTTTCTTCATCCTTTACTTATACAACTGACCATGACACATGGCAGTCAATCTCTTCTCTTCTATCAAATTCAACTGGTCAAACCTAGTCTGACACCATTCAGCTTCAGTTAACTTGGCTTCCATGAGCACACGCAATGAAGGAATCTCAACCTCTACGAGGAGTACTACTTCCATACCATACACAAGAGAGAAATGGGTTACCCCTGTTGAAGTGCGGACGGATGTACGATACCCATGCAAAGCAAATGGGAGCATCTCATGCCAATCCTTGTATGTGACAACCATCTTCTGGATAATCTTCTTGATGTTCTTATTCGCAACTTCAACAACCCCATTCATCTTGGGTCTGTAGGGAGAAGAGTTATGATGTGCAATCTTGAAGTCTTTACAAAGAGCTTCCACCATATTGTTATTCAAGTTCAATCCATTTTCAGTAATGATCTTACTTGGCACACCATAACGGAATATGATTTGATTCTTGATAAACCTTACAACAACTTGCTTGGTCACATTTGCATGCGATGCCGCTTCAACCCATTTTGTGAAGTAGTCAATTGCCACCCAGATGAAATGATGTCCGTTCGAAGCTTTGGGCTCAATCATCCCAATCATATCAATTCCCCACATGGAGAAGGGCCATGGGTAAGAGATAACATTCAATAGTGTCGGAGTAACATGAATCTTATCAGCATAAATTGGACACTTGTGGCATTTCTTCACAAATTTGTAACAGTCAGATTCCATTGTCAGCCAATAGTAACCTGCTCGCAACATCTTCTTCGCCATTGCATGTCTATTGGAATGAGTACCAAAGGAACCTTCATGCACTTCGGTCATCAACAAGTCTGCTTCGTGTCTATCCATGCATCTGAGCAAAACCATGTGAAGTTTCTCTTGTAGAGTATATCACCATTCAAGTAGAAATTATTGGCTAATCTTCTCAAAGTCTTCTTATCTTTCAAAGATGCCCCAGGCAGGTAAATCTGACTTTGGAGGAAGCATTTGATGTCGTAATACCACGGCTTCTCGTCTTTAATCTCTTCAACAGCAAACACATGAGCTGGCCTATCAAGACGCATCACAGATAAATTGGGAACTTCATTCCAATATTTCACTACAATCATTGATGCCAATGTTGCAAGAGCATTTGCCATCCGGTTTTCATCTCGAGGAATATGATGAAACTCAACCTTTGTAAAGAAAGTTGAAATCCTCCTCGCATAATCTCTATACGGTATTAAACCAGGTTGATTTGTCTCCCGTTCTTCTTTGATCTGATTCACAACCAAAGCCGAATCACCAAAGACTTCCAAATACTTGATTCTGAGATTCATGACCTCTTCAAGCCCCATAATGCAAGCTTCATATTCTGCCATGTTGTTTGTACACTTGAAAGTCAATCTAACTGTAAATGGTAGATGTGTTCCACGAGGAGTAATAATCACTTCCCCAATGCCATTTCCATATTGATTAACAACTCCATCAAATACCATGCCCCAACGGGAACCAGGTTCTGGCCCTTCTTCAAGCAATGGTTTATCACAATCTTTCATTTTCAAGTACAAAATCTCTTCATCATGGAATTCATATTGTATTGACTGGTAATATTCAATAGGTTGGTGAGCCAAATGATCAGCTAAGATACTACTTTTGATCGCTTTCTGAGATCGGTATTCGATATCATACCCTGATAACAACATCTGCCAGGGGGCAACCCTCCCAGTTAAAGCAGGTTTTTCAAATATATATTTGATTGGATCCATTTTGGATATCAACCAATTGGTATGATTCAACATATATTGACGCAGACGCTTAGCAGCCCAAGCCAATGTGCAACAAGTTTTCTCAAGCATTGAATACCGAGTCTCACAGTCGGTGAACTTCTTACTGAGGTAGTAAATTGCAAATTCTTTCTTTCCAGTCTCATCTTGTTGACCAAGAACACAACCCATACTATCTTCAAGCACAATCAAATACATGATCAACAATCTTCCTTCAACAGGTAGAGACAAAATATGAGGTTCAAGCAAACATTCCTTGATATTGTCAAAAGCTTTCTGGCAGTCTTCGGTCCAATCACAAGACTAATCTTTCCGAAGAAGCTTGAATGTAGGTGCACATGTGGCAGTCATGTGGGAAATGAATCTGGAAATATAATTCAAGCGGCCGAGAAAGCCTCTGACTTGCTTCTCAGTTTTGGGCGCAGACATCTCTTGTATTGCTTTGACCTTGGCAGGATCAACTTCAATACCCTTCTCGCTGACAATAAATCCCAACAACTTACCAGAACGAACACCAAAAGTACACTTATTGGGATTAAAACGGAGTTTATACTTCCTCAAACGCTGGAATAACTTCAACAAATGCTCAACATGTTCCTCTTCATCAATCGATTTAACAATCATGTCATTGACATGAACTTCAATCTCTTTATGCATCATATCATGAAAAAGAGTAGTCATCGCTCTCTGGTAAGTTGCACCAGCATTCTTTAGACCGAAAGGCATCACTCTATAACAAAATGTTCCCTAGGGTGTAATGAATGTGGTCTTTTCCATATCTTCGGGTGCCATCTTGATCTGATTATATCCGGAAAATCCATCCATAATCGAAAAGACTTTGAATTTAGCAGTATTGTCTACCAACATATTAATGTGTGACAGAGGGAAATCATCTTTCGGACTGGATTTATTCAAATCTCTATAGTCGACACACATGCAGACTTTTCCATCTTTCTTCGGCACAGGCACAATATTGGCCACCCATTACGGATACTCAGCGATCACAAGGAAACCAACGTCAATATGCTTTTGCACTTCTTCTTTGATTTTCACAGCCATATCAAGATGCGTTCTTCTCAACTTTTGCTCGACTGGCAGGCATTCTGGCTTTAACGACAATCTATGCTCCATAATCTCAGAATCTAAACCAGACATGTCTTGATAGGACCAAGCAAACACATCTGAATACTCTCGAAGAAGATCAATCAACCCCTTCTTAGCATCTGGACACAGTCGAGACCTAATCTTGACTTTCTTCACATCATCTTCGAAACCCAAGTTGACTAGCTCGATCTGCTCTTCAAATGGATGAATAATCTTTTCATCTTGCTCAAGAAGACGAGACAATTCCTCACTCACTTCTACATCACTTTCCTCCTCGGCCTTAAACACAGGGAATTCAAAATTTGGAGAAGGAGAAGGATCATTGTATTCAATGGGGTTAGGAACCAACCTGCATAATGATTTGATATTTTGATTTTAGAGATGTGAATTTGTGACCAAATATTATGCAGATGGACAATTATATTGTTTATTTATGTTTTTGTGATTACCATTTTCAGAATAAAGCAAAAAGTAAAAACAAAACCCCATAGATGTGGATGAATAAAATTAATTTTATTGATGATCAATTTAAAAATGCCCAAACAATGTTCACCTCTCCCTTAGGCATAGAAGAATGATTTTAAAATATAAAAGCAATTATTTAGATCGATGCAAAATAACAGGAAAATCAACAGCAATCCAATTGTTGCATGTCTTTCCATGCGTTACAAAGTTGGTGCAGTCTTCCTCTTCGCTATCCTCTAGCACATCAGCTAAGTGTTCTTCATTACCATGAATGAACCCTCCGCTACGGAAGCTGAGTTACATATCTTCAGATCTAACTGTTGATGAGCCTTTCTAGAACCCCAAACCAGTTATTCCTTTGTTGTCGGAGACCTCTACCATGCGCCCCCACTGATCAACAGTACCTTCTTCAACAATCTTCTGAGCATCTTTCAATGAGGACATAGGTGCCCCAATTCTCTTCTCAGCAGCAATAGATAAGGTTTGGAACGGAGTTCCAACCTCATCCTCAACTTCAACATACGAGAAAGATGACAGACGGCTAACCATCAACTCCTTCTCTCCTCCAACAATTACCAGCTTGCCATTCTTGACAAATTTGAGCTTCTGGTACAGAGTGGAGGTAACAGCCCCTGCCTCATGAATCCATGGCCTTCCCAATAAACAACTGTAGGCCGGGTGGATATCCATTACTTAAAAAGTAATCTAAAAATCACTCGAACATATCTCGGCTGGAAGGTCCATTTCACCAATTACCGTTTTGCGCGAGCCATCAAAGGCTTTGACAATTACACCATTGTACCTCATGGGCGCTCCTTGGTAAGATAGCTTTGACAAAGTTAACTTCGAAAGCACATTGAGTGACGAATCAGTGTCAACGAGCACATTTGACAAAGCATCTTCCTTACAGTTCATTGAAATATGCAAAGCCAGGTTATCATTTCTTCCCTCCTCAGGGAGTTCTTCATCGCAAAAGCTCAAATTATTGCATGAACTGATGTTAGCCACGATGTGATCAAATTGATCCACAGTAACATCCTTCTCTACATATGCTTGTTCAAGAACTCTCTGTAGTGCTTCTCTGTGTGCTTCGGAATTCAAAAGCATAGACAACACATAAATTTTTGAGGGAGTTTGGAGCAGCTGCTCGACCATATTAAATTCGCTCCTCTTTATCAATCGGAGTACCTCATCATCACCATTGGCTTTCAATTTGCTGGATTCACCAGACTTATCCTTTGAACAACCAACTGGTTCTACATTAGGTACCTCCACCTTGTTACTAACAATTATTTCCTTTTTGTTTTCAGGGACCATCGGCCCAAACACTCGACCACTGCGGGTCACCTTCATTACATCGACAATGCTCACTACTAAACTAGTCGTAGGTAACGGGACCTCTTGACCATTTTTTATCATTGTAGCATTGTACTGGTACGGTACAGCCTTATCAGATGAATACGGGAGTGGGCCCACTAACCGTATTACCAACGACGATACTGATCTTTGACTGACGTTCTTATTGCTATTGCTATCATACTGGATTACCAACCGCTCTTGTTGTTTGAAAACAGGCACTATGGCATTGACGTTGTCATCTACATGACGAGTTTGAACAATCTAGATCATGCCTTCATCCATCAGACGCTGGATGTTCCTTTTCACCATATCACACCCTCTTGGGTTCACACTACAAACAACACAACCATCATGCTCATGTTCACAGTCACTCACCAATCATATATCCTTATGCATCTGCACCAAGGATTTTCGGATAAACCGGACATCAAAAACCTTGAATTCTCCAGGACAACCGTCCATCATACTTACTGAAGAGTTCTCATGAGCGGGCAAAGGGTTTGCTTTTACATTTGGCGCACGGTCCTCAAAGGACACCATACCACTCTTCATAAGCTTTTGAACCTCATACTTCAATGGATAGCAATTTTCAATGTCGTGTCCGGGTGCTCCTTGATGAAAAGCATAATGAAGCTTAGGTTTATACCACCAGGGAAGTGCTTCTGGGATCTGCGGTGGGTTCCTCGGTTGAATTAAGTTCTTGAGAACTAACGAGGGATACAGCTCTGCATACGATATAGGAATCGGGTCAAAAGAGACCTTCTTCCTCTCAAAGTTCTGCTGCTGATGATTGTTGTTGGTATTGTTGTTGTTGTTGTTGTAGGTGTTTGTTCTTTGTTGCAGTTGTTGTTGTTGACGTTGATGTTGTTGTTGTTGTTGTTGAATCGGTGTTGCTTGTTGATTAGAAAATACCGGAATTACTGATGACACTTGATGATGACGATATTGACGGAGTGGTGGATTTCTTCTGACCCGAGGCCTCCTCTTCCTCCCACTGATTACTGCATTGGTTTCACTATCCTTATTCTTACCAAAGTTGCTACCATCTCTTTCTTGTTGACGCCTCATCTCTTGACAAACGTCCTTCATGGACTCCTTCCTCAAGTCTCATCCCTATATTTACAAGTTCGGGAAAATCACTGGGGGCACTAGCGATCATGCGTTCATAATAAAATGAACTCAGAGTTTTCAAGAAGATCTTTGTCATTTCTTTCTCCTCCAAAGGAGGAGTGATCTGGGCAGCCAACTCCCTTCGTTTTTGTGCGTACTCTTTAAATGTCTCTTTGTCCTTCTGAGACATAGACGTTAACTGGTCTCTATCTGGCGCCATGTCCATATTATATTTGTATTGCTTCACAAAAGTCTCTCCTAAGTTGTTGAAAGTGTGAATGCTTGCACTATCCAACCCCATGTACCAACGGAGTGCAGCACCAGTCAGGCTATCCTGGAAGTGGTGAATAAGCAATTGATCATTGTCGGTCTGAGTTGACATCTTGCGGGCATACATCACAAGATGACTGAGCGGACAAGAGTTCCCCTTATATTTTTCAAAGTCAGACACTTTGAACTTCACCGGGATTTTGACATTGGGCACCAAACACAACTCGACAACACTCTTCCCAAACAGATCTTTACCTCTCAGTGTTTT
The DNA here is from genome assembly GCF_024323335.1 of Lathyrus oleraceus. Taxonomy (NCBI): domain Eukaryota; kingdom Viridiplantae; phylum Streptophyta; class Magnoliopsida; order Fabales; family Fabaceae; genus Lathyrus; species Lathyrus oleraceus. The sequence continues at coordinate 142,311,753 of NC_066583.1, read as the reverse complement.
CAATTCCTTGCGTAGCTCGAGAAATTGATCTTTCATTTCGTCCATCTTCTCATAAACATTCGGACCCTCAGACGGTTCAGAATGATCGATGGTATCCTCTACGCGAGGCAAAGTGTGCATAACGGGAGGTGGCACGGACATGACTGAGCTAGATGTCGGCATGGAAGCAAATGTAGGCGCAAAGCCTTCTGGCACAAAGTTGGGCGGCATTCCCCACGGGAATCCGGCAGGCATATTCGGCGTGAAATGGGCGGTAGCAGCAGGCATGGTAGAGGTAGTCACCTCTGAAGTAACAGTCCTCGCGGGAGGAGTTGCAGGTGTTGGAGAAGCTTGACTCTGAGCAGCAAGAACTGACTCCATCATGGCAGTCAGGCGGGCGATCTCATCCTTCAACTCTCTGTTCTCTTGCTCCAAATGTTCCATAATTTTCAAATGATTGGCTCGGGTATTGTACCGGTGAGTCAGCTTGGCTGAAGCACAGAAGAAACACCAATCAGACACCTGACAAAAACCTGCTTATGCAAATGATGCATATAATGTAATGCTTGATTATTTTTATTTTTCAAGGAATTCCTTATATCATTTGCAAATATATAATATTTAAATGGAAATTGCAACAATTTGATATGACCAAAAATCTCTTTTTATTTATATAAATTGGAAGGATTACACTGAGTACAATTTCAGAAACCAAAATAAAAAGATACAAGAGAAAAGGAGACTAGTCATCCTAAGGATCCCTAACAACAATGTCAGAAGATCTAGCTGAAGGCGCGTACTTCCTTTGAATTCGACGGATCTCAGTCTCAAAAGAAGCCTTCATCTAATCTTCTCGAGGACAAGTTGGTCAACAATCTTCTTCCAAGCAATAGAAGATTGAGGCATGCTAGAAGATGAAACCTCTGGCTCTCTCTGTCTCTTCGTCACTCGGTCTTCAAGTAGCTCGATAAGTGCATCTTTGTCCTTAGACTCCAACTGCAACTCTTCTTGCTTCTTGCTCAAAGCTCGTAATCGCTCTTCCCACATATCCTTCTCTTGCTTCATCTTGGCGAGCGCGTCTTCCAACTCCTCTACATCTTGGTTAGGGAGAGTTAATGGCTCAACCACAACCATAGACATAGGTCTTTCATAAGGATAAGGCATCTTCAGCTCCATAGCTCTCTTCTTCACCCAAAGAGTGTAAGCTTCCAAAGCTATACAATTGCATGGACCAAGCTTGAATCTTCCTTTCCTATGCACACTATGCCAAGCATGCATGATCTTCTGCTTCAAATGTTGAGGATCTTTACCCTCTTGATAGAAAAGACCTTCTAACAACATGTTATTAGGTTTGTCTCTCAAGGGGAACCCAAGTTGACGACGAGCCCAACAGGGTTGTAGTTAATTCCTCCTTGTGTACCAATGAGAGGCACATTAGAGAATTCACCACAACTATCAATAATCTCCAAGTTGCTTAAAGATGGATCATACCAAACTATATCATCATTAGTGAGAGACATAAGTTTCTGAGACCACCTTAGACATTGCTTGTTCTCCACAAAAGCAGGTGTCTGAGGCAAGTGCGAAATAAACCACTTGTACAAAAGAGGAATGCAACAGACAATAGTTCCACCACCCTTAGAATTCCTTAGATGCAAAGAGAAATACATATCACCCAACAAAGTAGGAACAAGATTCCTAATCAAGAAAAGTCTAATGGCGTTAACATCAACAAAACTGTCAATGTTAGGGAACAAAGCTAATCCATAGATGAGCAACATAAAGATAGCTTCAAAAGTGTCCACACTACCAGCTTGAGCAAAAGTAGTAGCTTCCTTGATGAGGAAAACAAATGGCAACCCAAATAACCCTCCTTTCTTCACCCAACGAGCCTCTATCTCAGACTTCTTCATGTGAAGAGCTTCAACAATAATACTAGATCGGGGAATCTCCTCCAATCCACTAAAGGGCATTCTAATAGAAACAGGTATCCTCAAAAGATGAGAATACTCCTCCAATGAAGGCACAAGCTGAAAATCCGGGAAAGTGAAACAATGGTAGAGAGGATCATAGAACTGCACTAGCACACTCAAGAGTCCTTCAACCACATCAGCAAACAAGATGGACATGAGCTTCCCATGACGTTGTTTGAAGTCCAAGGGATCTAGTACAAAAGATGCTAGCTTCTTTAACTCTTTCAAGCCGGGACATCTGAAACTGTACTTTTTAGTGTTCATTCACCCACAATCCATGGTTTGAAAATATTTGCAAATGATACCTTAGTTCCTTGAAATTTTTCGTGTGATGAATATTATGATGCGCATGAATGCATGAATGCAACAATCACAAATAAGGGATCACACACAAGGCAAATAAAGGTCAAGGGATGAATCAAGTCATTGTCAAGATCAATCATCCATTTTGGTGGATTATGGTTTACACCTTATCAACACCCAAGTTCCATTGATATTGACAAGACTTGATTGGATCAACAAAAATCAAGGGTTTGTTGCAAGTCACGAGCATGAAGTCTGGGTAAGAACCATCCCAAAGGAGTGAACTAAGGATAAAAACCTGTAGATCATGTTCTAAAAAGTTCCTAGAGTCTTAATTCTATCTATTGGATATTACAGGTTAAGATGACACACTCATCGACCCATCATATTCTCAAGAGAAACTCGTCTGAGTGTAGTATTGCGTAACAACTGTTATCAAGTCTACACTTGAACAGTTTCCGCACTACGTCTTAAATAGGCCAAGATGTGTTAAATGTAATGGCATAAGGCCAAAGTTTCTACCTTTTTGCAAAAGTGGTCAAAGTTTAGAACAAAAGTAGTTCACACAAAGAAGATTTTAAAAAAAATGGAGGGAGAGATTTTGAAATTAAAGAAATGGGGAGAATATGAAGAGGCTATCCTATGCATAAAATTTAAAAGTTTAGAGTTGAAAAGATCTGACCAAATGGGTAGCAATCCAATAGACAATAATGTCAAAAGAAACCCAGAATTCCCTTGGACTTTTAGAATCAAGCAACACACAAATGCACAATTATATTATCTTGAAGAGAAAGGCATCAAGTAAAGATGACCACATCCAAGCTTATCCATTACATGATCTTCTTCCAAAATAACCCTTGTAATAGATGAATTCCACAAGTCACAGGTTCAAAATAACAGCTTCACAATTATCATGTTGCAGATGAATATTAGAGAGGTCTTCAAAGATGTATCAGATGAATTTCAAATTGCAAGCACTTGGTTCTTCAACAAGTTGGCATTGGCCAAGTCCATTAGCATAGGAAGGTTGGCTAGATTCTAAGTCCATTTGTCCAAGATCAAGCCAACAGTCCACTCAAAAGTTTATTAGGGTTTTTGTTATTATTATGTACATTAATAGTCAAAGACCACACAAACAAGCAAAGTATACATAAAAAATATATCACACAATATGGTCCAAATGGACAAAGTGAAAAATACGCTAACATAAACAATTAGAATGATATGAACAATGGCAAATAAAATAGAATGCTAAAAGTAAATTGCATTAAAGTAAAGGCTTGGAATTAAAAGTTAGTAGCTAGTAGGTTAGAAGTTAGTATTGTTTTTGCTTTTGTTTTTCATTTTAAGACATTCTTTGGAGAACGCTTAACCCACTTATCACAAGCATGGATCCTTGAACCAAAACATCTTCCAAAGGAAGGAAAGAAGCTCAAGTTTCCACACAATACCATGAAAGAGGGGAGACTTACAATCTCACTAACTAGAATGCTTATGCCTTTTATGTTACAAATTTAGCGCTCTGTTAAGCAATCGTAATTGGACTTGTGTAGAAGTCACAACTATTTGAGGTCGGGCAATAGAATTTTGGTGTTAATGCATGTTAGAGACATAGTATAATGGACTATGCTCATGAAATATACCACACACAAAAATAATATGCAAAATGTGTGGCCTAATCTCATCCATACTCATGTCAATTTTTCAATCAACTAGCATTAGGACTTTGAGATGTCATAGGCCAAATGGAATGAATGAATGAAGAAGAGGAATGAGATGAAGTGGGAGGGGAATGAATGAAATCACAAATTGGTCAAAGGAGAACTTTTACCAAATTAATATCATTCATTCATTTTGGGAGATGGAATGTACATTCCATCAATCCCCTAAATCCAATGATATTAATTTGACAAAGTCAAATCAACCTTGACCAAGGCCCAACAACAAGAGTCAAACATAAACAAAGTCATCACAATTGGTCAACAAATTTATTTGACATTTATTCAATCAAAAATAATAAAATAGTACATTTAAATTAAATATGGTTTGTCCAATTCCTAAAATCTCATTAAAACACCAAAGAAATGGCCATGAGATTTATCATAGGTCAAACAAGGTCAAAGGACCTTGGAGAAAAAAATTCATAATTTTTGGACATTTAAAAATATTTTTAAACAATTAAAAACAAATGCAAAATCAATTAATTCATGAAAAATATTAATAATGATCCAAAAAATAATTTTAATTCAGAATATGAAAGAGGAAAATATTTGAATTTTTTTGGTGAAAGTCCCATATTTTTTGGATCAATATTGAATTTAATATGAATTATTGAAAATAAAGCAAATAAAATGAAATTTTAGAAAATCAAAAATACGTGGACCACTTGATCTCCCTCATTAATTGAGGTGGCAGATCAAGTGGCCAGTAGCGCGCTATCTACCATAGTCCTTAGTCAGCGCGTGGCAACTTTGGTAATCAAAACCAACGCCTAAGATTAAAACAAAAGGAATGGATCATGTGGTTCAGAGACTTGCCAACGCATCGTCGGAGCCAGAGCTCCGGTCATCTTCTCCGGTGGAACTCATCGGACTGGTCCACCATCAACCATCCCCAAAATGAAAAACAAGGACAAGATTTTAAAGTAAAAATGCCTCTGAGCTCGAATATGACCTCAATTCACTCTAACTCCAAGTATATTAAGAGATACATGGAGTTGAAATTTGAGGTACATGAACTGAGTTGCTTCGATTTGGCCTCAAAGCAACTCAATCTTCTTGCCTATATTGGTAGGACTTCAGACAACCAAAGAATCAATAGAATTGAGCAAGAATTTGAGAGAATCGAAGAGTTCAAAATTTCTGGAAAATACCTTCAATGGAGGTTTGGATTCAACTGATCTTGATCTTGCTTGTGTTTGATCTCACTCCACTTGCTTACAGAAGAAGGATTAGATGCTTGAAAGGCTATGGATTCCTGGAGATTTGAATTTCAAAACAGTGGAAATTCAACCTCAAATTCAAGAGAATTTCTTAGACTTATCCTCTGCGAAGTGAGGGTTTGAGATGGGGAATCAAAGCTGGCGCGAATGTGTGTCCATTTCTGAGTAATTGAAGCTCTATTTATAACCAAAATAGTTGATAATTGCACACTTCAAATCACTTTCCAATTTTGGCAAATGGTGATGCAAGGGTGCATGGGTGCGCACAAGCCCATGAAATCATTGCTTGAGGTCCATAAATGAATGTTGGATAGTCTGAATTAAGCTTGGATTGCAAGGCAAGTGTGCATTGATGTTTGAAGTTTGATCCTTGCCAAGTGATATCACCATGTTCATGCCATGCGCAACCTATGTATTCCTTGTCCAAAATATATGAATTTGAGCTCTTTGGAAAGGTGAGATCAAGAGTAACAACTTTCATGTTCAACAATTTTTCATTTGGATCTTGGAACTTGGAGAAATTTGAGGTGGAAGTTTGGAAATTTTTGACATATCAAATTTTTTCTAAGTGTCAAGCCACATGTCTTAATATTCCATCTTGCTTAACTTTTTATATGAGCTTCAAATGAGAAAAGTGTCTTCATCAAAGTTGTATCTCTCTCAAATACCTTCAAAATGGTAACCAATTTCATGTCATTTGGATTTGAAATGATAAAGTTATGCATTTTTGAAGTTTGGAAAAATCACTTGATCAATGGTATAGGTCAAAAGTGACCTATAATGTAACCTCATATCACATGCTCAAAAAAGTTGAATTAGATCCCACTCCAAACATAAAAGTTGAATTAGACACATTGAATTTGATTTTGAAACTTGGAAATCTTTCATCTCATAAAAGTTGAGCAAGTTATTGCCTTGGGAAATTGACTTTCAAATTAGGGTTTAGACAAAATGACCTATAATGTTTCAACATAGAAAATGATTTTCCAAGAAAAAATAGCTCTAGGTCTCAACATGAAAGTTATTTGTAATGTCATTTAGAGTAAGTTTTCTCTTGGAATAATTTTCATATGGTGAAAATTGTAGTAGATAGGGTCTATGGAGACCAAATTTAGATAAGATGAATCCATCTGGCCAACCACCATCAACCAACTTGCTGACTTCCAATTATCGTGACTTTATTGGCTCATGGTAGATCATATATGCATAAGATGATGAATTTTGAAGTGTCCCTTGAGAAATTTTATCAATTGGTGAAATAGCTTGTTGGAGAAGTTACTCAAGATACCTAGTCAAATTAGGGTTTCCAAGGCAAATCACCCTCAAACTCTTGAAGAAATCTTGATCAATATAATATGTAGAGAACATTGGGACTCATATATGATGTTCATAACCATTCCTGAATCAATTCTTGGTTGTGCTCTTTGTTCATGAGGGTCTCAAACCCTAGATGTGAACTTGATGAATCAATGAGATCATGCCCTTCCTATAAAAGAGTTAGACAAATGCAAAGACATATTTTTGGTATTTTGGTTAGTGAAATGATAAAATACAAGTATGATATAATCACAAAGTGCTTGGTGATCTTTCCCAAAATAAACCCAATGAAAGAGGGGTCAGGAGGATGCCAAGGTATGATCCCAATGCTAATGCTTATGATGGATTTGCATGAGGGATCTTAGGGTCAAAATTGGGGTCTTACACATAGGTTGGATCATGTGTTGCAGTATTAAAGCATGTAAGCTTTGTTTCATGTGCCGCATATACAGGTCAGCACATAACATGTATAGGTCGATAAATGACCTGTATAGGTCGACATATAGATCAAAAATCTTAAAATTTTGCATTTATTTCTATTCCTTTTGCTTCTTACTTGTTTTACATATATATACTTCGTACATGCATCATTTTCTAGTAAAGCTTCTAGTGAGTAAAACCTATATGAAACTGGTATTTCAAAGCATTCTCATCATCTCCAACCTCTCTTCTATGCATACACATAATCAAACTACACATAATCAGTTTTTGATTGGGTGACATCTAGATTAGGGTTGATAACATCCAGTTTTGGTTGACTGTATTCTAAAATTGGATTGAGAACTTATAGGGTTTCTAATCAGAAAACCAATGTGGGGTTTTCCTTCAATATCTTTTAGGGTTTGAAAGTTTTGGACAAGATTACGCAATCCATATCCGATCGAGTGAAGTCTTTGAAAAACATAAGGTTATTGGAAAAGGAGTAGAGTGGAATGGTGGATCGAATTGGTAAATCTTGGGTTTCAACAAGTGTGGATTTGGGATTTGATCGAGTGAAAGCTTTGAAGAACAAGGGGGTCGTTGCAAAGAAGTGGCGTGAGACGGCAAATCGAAGCAACATTGTTGGTTACTTGATCAAGCTTTGATCAGGGAAGAGAATATGGTAGAATCAACACCAAGCCTAGGGTTTGTAGGGTTAGATTGCTACATCTCTATTGTACAAATACATTTGCAAAGTAAGATATATTACATTGTCTCAATTCACATTTGAATTGAGAGTAGACGTACCCATAGCGAGGTCAATTGGGGAACTGCCTAAACAAATCCTTGTGTACTCTCTCTCTCTCTCTCTCTCTCTCTCTCTCTCTCTATATATATATATATATATATATATATATATATATATATATATATATATATATATATATATATATATATATATATATATATATATATATATATATATATATATATATATATATATATATATATATATATATATATATATATATATATATATATATATATATATATATATATATATATATATATATATATATATATATATATATATATATATATATATATATATATATATATATATATATGATCAATTTTGTTTGGATCATAATTTTGAGCATATTTTAAAAATGGTATTGTTGTGCATATCACAACCCATTTGGTTGTGATTGGATTTTTAGAACAAAAATACCACATAGAATTCCAAACATTATTGATAATATACTAAGTATTCGACAAATTGCTTCACTAAATTTTTTGGGTGAATTTTCATTGAAAGTAGACTTTCCTTATTACTTTGCATTCAACTTGTTGTGATTAGTTATTGTTGATCGATTTGTGAATCATTAGCATACCATTGTCACTACTACACATATCTGAGCTTTTTAATAGCGAGTTCGGTTAGACGGTTTTTGACCTGAGATATTTTAAACTTGTTTTTGTGCCATAAATTTTTAAAACCTATTTTTGTCAATGTTTTTAACTCGGGATCTATTCACCCCATCTATATCTAAGGTTATTGTCTAACAAGTGGTATCACGAGCTCCAGTTAATTTCGTGCTTAAGATTTGCTTATTAGATAATGGCTACCGAACCTAAAGGGGTGTACAATAATAGAGCACCAATTTTCACTGGAAAAAACCAGGGCTATTGGAAAGCTTGTATGTGAATCCATATCAACTCAGTTGATAAAGGTATATGGGACGTCATATTACGTGAGTTTTAGAATTTTAAGTGCATGTATGGGGTCTACATTGCGTGCCTGTTTGATTTTTGCTTGACTCAAATGTATATTATGTCATGTATGTATAATAGTGATGAATGATGGAATGCTTAGTTTTGATTGTGTATGCTGAATTGGTTCTCTTGACATTGTACTATGCTTGGCTTGGATTGAGTATGTTTTGGAAGAAATTGTTCCATGGGTGTATGCTTGTAGTTTATCACCAATGATGATTGGACTAATTCATGTCTTCTAAATTCTAGCCATGATGCGGTAGGCACAAATGTTGCATTCAAATTCCTTTATCCCTAAACTTTGCCTGGACATATTACATTCTTTCGTCCACTAGGATACCCACCTAAATCGTTTTTTCAGATTTTCGACTTAGCGGGCTTATTATCGTCATTTTTTTATTTGATCCCTAATTTTTTCCTGAATGTTTTTTTTGTCCACCGGGATACCCATTTTTGCCTAGGTTGTCTTTTTTGATGTCAACCTAGCGGGCACTTTGTTCATCATTAATCATCAAGATACCCATTTTTGCATTGTAACTTGTTCTTTAAGCAACACAAAAATATTTCCCTCCCTTTACAACTTGAATTTGAATTTTTAACTTTGAAATAGTCCAATTAAATGAAGCACTTTGATCAAAAATTGATAGTCCATGTTAAAGTAAGAACTCAAAAAGACTTGGTCAACTGTTTGACCAACAATTGACCAAAAGTCAACTAGGTCATGTATGACTTCCAAAATTAATAGCCATAAGTTGAATATTAAATGGAAAGACTTCCAAGAATTAGGTCAAAAATTCAATTTTCAAAGTTGAATTTGACCAAAAAGTCAATTGTACCATAATATCTTCTTTTCCAAGTAAACTCACCAAGAACCTAATCTAGGAGACGTTCCATAGAATGAAGCCTTGATCCAATAATATCCAATGGAATTCATAATATATTATTCCATAAATAACAATAAGATCACCAATCATAGTCATATGATCAAATCCTCAACTTATCTCAAATGTTGAGACAATCCAGTTGAAATCATGAACCTTTTAAACCAATGGTGTTACCTTATGCAAAGGAATGAAAATGAATGGTTGGGATGGATGTATAAAGATGAATCCAAAGTCATGAGCCATGTGAGGATGAATGAAAGGGTAGGGAAAATTGTGGGGTATGACATCTTCCCCTATTTAATCATATTAAACCTGAAAGTTTGAATAACAACGACTTTTAGGCATTTGAGGTAGAAGATGATTGAATACAAAGACCTAAAAAAGTTCCCTTTGCAAATGAGACTAGATGTATTTATCGAGAATTTATTTGATAGGGATATGGAAGGTAGACTTTCTAGGGATTATTTGCTGAGGATTGACTGAAATACTTTATTGGGGAATAAATCAGTCGTGAAAGAGATGTATGTGGTTATATCTGAACTTATGCAATGCTTATGTTTGAATATATGATGCATGAGATTATGCGTGTTATGTAGTAATGTAGGATATTTTTGTGAAGTAAATGATTGGTATCTATAAGAATGAGACTCTGGTTCTAGTTTTTTTGTATGGTGGTGAACTTAGATTCTTCGACATCCGATAGCTGGACCAAAGAACTTGCATTGAAAGAGAAATCTTCAGGTTACCACAACAGCTGGAGATTTCATTTTGATTATTTTCGAGAGAGAATAGTTTATGACCTGTGTAGTACCCCAAAATTTGCCCCCCATTTTCACCTTTTCATTCACCCTTAACTAGAGAATCATTTACACGCCTTCATGCATCAAATAATTCATGCATACCCATTGGCTCATTCATTATGATTTCAAAGTTCTTGGCTTACAAGTCTAGAGTTTTTGAGTGAAGGAGACCTTAGAGGCTTAACTTGGATACCCATCTGGCAGTAGGGGATGCAAAACTCAAATGACTTGATCTGTGAAGCTTGAATTCCATCATGATACTCTTGAAATGGGTTCAAACCAAGCTATGGGTACTCATTGTGGGTGAGCCGTTTGATGGCCTCGCTTTGCGTTCAAAACCTTAATTCTAAAGGCATATGAGTTGAGTTGATCCCTTGATCCTCATACCTTAATTCAAGAGGAATGTCATGCTTTAACCCTTGTGAATCTTACTTAACCATCCAATCACTTGAGAATTACATTATGCCATGGTTCTTGATTCAAGGCCTTATCCTAGTCATTGCATTGCTCATGCTGGACTAAGTTGTGGTTACCCATTGTTCATGCACTCATGGCCACATTATCATGTATCTTCATATCTACAATTTTTCATCTCCAAGCATAGCATACCACAAGAGGCATTCATGACATGAGTTGCTCAAGTTTACTTGTCATTTTGGTCTTTGTCTTGGGATTACATTCATTCTTATTTTGGAGGTCCCAATTAATTGACTATTAGCATACCAACGATGTTTAATCCATGTGTCACGTTCCTAACCCATGATAATTCCATATACCTTCATGACTACTTGATCATAACCCCCCTGATTCATTCATCAATGCTCTTGGCTCGTTGTTCATTCATGGTGACAAAGTCAAGCTTTCTTTCATTTACCTTTAAAAGGTGCTTTATACAAGAAAATAACAAAAAATACAACTTTTAATCAAAGTTGACTTTGGTCAACTTTGACCAAAGTCAACCATCCGTTTATACGCCAGATTATCTTGTTTTTTGGTTGTCATTTATCATGTACATGTCTAATGTCGTTTGGTTCAAGTCACACTACTCATTCATTTTTATTTCAAATCACATTTTAATTCAATTTAAACTTGCATCATAAACCAATTCAATTTCAATTTGTGTCATTAACCATTTGATTTCTATTCAAGCCATTACATAACATCCAAATTTCCAATAGATTCACGTTTCCATAATTACAATAACATTCATTTTTTATAATCATAAGTTCCTAAGTTCAAACTACAAGAGTTACAAAAATTACAACCATCATACACTTCAAAACTCGAGCAATTCCGAGCAAAGCATCCAAGTATTTCCTTGCGCCCAATGCAAACCCAATATCCATTTACAAAAAAAAAACATATCCAAATTTCATATCCATTTTGCACATCCAATGTTCATTATCCGTTAGAATACAAATTACAAACTATTATCTAGAATAATATTTTTACACATCCTATAAAACAAGTAAATAAAAAAAAGGGAGTAAAAGTTGTGACGAAAGAGGGAAGGCAGCAGAAACACTACGAGCTGCTTCGTATCACCATCTTTTGATCTCAAGCAAAGATTTTCAGGACCTTGTGAATGCTCACAAAGGGACTGTTGGTTCTGACCGGCCTATGGATGTTACTTCTTCTGAGGAAGGAAAATAAATTTGAAGCACAAGGCTGCATGGCCATAACTCCAACAACTACTTGTAAGGTTTTCATGCCTTGCCATGATGATGTTGTTCTCAAGCCAAGTCATGTGCACAAGTCCTGCAATCATATACAAACACATTAACAAACAGTCAATAAGCATTCCATTTCAACAGCCCTAACTATGTTAACAACCATTATCAAACTATAGCATGACAACCCCAACATTGAATGACCCTTTAATCTGACAATGAGCCACCAACTCCAGTTCAGATCCAAGGCATGGTTCACTAATCCTGATAACAATTAACTTCAACACATTCATATTCCAACATCAATATTCCTAACTGAATTCTTTTCAAACTGATTATTCCTAACATAAGTTAATCATAACAATTTCACATTAACTAAACTAACAGTTTTAACAAACACAATGAAACAACAATTAATAACAGAATTATCCAAAAATTCTAAACAGAAATTAAGTCTAACTAATTCATAACATCCATAACAGAATTCCATAACCAACTTAACTAACATTCCATAACTCCTCTAACTGAAATCCATAACAAAATGAGAAGGAAAAGGAGTTCAGAAATCTATAAAAGCATACCTAACTCTCCTTTCTTCATTCTTCAATCACTTCACTTCACCTCTTCTTCAATCTTCTTCGCTCCCTTCTTCATATGCTTCAACCTTCATCTTTAACTTCTCCATTTCACTCTCTCTGCAAAATCAACAGAAAAACGAACGAAAATCCTTCATAGATGCAGAGGAGTTTTTTTTCCATCTTCACCATTCTTCATTTTGTTTCATTCTTCAATCACGACTCACTCTTCATTGTTCTGTACAAATCTCAACAAAAAAAGACTACATCAAAATATGAAGAAATCCAATTTCTCGATTCAAATCAGAGTCCAACAGAAAAGTGAGGAGCAGACGCAGAAGAACGACGTGGAGTAAAAGAAAAGAAGTTTGCACCTGTCGTCGATGCTGCAACGGTGAATCTTCGATTTCACTTAAGTCCATATTAAGTTTCAATTTCGCGCCTTTGACATTTGGTTGGGATCGGACATTGAACCGAATTGAGGCGACACCATTGAGTTCTGAAAACGAGCACACATGCGTCACAACAAAGATCGACTCCTACAAGCTAAGGATTATGGAAGAAGAAGGAACGGGAAGAAGAGAGAGTTCAAGGTCAATAGTTATTACCTAGCGCCGGCGGATATTATGGTGAGTCTTCCGATCGCTTTCTTATGGTTTGCCTTCTAAGGTCATTAGGAGATAGGATTCCGCGAGTGGAATCATACCCCCAAGATGAGCCGGCTCGATTCCCCTCCATGGTCGTTTAATCTTGATTCTTCTAGCTATGGTTCATATGTTCCCTTTCTTTAATTCGAACAATCCAGGGGAAATTGAGGAATTCCGCTTATGGCTCCACGATTAGCGCATGATTTCGAGTGAGATGTTGTTATCCAGTTGAATTTTGTAGAGCCTTCGCCGCTGAGGACGGCCTCCGGCGCGGCGGAAGAGGGAAACAGCGAGAGAGGTGGGTTTGATTTGAGGTGGTGGAACGTTGTGTGTTGGATTGTTAGTTCTGATATCCTATCCATTTGCTTTGATTAACCATCAATTAACCGTTGATTAATGTAATCCCAATTTATGCACCTAGTGGACTGATTAATGCATCTGCTGTAAATGGTCTTGATGGTAATTAATGCGCATGCCGGCTGCTGATTCATTGGCCACCTTGGGACCACGTGTTTCATTGCTGAGTGAATACTGCAGTGACCTTTCACAAACCTGTTGCCACGTTTCTCAACTTTATCTCCATTGTCCTTGGGGGAGCTTTTGTAGATCCTCAGACAGTGGGCCTCAACCGAATCTATAAGCCCAACCCGTTGCTATAGACCCCATTTCTCAGGTTTTTTAACATTCCTTTACCTTTTTATTTGTTAATTAGTTGGTTAAGAAGGGATTAATTTAGGATGTAGAGGATTAACTAGAGATTAGGAATTTAGTTAGAGGATGATTGAAATATTAAGAGTTGTAGCTCAATAAATTTTGGATTTAGGAATATTAGAACTTAGTTAATTAGAAATATTAGAATTTAGTTTTAATTAGAAGTTAATTAGGTTTTGTTAGAGATTAATTAATTTTAGGACTTATGCTAATTGTCGATATTAGGTTAAAGCGATTCTAAAATTTGATTAACATTAAGATATAATTAGGATTTCGGAGCTCTTTAAATTTTGGGATTAATTGGAAGTGCTGGACTTAGAACTTTAGAAATGTAGAATTTTAGAATTAATCTAGATTTTATAATTTTAATTAGAATTTTCATTAGAATTCAATTAGGACTTTTAATTAGAATTTTAATTAGGAATTGGATTAAATTCTAATTAGGCTCTTGATTGAATTTAGAATCATGCTATTTCTCAACATTAGGTTAGGATTATCATTAGGATTTAATCAACTTTAGACCATAAAATTTGACATATTTTGCAATTGACCAATTTGCCCTTATAGACTTATTTTGTTATTTTAGTGATAGAATGACATGATCTCATTAGAATTAAAATTTGACATATAACTTTAATCATTTCCTAACAATTGTAGGACTTATGCATAGGGTTTTTAATAATGATTTTGACCAATATGTACATGCTCCCTTAGGACCTCTAACTTAGAATTTTCAATCAAATTTAACAAACCAATGCATGATCCCTTAGTGTAGTTTCTAACAATTACTAACTTTGATTAGATCCAAACCTAGTTCCCCAAAACCAAAACAAAACCCATGGTTAAATTGAGCAAAAGCAATTTTGATCAATTAAATCCTTTGAACTTGTATAATCCCACAATCTAAATTGAGTGACCAAAAGACCCTTGGTCACTCAATAAGACTTTTCTTCCAAGCTGTGGAGCTCAAGGCCTCAAGACAAGATCTTTAATCAAGGCATCCTCAGTCATACCAAGCAGCGGATTATTCAAGCACATCAAAGGTGGCATCTTCAACACTTGTTAAATCAAAGTTAAAAGAGTTTGGCACAAGCCTTAAGCAATAGAGAAGGAATGGGACTAGAGTATTCCTACCCCCATTCTGAGTATCTTTGGGTATGAGACGTATGACCCAGCGCTCATCGTATTCACCTATATTAATAGACTTTAGCACAATTCTAATCATACGATTGACAAGTCTCTCCTCACAAAGCAAGAACAACACAGCAAGGACTATATCAACAACTTATTAATCATGAATCAAGTTGTACGATACGAGCCTTTAGTAATGGAGAATGAGTGGGACTGGAGTATTACTACCCCATTCTGAGTATCTTTGGGTATGAGACGTATGACCCAACGCTCATCATATTCACCTCTATTCATGGACTTTAGTATAATTCGAGTCGAATGATTGATAAGATCTTCATCATCAATGCAGGAAACAACTATAAAGACTCTTCTCTCTTCACTTGAAGTTTAAGACGAGAGTTACATGCCACGAGCCTTAAGTGGTAATGAAGAAATGAGACTGGAGCTTTCCTACACTCATTTTGGATATCTTTGGGTGCGAGATGTTTGGCTCGTTGCTTATCGTATCCACCCTTACCCATAGACTTTAGTGTGATTCTCACCCAGTAACTATCAAGTCTATCCAGTCTCCATTCTATTCATTTATAATCATTTCAATCTCAATCATCCATTTCTTCTTGCCTCTAATCATTTTCTTTTCAGGCATAGTGGGTTGAACTACGAAAGCTCTGAATTCCTCATTGCACTATGAGAATACGTAGGCAGGAGGGCCCTAATCCTTACCGAGCACTTTATTTATTTCTCTCATTCTCTTTGTTCTTTTGCGAGTAATCTTTAGATAACCCCTATTCGAGCGAGAACAATCAAAACGGTTCCCATGGAGTACCATGGATGTTTGGGGTGTTAATACCTTCCCCTTACATAACCGACTTCCTTACCCAGTATATCTCTTTCCCACGGGTTTTATCGATGTTTTCCCTTCCCTTTGGGGATAAATAAAGTTTGATGGCGACTCTGTTGTATGTTCGAGCATGCCATACGTTCGGGTATATTTTCGCTAGCTTCAACCTAATCGGGTGCCCGTCAAGATACTTTTATGTATTAAGCGTACATTGTAGACTATCGATTTTCCTTTAGATTTTTTTAAGTAATCAGGGCAATGCGAAAGTTTTTTATTATTCTCAATATTTTGTAGTATTATTTATCAATAATAATCAACATTTTGCAAACAAAATATAGAAAAAATAAAAATTGGAGGAAAATGAAGAGAATTTTATTGGATGTAGAAAGGTTGTACATAAGATGTGAGTACAAGGATGCATAATTCTAAAAGAGGAAATTACAAAAAAAAAAAAATTGAAAAATAAGGTAAATGGTAATGAGAATTTTATACGAATTTCCATTGATTATAATGCATGTATTATCCACTATAAGATCCAAATTCCAATACTCTACTTCATTTGGCGATGAATGGATTGATCCATGCCGTCTAAAATCTAGATGTGTTGCAGTAGGCTCAAATGTTGCAGTCAAATGCCTTTATCCCTAACTTTTTCCTGGACATATTTCATTCTTTTGTCCATTGGGATACCCATTTTTGCCTAAATCGCCTTTTCAGGTTTTTGAATTATCGGGCTTATTATCAACATTTTTTGTATTTGATCCCTAATTTTTTCCTGGAAATTTATTTTTTATTGGTCCACCGGGATACCCATTTTTGCCTAGGTTGTCCTTTCGTATGTCAACCTAGCGGGCACTTTGTTCATCAATAAGCATCGAGATACCCTTTTTTGCATTTCAACTTGTTCTTTAAGCAATGCATAAAGATCTTCCTCCCTTTTACAACTTTAATTTGACTTTTCTTTTGAATTTTGAACTTTGAAATAGTCCAATTGAATGAAGCACTTTGATAAAAAATTGATAGCCCAAGTTAAAGTAAGAACTCCAAAAGACTTGGTCAACTGTTTGATCAGAAGTCGACAGTTGACCGAAAGTCAACTAGGTCATGAATGACTTCCAAATTTAATAGCCATAACTTGAATATGAAATGGAGAAAGTTCCAAGAATTAGGTCAAGCAGTCAACTTTCAAAGTTGACTTTGACCAAAAAGTTAACTATAACATAATATCTTCTTTTCCAAGTAAACCCACCAAGAACCTAATCCACGAGACTTGCCATAGAATAAAGCCTTGATCCAATAGAATCTAATGGAATTCACAATATCTTATTCCATAAATAACAATAAGAGCACCAATCATAGTCATCTAATAAAACCCTCAATATCCCAAATGTTGAGATAATCCAGTTGAAATCATGAACCTTTTGAATCAATAGTGTTATCTTATGCAGATGAATGAAAATGAATGGTTGGGATGGATGTATGCATATGAACCCAAAGTCATTAGCCATGTGAGGTTGAGTGAAAAGGTAGGGCAAATTTTGGGGTATGACACTAACAAATCTACAACAAATCTGATTAAAAACCAATTAGGAAATTCGCACCAAACAACATCCCTTATGGCCTACTAACAAGGCCAGATGTTGCACCGCACATGCTGGAACACCGTGTTCCACATGTTGAACCAGTACATCCAAATTAACTCATCTCCATAAATTGCAGATCTCCCGTGGTAGAGAGAATCTTGGATAGAGAAATACTTAACCAAACTGCAAAACCATATGTCTGTTGCCTGAGACCAAATGTTGTAGCCCACATGTTGGAACATCATATCCAACACATGCCCTTTTTGCACCAGAACCAGCTTGAACAAACTCCATGTTGTTTTGCATAATTCAGCTAATCCTAAAAGGACCAAGACCTCCATTATTTAATGGAGAAGGCTATGGTTTGTAGAAATGCACAGATATGGAAAATACATATATTTCAGAAAAAAATATACTTACGAACAAAGATAATTACAAATATGTATACAACAAAAAGAATAAAGGAGGGTTGGAACAATCATACCAATTTAGATGATCTAGACTTAACTTGCTACATACGAAAATGATTAGTAATCAACAACAAGAATAACATAAGCTAAAATACGATCAATCAGAAACAAACTAGATACAAGTCCTCTTGCATGTTTGAAAATAACTATCAGACTCTCCTTCATAAGAATTCAGATGAACTTATATGACAAATGTTCTAACTTTATGATTAAACTCTTGGACGATTATAAGTACTTTAAGGGACTCAAATATAAACTTTGTAACCCTTGAATATTTGGGAGTGTTGAGAACATAGAAAAAAACATTGCCAATTATCACTAACTGCCTTCATCCTCTTTTTACGATGACCTTTTGAGGCAGTAACTTTTTCAAATGAGATCTTCGTTTTTGTAGCAACATTCTTTGATTCTTTTGTTGAAACATCCATTGGAAAAATCATCTTCAAAGGTTTTGGGTCCAAGTACATGGTGGGATCATCATCAATGTCGCTATTAGATGAAACCCTGATTCTCTTTGAAATTCTTATCTCACTCATTTTTGTACATGATTGAGGATTTTTATGAACATGAAGTGAATCAGAAGTGTTAGCGGAATAGGTACATAGAGACGGTTGTGAGGGGAGAAGGAGTGACTATGAGGAAAATTTGAATTTAAAGATATTCTTTTCAATTTAGGCGCTTTTATGAACACATGAGAAAGATATTTTCATTTTAAATCTTCACGCCTCCCTTGAGTCAATAGCCGCATGCAAATGTCTAAAATTCCCTTTTTGTCTTTAGATTCATTCTTATTTTTAGGAATTACTTGACACTTAAGGTGTTTATAGACTATCTTCTTTGTAACTCCAGGCTTCATATG
Organism: Lathyrus oleraceus; assembly: GCF_024323335.1. Taxonomy (NCBI): domain Eukaryota; kingdom Viridiplantae; phylum Streptophyta; class Magnoliopsida; order Fabales; family Fabaceae; genus Lathyrus; species Lathyrus oleraceus. Next base: position 142,292,873 of record NC_066583.1, on the reverse strand, counting down.
TGAGATAAAATGTCCTAACATTTAATCTGACTTTCCATAAATCTTGCCAATCATGAGATCTTCATTACCATTCTTAGCATACATGATTCTATTTGTTTTTTTATATGATTCCCATGTGCAGAGACCCCTAACTTATTGGTCAGGTATGATACAGGAGCATCGTGTGGGACATCTTGTTCTGCAAAATTTTGGAATCATCTCTTAAGCTTGTTGAGGGATGACTTTTGATCCATGTATAACCATTTTCCTTGGACATTGAATCCTTAAATATCACTTCTTAATCTTTGTTGGAGACACTACATTCAGACTAACTGGATTCCACATTCAAACCTTGGTTAAATAATTGAGTTATGATGATCAAGTTTACAATAAGAACTTCTACTAGAAGAACTTCATCAAGACTAGGGAGACTTGGGTAAATCAGTTTTCCTATTCTGTTATCTTTCTTATAATTCCATCGCCAAGAGTAACATAACCCTGATAGTAGGTTTTAAGTTCTTCAATATAGCTCCTTTCACCAAGCATGTACTGTGAACATCCACTGTCAAAATACTAAGCCTCTCTATAAGAGACTCCGTGAGATACATAAGATATAAGACACTTGATGGTTTCCTTGGGCTTTCAAACTTACTTAACAAGAGTTTTCTTCCCTTTCTTCCTTTTAGACCTTGACTATCTATAAACCGAGGATAACCATACATTATATAGCAAAAGGGTCTTATGTGACCATATCTCCTCTAATTATGATATCTCTTTGCAGATTTCTTGTAGCCTCTATGATGAGGGTACGAATGTCGAGCATGATGTTGATGCATTTGGTCACCTACTGAAACCTAGTCTTCTTCCTTGAAGGGATTTTGTTCTTTTTGTTCATAAAATTGTAGTCAAAACCTACAACCGTCATATTTTGTACCAACACATCATCCAACATGTATGAACTGTTGTTCATCATCAATATAGATTATGGCATACTTTCAAGTTTAGCATTCAATAAGGAGATTTCATCTTCCAATCCTGTGATGGTTAAAACAAGATTCTCATATTTCTCTTAAGCATACTGAATTTTTTTTTATGTTTTTCACTGTTGAACAAGCTTCCCCCCCATTTGGTGTATAAGAGTCTAAGTGTTATGTGAGTGCAATTTTCGTTAGATATGTTTGGCATGATGTCAAAACAAGAATACTTTAGCGTTAATGTATATTGGATGATATCCTCTGATTCTCTATGTGTATCTTAGCACTAGAAAGCATAAAATCATTTGGAAACAAGTTGGAAAAAGTCTCATGCATCAAAAGTGCATGAAAAGTAATTTGTGTGAAAATTTGCATTATAAGTCGGCACATACGACTAAAGGTCGACCTATAGAATTTTTTTCTACTATAGGTCGACACCCATGCTCCATTATTGAAGCATGTAGGTTATGTTCCATGTGCCGCCTCTTCGGATCAACACATAGGCAACACACGACCTTCACAGGTCAACTATGCATCGAACGGGTTGGAACATGACTTTCATAGGCCGACCTATGCAACGAAAATTTCCAAAAATTCATAGTTTTTTCAAATCTTTTGCATTCCTTTTGCCTCTAAACATGCATGCATATAAATACTTAATACATGCATCATTTACTAGTAAGGTTTCTAGTGAGTAAAACCTATACAAAATCGAGATCTCAAAGCATTCTCATTATCTTTAATCTCCCTTCTATACATACACACAATCAAACTACACATAATCTTTTTTTGATTGGGTGTCATCTAGATTAGGTTTATTGTACCATAATATTGGGTTGAGAACTTTGAGGATTTCAAATCAGAAAACCAAGGTGGGGTTTTCCTTCAAGATCTTTAGGGTTTGAAGGTTTTTGACAAGATTACACAATCTGAATCCGATCGAGTGAAGTCTTTGAAGAACGAGAGGTTCTTATCAAAGGAGTAGCGTGGGACGATGGACCACATTGGTAAATCTTAGGTTTTAACAAGTGTGCACTTGGAATTAATTTGACTGAGTGAAAGCTTTGAAGAACAAAGGGGTTTCGTTCAAAGAAGCAGCGTAAGACAGTGAATTGAAGCGACATTATTGGTTACTTGATTAATATTTGGTCAAGGAAAGAGAAGGTGGTGGAGTCAACATCAAGCCTAAGGCTTGTAGGGTTAGATTACTACATCTCTATTTTATGCATACATTTTACAAATTAAGATATATTACACTATCTCAATTCACATTCGAATTGAGGGCAAACATACCCATAGCGAGGTCGATTGGGGAACTGTCTAAACAAATTCTTGTGTACTCTCTCTTTCTCTCTCTATCACTCTTTTATTTTAGATTTGCAAATTATCGATTGCATTGATCGTTTGATCAATTTTGTTTGGGTCATAATTTTGAACATATTTTGAAATTGGTATTGTTGTGTAGATCACAAACCATTTGGTTCTACTTGGATTTTTAGAACAGTAATAAGACATAGAATTCCAAACATTACTGATCGCACACTAAGTGCTTGACAAATTCCTTCACTTAATTTTTGTGTGAATTTTTCATTGGAGATAGACTTTCCATATTACTTTGCATTCAACTAGTTGTGATTAGTTGTTTTTAATCAATTTGTGAATAATTATCATACCGTTGTCATTAATACGCATATCAGAGCTTTTTGAAAGCGAGTTCAGTTAGACAATTTTTGATTTGTGATATTTATAACTTGCTTCCGCGTCATAAATTTTTCAAACTATTTTTTTGTCAAGTTTTTAACTTGAGATATATTCACCCACCTCTAGGTCTAGGATTGTCGTCTAACAAGTGGTATCACGAGCTCCGGTTCATTCCGTGCTTACAATTTGCTTATTAGATAATGACTACCGAACCTAAAAGAACATACAATAGAGCACCAATTTTCACCCGCAAAAGTTATGGCTATTGGGAAGCTTGTATGTGTATCCATATCAACTCGATTGATAAGGGTGTATGGGACGTCATTGTCATACCCCGAAATTTTTCCTCTCCTTTTCATTTTTCATCCAACCTATGACTTGGAATTCATATGTACTAATTCATGTCTCATTTGCATCATTCATCCACTTTAACAACCTTCAATCATTCATTATACATTCAAAGGCTTGTGGATATTTATACCTAGCCAAAGCTAGGGTTTTGCTTGAGAATCAAGCCCTAGAGATGATGGTGTTGCATTCATCTGAACCAAGGTATGAAACCCTAATTTCATAAGCCATTTGATGTGATTTTCTTGAAGAGCATTTTTGCTTAAATCATGTCGCTTGCAACACTAGCTTTCTTGGTTCATATCATTGATGGTTCTTGTCCATATAGTTTGGTTTGTGGATCTTGTAATTTGGCTTGAAACCCTAATTGAAAGTGTTGACATTTGGTGACCATGCTAATCTTGTGATTAACCATAATCTTGGATTCATGTCATTTATGGACCATTTGGTTTGGAAGCTTATTGTTTGGTTTGTGGTCTTTATTTATATGACTTTCATCTTGGTCTTAGAATCAATCCATGAAAACCTCAATCAAGTATGCTTGACATTTGTGATGGTTCATATCACTTGAAAACCCTAATTCATGCATCATGCTATTTGGTCCTGGTGGTCTAGTAATTGGTCCTTAGTCCATTTGATACTTGGCATGATTGCATTTATATCATTCATATCATTCAATTCTTGTTTCATTTAATCAATTTATTCATAATGCATATATTGAATTCAAGATTATTTTAATAGGAAGTTCTTATATTTGAAAGTGAGGCCTTGATTTAATAAGTTAACTTTTCACCATTCATTATATTTCATTCAAATCACAATGTACACTGTCCATAAGCATGTTTACAAAATTGAACATTCTTGTAATGTTGACTTTTAGTCAATTGTTGACTTTTAGTCAATTGTTGACTTTTAGTCAAATGTTGATTTTTTGGTCAACATTTGACCAAAGTCAACACCATCTAACAATCCTAAAAGTTCATCTTCATCTTTCTTCATCCATCATCTTCACCATGTTGATTTCCACTAGCTTGGGTTATGCCTTGCTTGATTACCTACAAAAATCATGAGTGAGGCATGAGTTCCATTGAATATACATTCAAGCCACCAAAACCAAGCATTAAAACCATCACCATTTCAAACCAACATCTAACTCACTAAGCATTTTGGTTCCAACATTTCGTTTCAAAAGGCTCCAATTCCCAAAAATCATTCCAATTGCATCTAATTAAACAATCTATCACCTTTTTGCTAAACTCACTTCACTAATTCAAGTAGCAATACAAAACAACAGCTCATCCATAGCATGACAAAACCTTCTAATTTATTTGACATTATGATTAGCATCTTTCTTTTAATGGCATAATACAACATAGCTAAGTTTCTAATTCACTTCAAATGCATTGAAAAACTGTCATAACAGAAAAATCTAACATTAGGACAATAGCAGAGTTATTAATATATCACAATAGTCCACAATGTTAAGCAAATTTCACACCTATAACCTTAGTGCTAGAATTCCCTTCTGATTAAATATTTAATTAAGGGCATTCGAGCCAAGCAGTTCACAAGCAAGTGACTTAGCAACACATGAACTAACTAAGTGTTGCTAGCATCCACCAATCAATTTTAGATAACGATAACATCATAATCAGCTATCATATGAATTGACAGTAAATAACAGGGTTTTAATGGTGGCAGTAAATATTGCAACAAAACTATAACACCAGTCAATAGCAGACCAATTCACAGTCCAATACCTAACATTCAGCCATCACAATTAGCTAAGCAGTACATTCATAACGGGGAAATTCACACCACAAACCAATAGCTCGCATTCACTTATCATATTCACTAACTACTAACTACACATAACAAAAACTAAACTGCAACAGTTAACTAACAGAATTTACTAACCATTTTAATCATTCACAACAACCATAGTCAAATTTCATCAACTCATAACATACCTAACAAAATTTAACAATTTGCTAACAGATCAACTAACTTAATTTCAAGGATTCTCAGTTAAATTTCATTTACATTTAGAATGAATTTCTAACAGAACTGGGAAGGAGAGAACTCTATAAATAGAACTGACCTATCTTCAACCTCAGAATTTTTCAATCACAATCTCAGAACTCTCCAAAAATATCTCTCACTCTCATTCAATTTCTCTGGATTCAGTTTTATTCATTCCATCATCAAGCTAAACCATTCCAAATTATTCTCACCATGCACACACATCATTACGCAGCAAGCAACAAATACTCAACGTAACGCAAACGCATTCATCATAATCAAACACACACACGAATTCGAAAAGGCATTGTTACACAATCAATCTCACACGCGAGTTCAATAGAAGAAGTGACACAAAGAAGAGGCAGAGCAAAGCAGTGGAATATTCATACCTGTTTTCGCCCCTGCGTTGAAACCGGTGAGTATTCAATTCAATCCACAATTTGTTAGTTGTTGTTGAACCCTCGAATCATTGAGTACGCGATGCTCCAATCAGAACGCACAAACGAGAATCATGAACGATGAATCCTGAAATGCAATGCTCCACAACGATGTTGATCCAAAACGTGTGATTCTGAATTCCAAAACGCGAGCGGAAGTGACGACGACAGACGCAATCCTGACCTTTTTTTGTTTTGCATAAGCGTTTTCAATTTAGTGAATGTGTTCGCTTTTCTGCATAAGCGATTGTGGCCGTTTCCTCTTTGTTTTAGTTGGCACGCCCTTCTTTGTTTGATGGGGCTATGAATCCGGTTTGCTCTCTCCAACCTTTGCAATAGGGCTTGCACCCCCTCCCCTAATACTTGATTAATTAGTGTTTAATTAGTTAATATTAATTAGTCTCAATAAATTTTTAATTTTTTTTATTAATATATATTTTGGTTAATTATGATTAATGTGATTAATTATGATTATTAGGTTAATGTGATTAATTATGATTATTAGGTTAATATGATTAATTATGATTATTAGGTTAATATGATTAATTATGATTATTAGGTTAATTGGATAATTGTGACTTAATTGGTTAATTGTGATTTAATTAGTTAATTATGATTTAATTGATTATTGAAAATCATTAGAAACTTTAGGTTTAAGTTAATTAGACTTAGCCTAATGTTGTTTTATCATATATCCATGTGTTATTTTTAATTAATTAACTGGTTTTAATTAATTCTAAATAGTCCTGATTCTAAATTCCATTTTAATCAAATTTTTGTATATTGACTATTTACCCCTAGGATTTAAGACATTCCTGATTTTGCATGTTCCTTTAGTTTAGGATTTGTATAGATGCAATTGGATTGATCAAATTATTAGGTTTATTGTGTATATAATTCAAATTATATTTTCCCATTAGTTATGTTGATCAAAGTTTACTTTGATCAACCAAATCCTTTGCATTGTGCTCAATTTCCCAAGCCTATTCAAGTGATCAAAAGTCCCTTGATAACTTGATAAGGTAAGTCCTTTGTATCCAAGTTGTACTGGATCTCAGGAGCTAAAGATCTCAAGATTCAAATCCAAGTTTAAAACTTCAAAGTCAGTACAAGTCAAGCATAGCAGACAAAGTGGACTACTTCTCAAGCACAACAAAGGCTAACACTTGTCAATCTTGATTCGAGTTGTTCGCCATGAGCCTTAAGCAATGAAGAATGATGATATGAAGTTTCTCCTACCCTTGTCTATAGTACCTTTGCGTACGGGGCGTAGGCCCTAGCTATTCAAACCATTTGCCTTCGTTCACAGACTTTATTGTAAGTCAAATCAAGTAATTGATAAGGTCTTCTTCAAGCACATCGATCAATCTTTCCTCATTGGATAACTAATCATACTCTCCTCTCCTTGATGTCCATACATATTCTGGGATCATTACCTTAGGTTCACACACCCATTTCCTAATCAATTTCTTCATGCACTACCTACAGTTACAAATTTTGGCATCCTTTATTCCTTGCCTATAAAGTACAAACTTTAGCATTCTTGCCATACATAGTTACAGACTGTGGCAAACTCTCTTTTGCCCTATAGAGTTGCAGACTCTGGCAACCTTTCTTTTGCATATACAATTATAGACTTTGGCAAAGCTCCATTTATTTCTGCCTATAAAGTTATAGACTTTGACATTCATTCTTTATGCCCATAGGGTTACAGACTCTTGCTACCTCTTTTAGTGTCTATACAGTTATAGATTGTGGCATAATTTCTCATTTTGCCCTTATGGAGTTTCAGACTCTGGCATTCGTTTCCTATTGCCTTGTATGGTATAGACTATGGCACATATCATTTCATTTTCCCCTACGAAGTACAGACTATGACACATATCATTGCCCCCCACATATTGATTCATGCCACATTTACTCTTGGTTTCAAATACCATTTCCTCTAAGGATTCCAATAATACCATTGTCTTTTGGTTCTAAATCATACCCTCCTGTCACTTTTACCCAAATCTTTCAGTTTCCTTCCCTTAATTATTTCTCTTATCTTACCATTCATTATCATCATTCACTATTCACTACCTTCATTCAATATCTTCTACCTTAATTCACTCCATGTGATATATTGTTCTTTGAACCAAACACAATCTTTCTTTGAGTACCATACATACTTTTGGGCAAATAACCAACGCTTGCCTCTGAACCAAGAGTCATTTTGTTTGTCTTATTAGTCCTCTCGTTTTTTAGATAAACATCTTCTTACTTACTTTGCATCCGTATACATGCAATACCCCTTTATTTTGGCCATATGCCAGTTTTCCTCTAGTTCAGACTTCATCCCTTCATGGGTTCAAATAACATTGTTCTTTGATTCAAACCATATTTGTTATCACTCTTCTTTCACCTCCCACCATTGGTTCTAAAAACTTCAAAGCTTTGAATTCCTTATTGCACTATAAAGATACGTAGGCATGAGGGCCCTAATCCTCTCCAAGCACTCTATCTATTCTTTTCTTTTTCCTTTATTCTTTTGCGAGTAATCCTTAGATATAACACACATTCGGGCAAAGAACAATAAAAAAGGTTCCCGTTGAGTACAACGAATGTGAGAGATGCTAAAACATTTCTCTTCCCCTGGGTTTTATCGATGTTTTCCCTTTCCTCCAGAAATAAATAAAGTTTGATGACGACTCTGTTGTATATTCGAGCGTGCGATGCCTTCGGGTATATTTTCGCTAGCTTCAGTCATCATCAATGGTCCTCATGAAATTACTATGACCAATGGTGAAGGCGTCGTCGTACCAAAAATCAATGGAATGATAATGATAAAAAATTATGGTCTTACGATTGGAAAACACAAAACATTCTCATATCCGCACTCGGTGCTGATGAATTTTATTGTGTTTCCCATTGTGAAACCACCAAGGCTGTGTGGGACACATTACAAAGTTATCCATGAGGGAACTAATGAGGTCAAACAAGCTAGGATTAACACATTGAATCAAGAGTTTGAACTCTTTTGTATGAAGCATGGTGAAACCATCTCCGAAATACAAAAGAGGTTTACACATCTTATTAATCGGTTGAATGCTCTAGGTAAGCCTATTTCTAATGAAATTTCTACTAATAAGGTGTTGAGATGTCTTAATAGGGAATGACAACCCAAAGTCATCGCTATCAAAGAGGAGAATGATCTTAAAGTATTTGATCTCACTATATTGTTTGGAAAATTGGAAGAACATGAGCAAGAACTCACTTGCCTGGAAAAGCACGAAAAGGAGCATGAGAAGAAGGTAAGGAAGGAGAAAGGTAAGGACAAGGTGGAAGAGAAGACGTCTATTGATCTAAAGACTACTAGCTCAAAGTCCTCACGTATTGAGCAAGGTGATTGTGAAAATAAAAGATGATAAGTATTCCAATGAAGAAGATGTGAGTTTATTCATCAAAAAGTTTAATAGATACATGTGGAAGCATGGAGATAAGTAATTGGAAAAGAACCAAAGTAAATCTAGATGACTATCTAACTTCTCAAGGGAAGATGAGATAAGAAGGTTAAACTAATAAGTTCATGCTATAATTGCGGAAAAACGGGTCATTATAGGTCTGAGTGTCCTATGAAGAAGAAATATAATGAGAAAGATCATCACAAGAGATCTAGCAAGTCTAAAAGATCTTATGTTTCTTGGGAAAGAGAAAATGATTACTCAAGTGATGAAAGCTCAACTTCAAGTGTAGAATCATCCCGAATTCGCCTCATGACAAATAGAAAGAAGAAAAAGGTTATAAGTCACTCTAAGCTTGAATCTACTCATGACTTATCTTATTCTCAATTACAAGAAGCTTTTGAAAATCTACAAAGACATGCCATAGATGCTTTCAAAAGATTAGCTTCAAACAAAAGAATCTTTTCCCACTAATTAGAAGTTAAGATTTTGGAAAATGAAAAGAATATGGAATCTCTAAGGTAATATATGCAAGATATTCTAAAAGATAAGAGTGGGGATGACAAACCTTCATGGTTTGATTGTGAAACTTGTCACATTTGACAAAAAGAGTCAAGGACTCTTAAAGCTAAGTTGGATAAGGTTTTGCAACCTAAGGTTACTTTTGCTATTGATACTTCTAAATATGGTATGCCTTCTCATAATCCTTATAGAAGTTATAGTTTTGCTATTTTATCAAGAGTGTGATACTCTTGAAGTCTTTCGTGAAGTTACAACGTTGATACTGCCTTTTAGAGAGGCAAAGATCCTTCAGTGAAGGTCAATTGATGTCTATTGCCTCTTAAGGAGGCAAAGATCTTTCAACTATGTTTTGTATGCTTATTAAATGTCAAGATTCACTATTACGGAAATGACCTTTCACCACTGTTCATAAAGGGATATCATCACAGTTGGTCAACCGTGGTAACATAAGGTGTGGTAGTATGTACAACTTTACCACCACAGTCTAAAAATCATAGTAAAAATCTAGTACCACATTACATATCACTACGGCTGTGTAAAACAATCATAGTAAAATGTGAAGGTCAGTGGTTCGATAAGTCGTTTGCTTCTCATCAGATCGACATGTGCATGTCAGTCCATGGTCCACCAAGTGTCAAACTTGATAAGGCGTAGACATTTGCTTCTCATTAGATCAGACTGTGCATGCCAGACCACAATCCACCATGCGTCAAGTCTAATAAGACATAGACGTTTGCTTCTGATCATATCGACTTGTACATACCAATCCATAATCTACCAAGCGTCAAGCCTGATAAAGCATAAACACTAATTTGATCCCAACAAGTCTTTCAAATCTTGATTCTCGTATTTTTATTACTTTTGAAGTGATCGATCAATTTGGTCTTATCTTGACAATAATACTTTCTTTCTCCATCTTGTCCATCATCATGGCAACCTTTCAAGTGGTCCTTAGTTAAAATACTATTTATGATAGTCTCCAAATCCGCTCTTTAAATAATTTATTTCTCTTCATTCTTCTCATCATTGTTTGCCCATTGATTTATAAGTGTTGTTCTCTCTTGATAAACTCATCACTGGTGGTCATCATCAAAGCTAATATCCACCAACTCAGATAATATTTTCTTTAGCCTATTTTTCTTTTACCTATCTTTAGCATATCTTCATATAAGAACATGTAAGTAACAAAAAGCTACTCGTCTTACTAAAAATCATAGGAACCAAGTCTTAAAGAGATATTACTATTAGCGTCAGTTATGGCTGTGAATTATGCTCAATAGCATATTTGCACCATTATAGAGTGAATAATTAATATTAAGAAACCTGTCCATAGTAGGAAACTAAGGTTGTTCTATCATTCTATAATGCGTGTAATATAATCCTATATTCATATTCAATATATGAATTTAAATAAAAAGAAATACACAAAATTTAAAAAGTGAAAAGTATTTGAAGCTAGAACCTATATGCATATTATATGTACTGAACTGTGTTGAAAATTCTCGAATATGTATCTTGTTATTTATCATAAGTAGTAGGGGTGTTCAAAAATTTGATTAACTATCCAAATATCTAATCTGAATTGAATTGAACCATAAAAAACTTAAACTATTTAAATGGTTAATAAATTGAATTGCTTATTTTAACCAATTCAATTAATCTAATTGAATTTAAAAATCAGTTTAAACTCTAATAAACTCTTTCCACAATTTTATCTAAAATATAAATACTATTATTTAAAAATTCAATAAACTTAATAAATCATTATATTAAAATGATAAATATTTTAATTATAATCTTTTAATATTTCTTAGTCAGTTACTATTATCATAATCTTTTCATTTTCACATTACATGTTCTTCCCCAAATATGAAATATGAACCCTAAATCATCTTCTCTCCGTTTCAAACTCAACATCAATTTCAATTTCACCTTCTATTTGTTTTGAATCGATTTCGATTTCAATTGATTTCAAATTTCACTCGATTTCATTTTCGATATGTTCCATTTTCATTCGGTTTCGATTTAACTCGGTTCCGATTTCACCAGATTTCACCTTCTCTACTCGGATCTTACTCGTAGAAACTCTTGTCTCGAACTCTTTTTGAGGTAAACCTGTTATTTTCTGCTCTCAATTTCACTTTGAATTGAAATAATATCTGAAAATTGCTTTTAGTCTTGATAGGATTTTATTTGAATTTTAATCTACTGGTTGATTTGTATTCTCCTGAAAATGATGAAGACATATTAAGAAAATCTTCATTTATTAATTGTCGTTAATTAATTTTTCTAATACAATTTTAGTCTTGATAGGTTATTTCTTCTCTTTTAGTGCGGTTTTGTTCTGTTTTGAATTTAAATTTCAAATTTGTATGTTTTTAATTGTTGTTAATTAATTTTTCTAATATAATTTGTATGTATTTGTATTTTGATTATGGTAGGTGTAACAGCCCAATTTTTAGGAATTAAGTATTATATTATTTTTATTATATTATATTTAATTATTTGGAGTGTTAAGTAATTAAGCGGTTGCGAGGTAGTATAATAATGGATTAATTAACTTAATTGATATGAGACATAATTGAATTAATTAATTAACTTGGTTGCATAGTGAGTGGTTAATTATTTAAATTTAAATAGAGGTATTTAAATATTAGGTATTATTGGACCTAGTGATTAAATTAGATGATTTAAGCCCAACTAGAATACTACTATAAATAGTAAGAGTGAAGGAAGTGAGAATTAGAATTCACTTGAGCACTGAAGGCAATAGAGAAAGAGGAGAGGAAAAGCGAAAGGAGTCAAGGTTTCCATCAAATTGACAAGGTAAGGGGGGAATTCCTTATCATTATGGGTTAGTATGATTGGGTCAATGGGTAGGAACATGTTTTAGGTTGAAATCCTTAATTGACATGGTTTGGAATTATTAGGTATTGATAAATACTCTTGAATTGTGATGATTAAATTATGCTAAAACTGTGAATGAATATATAATTGGATGAGTCATAATTTTCTGAACGTGTAGCTTTTTACGGAATCGAAATCGGAGGTCCGGAAGTCCTCCAACGATGAAAAATGCGGGGAAATCTGCATTCTGTTTCGTGTTAGCGCAGGAACAGCTTTCTGTTTTGCGTTAACCGGTTAACCCAGGGCGTTAACCGGTTAACACTGTTATAATATTAAAAAAAAATTACATTCTGTCTTGCGTTAACCGGTTAACACTGTTAAAAACTGCCAAGAAGCGCATTCTGTTTTGCGTTAACCAATTAACCCAGGGCGTTAACCGGTTAACACTGTTTGAAAAGTGAAAAATTGATATTTAAATGTTTTGTGCATTTTGGAATGAAATTTATGTGTACATGTTTGATGATTGGCCTATATTGGTGAATAATATATTGTACGAATGTGTATGTATACCAGTACTGATTTGTGAATGATTTATGGTTATGGATGTGTATATGTAATCGTAATTGATGTGTTGTGATGAATGTGTATATGTACCAATTGTGAGTCATGGTGATATGTGGGATGTTAAGACGGTATATAGATGGTCTTAATTGCATATGTGTTGGTATGTGTGCATTCATTCATAGCATGGTTGACTTCATTGTGGAAGTGGTTAAGCGGTGATCCTTCATTGGAAACAGACGTAGCAGACGTTAATCCTTAATTGGGATTAGGCGTAGTATTTAAGCGGTGATCCTTCATTGGAAATAGACGTAGCAGACGTTAATCCTTAATTGGGATTAGGCGTAGTATTAAGCGGTGATCCTTCATTGGAAACATACGTAGGGCTTTGGTCTTGTCTGGATCGGAAGCGTGGCTTGGATTCTAGATATTGAATCGGAAATCGGTGAAACTTTGAGTTCACATTGAGGTACCACATGCATGGAGTCACATTGTCTTGCATGGAGTCGTCTATAGTTATGTGATCATTGAATGCATGTATTGATGTGGATGCGATGTACGTTTGAAATATGTGAGATGATTGTTGGTTAATATTATTGACGTGATTATACTAAGTGTGATGAATTCTTAAATTGTGTTTTAATTCATTGTGCCTTATTATGCTATTTCATAATGATTTAAATTTTCACCCTTTCTGTTTGAATGTTACCCTTTTCATGGGTATCGTGCAGATACTACAGAGTAGTATTGCTGGAGTAGGTGGACGGTAGCTCGCTCAAGAATAGCTGGAGAGTTTCCGTATTTAGTTTGAAATTAGGTAATGAGTCAATGCTCTGGTCATGTAACACTGGGTAGATTAGTGGTATTGAACTCATATCTTATTTTGATATGCTTTATGTCATTAATTATTTTATCTTATTTGAAGTTATTATTGAGAGATGATCATGGTATGGGACATGGATCATATTATGAAATACATGAGTATTCTTTATTTTCCGCTGCGAACGCATATTGCTTGAATATTCATGATGAGTGAAATGTGTTATTTTGAATGATCAGGTGTATTGTTGGTTTTTGAAAGTTTAAGTTTCGAAAACGTCGATGTGACGCCCTTTTCTTTATATGCGTGCTTATTTACTCTGATTATATGCTAAATAATTTGGGTAGAAAAAGGGGTGTTACATTAGTGGTATCAGAGCATGGTCGACCAGTTGGTCAATAGTAGTAGGTTTTCCGTGGTATTTGATTTGTGTATCTGACACGATCGATACTGTTTGTGTGATGTTTCGGGTTGTTCAGGACAATGGTTGCAGGAAGGAATGACGATGCCATTGCTGAGGCGCTGAGGATGCTGGCGGAATCCATGGGTCAGATCCATCAAGCGAATGCCCATCAAGCGAATGCGCATGGCGGTAACCAAAAGGGAGATGATGATGAGTTCCGTGCTTTGGGGAGATTCCAGCGGAACAATCCTCCTATCTTTGAGGGTGAGCATGCACCTGAGAAAGCTCAAGCTTGGCTGAAACAATTGAGAAGATCTTCAGAGTCATGAACTGTACTGATGCTCAGAAAGTGCAGTTTGGTACCCATATGCTTGAGAAGGAAGCTGAAGATTGGTGGAATAACACTCTTCAGAGGTTCGAAGAAGACAACATTGGAGTTACTTGGACTCTTTTCCTTGATACCTTCTTGGAGAACTATTTCCCAGAAGATTGTCGTGGGAAGAAAGAGGTGGAGTTCCTTGAATTGAAGCAAGGAAATGGTACCGTTGCTGATTATGCTGCTAGATTTCAGGAGCTTATCAAGTATTGTCCTCATTACAATACTGCTAATGCTGAGAGATCTAAATGTTTGAAGTTTGTGAATGGCTTGAGACATAATATCAAGAAGGCCATTGGTTACCAACAGATTACTCGTTTTACGGAGTTGGTTAACAAGAGTCGGATTTATGATGAGGATAGTAGGGAGAGTGCTTCTGTCTACAAGAGTTTGAAGGAGAAAGACCAGTATCGGGGGAAACCGTATGATGACAAGAGGAAACAATTCGGTTTTGGCAAGAAGCCAAGTGGGGGAGAATCTTCTACTCCACTTACGTGTTTCAACTGTGGCGTTGAAGGTCATCGTGCTGTTGATTGTAGTAGAGATCCTGTGAAGTGTTTCAATTGTGGCAGGATTGGTCACAGAGCAAACCAGTGTAGAGTTGGTTCGAACGTAACTTGTTTCAATTGTGGTGAGAAAGGTCACATTAGTTCGTAATGTGATAAGCCGAAGAAGGAGCAAGTGAAGGGAAAGGTGTTTGCATTGGCTGGTGCGGAGACCACTACCGATGATGGACTAATCCAAGGTATGTGATTTATTAAGGGTACACCTTGATTGCCGTTAGTGATACCGGTGCATGGAAATATTACTTGGAAACTCGAGGATAAGATGAGGGAATCGTATCAAGAGTTGTTCGTCTGAGGAATTTTCGAGGACGAAAATCTTTTAAGTGGGGGAGAGTTGTAACAGCCCAATTTTTAGGAATTAATTATTATATTATTTTTATTATATTATATTTAATTATTTGGAGTGTTAAGTAATTAAGTGGTTGCGAGGTAGTATAATAATGGATTAATTAACTTAATTGATATGAGACATAATTGAATTAATTAATTAACTTGGTTGCATAGTGAGTGGTTAATTATTTAAATTTAAATAGAGGTTATTAAATATTAGGTATTATTGGACCTAGTGATTAAATTAGATGATTTAAGCCCAACTAGAATACTACTATAAATAGTAAGAGTGAAGGAAGTGAGAATTAGAATTCACTTGAGCACTGAAGGCAATAGAGAAAGAGGAGAGGAAAAGCAAGAGGAGTCAAGGTTTCCATCAAATTGACAAGGTAAGGGGGGAAATCCTTATCATTATGGGTTAGTATGATTGGGTCAATGGGTAGGAACATGTTTTAGGTTGAAATCCTTACTTGGCATGGTTTGGAATTATTAGGTATTGATAAATACTCTTGAATTGTGATGATTAAATTATGCTAAAACTGTGAATGAATATATAATTGGATGAGTCATAATTTTCTGAACGTGTAGCTTTTTACGGAATCGAAATCGGAGGTCCGGAAGTCCTCTAACGATGAAAAATGCGGGGAAATCTGCATTCTGTTTCGTGTTAGCGCAGGAACAGCTTTCTGTTTTGCGTTAACCGGTTAACCCAGGGCGTTAACCGGTTAACACTGTTATGATATTAAAAAAAATTACATTCTGTCTTGCGTTAACCGGTTAACCCAGGGCGTTAACCGGTTAACACTGTTAAAAACTGCCAAGAAGCGCATTCTGTTTTGCGTTAACCGATTAACCCAGGGCGTTAACCGGTTAACACTGTTTGAAAAGTGAAAAATTGATATTTAAATGTTTTGTGCATTTTGGAATGAAATTTATGTGTACATGTTTGATGATTGGCCTATATTGGTGAATAATATATTGTACGAATGTGTATGTATACCAGTACTGATTTGTGAATGATTTATGGTTATGGATGTGTATATGTAATCGTAATTGATGTGTTGTGATGAATGTGTATATGTACCAATTGTGAGTCATGGTGATATGTGGGATGTTAAGACGGTATATAGATGGTCTTAATTGCATATGTGTTGGTATGTGTGCATTCATTCATAGCATGGTTGACTTCATTGTGGAAGTGGTTAAGCGGTGATCCTTCATTGGAAACAGACGTAGCAGACGTTAATCCTTAATTGGGATTAGGCGTAGTATTTAAGCGGTGATCCTTCATTGGAAACAGACGTAGCAGACGTTAATCCTTAATTGGGATTAGGCGTAGTATTAAGCGGTGATCCTTCATTGGAAACATACGTAGGGCTTTGGTCTTGTCCGGATCGGAAGCGTGGCTTGGATTCTAGATATTGAATCGGAAAGCGGTGAAACTTTGAGTTCACATTGAGATACCACATGCATGGAGTGACATTGTCTTGCATGGAGTCGTCTATAGTTATGTGATCATTGAATGCATTTATTGATGTGGATGCGATGTACGTTAGAAATATGTGAGATGATTGTTGGTTAATATTATTGACGTGATTATACCAAGTGTGATGAATTCTTAAATTTTGTTTTAATTCATTGTGCCTTATTATGCTATTTCATAATGATTTGAATTCTCACCCTTTCTGTTTGAATGTTGCCCTTTTCATGGGTATCGTGCAGATACTACAAAGTAGTATTGCTGGAGTAGGTGGACGGTAGCTCGCTCAAGAATAGCTGGAGAGTTTCCGTATTTAGTTTGAAATTAGGTAATGAGTCAATGCTCTGGTCATGTAACACTGGGTAGATTAGTGGTATTGAACTCATATCTTATTTTGATATGCTTTGTGTCATTAATTGTTTTATCTTATTTGAAGTGATTATTGAGAGATGATCATGGTATGGGACATGGATCATATTATGAAATACATGAGTATTCTTTATTTTCCGCTGCGAACGCATATTGCTTGAATATTCATGATGAGTGAATGTGTTATTTTGAATGACCAAGTGTATTGTTGGTTTTTGAAAGTTTAAGTTTCGAAAACGTCGACGTGACGCCCTTTTCTTTATATGCGTGCTTATTTACTCTGATTATATGCTAAATAATTTGGGTAGAAAAAGGGGTGTTACAGTAGGAATTAATGCTCCAACTTCACAGTCGTTTCTAAATTATGTGTTCTTGGTGATTGTTTATGGAAGTATTCTACTCTACAGAAGACAACCTCTCAAGGTTATATTATATACTAACTGACCTGGTTTAGATAATTGCTTATAATATAAGTGCTTATAAGTTATAACATAGGTGTTTATAATACAAGGGTTTATGTATATCTATTTTTCATATGCTATGAAATCATGGAGAGATTATGAAAATAAACTGAAAACAACTTATGAACAATTTCATAAGCTCTAACAAATAGTCTCTTAAATGTTTATGACAGTAGATAAACTCAAATAAGTTAGTCCATCATACATGGCCTAGTTCTTGACTGGAATTTATTATTTGCAAACTTAGATGCTAATGTTATTTTTGCTTTGGTCAAAATGATGAAGACATATTAAGAAAATCTTGATTCTTTTCTACACTCACTTTAGAAGTTCATTGGAAAACTTCTACAGTTGTACAAGCAGCAGCCGTTACAAACTCATTTAGAACCACACCTTCTGTTCAATGTGGAAAATCTAGCATGCCTGTAAACAATGTTTCTTAATTTTAACTTCTGATTCTGTTGATTTTTTATGCTGGTTTTATACTTTAACTTAAGTTCATCCTTATTTGATTTATCTTTTCAATGCAAGCAAACTATGATCAATCTTTGTAGACGGTTTTGCATTTTATGAAAGCTAATATGTTTCACACTGAAACCAGGTCCAAGACAAACCTGCTACCTTAAGACGAAAAAGAAATCATATAAGGAAAAATAAGAACCTATTACAGATTTGCACTGGCTGCTACCGTGTTTATCAAACTAATTATCGTCATATTAGTAACATGTTGTGGCATACTTAGTAGATCTGTGGTGACCTATTTGTGTTTATCATTTTATTAGCTCTCAATTCATTGTAGTAGTTATTTTATTAGAGGTCACAAACACTATACATATAATTCTAGAATTTAATTTCTCTTTTATGAAATGAAGATCAATCTCAAAATGTTTGGTTTTATTGTGCTGATTTGGGTTACAGAATTACTTATAGTAGTATTATTGTAAGAATATAAGTGAATAACAATTTATCTTATTGCTTTTGCAGCTAGCTTCTCCTTATAGATCGGACGGATGCTTAAAACTTTTCAGCAAAATTCTAGCAACTTCGATATGGATGGTCATGACAGTGTTATGGACTTTGAGACAAAAGAACATATTGGTTCTACACCTCCAGTTTCTAATAATGCTGGTTTGTTGCCTCAAAAGCGTAAAAATCGGTCAGAATCATGGAATCATTTTACACCGATGCCGCCGAACACAGAAATGTCAAAGTCAGCAAAATGCAAGCATTAATGCTCCTTAATCAAGTATAATGGTGGAACAAGTGCTATGCTAGCTCATTTAAGAAGATGTAGTGATAATCCAGATAATGCGGTGAATGTGACGATGCATGAACCATCTTCAAGCTCAATGGAAAATAGGGAAGCGATTGTTAATTCATCTCCTTCGGCTCCCAAATTTGACCAAGAAGTTAGCCGAATGGACTTGACAAAAATGTTTGTAGCCATGGAACTTCCGTTTCAAAAGGTAGAGCATCCATATTTACATAGGTTCATTTATGGCTTACAACCAAAATTTAAGTTCCCATCACGCAATACACTAGCACGTGATATTTTGAAGAATTGGGACGTGGAGAAAGCGAAGATGAAGACTATTTTGTCACAAAATTATCGCCGAGTTTGTATCACTACAGACACATGGACATCTACCCAATACTCTAATTACATGTGTCTCACAGGGTATTACATTGATAACAATTGGAAGCTACAAAAAAATATTTTGAATTTTACTCAAGTCACAGACTACACAGGAGAGATTATGGCCAAAACAGTTAAGAAGTGCTTAAATGGTTGGGAACTAAATCGTGTGCTTAGTGTTACCGTGGACAATGCATCTTCAAATGACGTTGGAATTCAACATCTCAAAAGACGGCTTCACTCTCAGAATGGCATAGTTTTGAATGGAGAATATCTTCATACACGTTGTTGTGCCCACATATTAAACCTTATTGTAAAGGATGGGATGAAAGAAGTTGATGATTCTATTGTAAGAATTCGTGCAGCGGTGAGGTATGTGAGGCGTACTCCTTCGAGGTTTCAGAGATTTAAGAAATGTATTGATCATGAAACAATTGGATATAAAGGTTATGTTGGGAGAGATTGTGAGACTAGGTGGAACTCAACATATCTAATGTTAAAGGGTGCATTAAAACAAAATAAGACCTTTACAGAGTTAGAATTCAGAGATCGGAAATATTTTAATGAAATGAGTAAGGACAAAGGAGTGTCTAGACCGGAAGACTGAGAGCATGTTGAGTTAATCCTTCCATTTTTACGCTTTTGAGGCAACAAACCAACATTATTAGAAACTGGAGATGTAGAACCAATATGTTCTTCTGTCTCAAAGTCCATAACACTGTCATGACCATCCATATCAAAGTTGCTAGAATTTTGCTGAAAAGTTTTAAGCATCCGTCCGATCTATAAGGAGAAGCTAGCTGCAAAAGCCATAAGATAAATTGTTATTCACTTATATTCTTACAATAATACTACTATAAGTAATTCTATAACCCAAATCAACACAATAAAACCAAACATTTTGAGATTGATCTTCATTTCATAAAAGAGAAATTAAATTATAGAATTATATGTATAGTGTTTGTGACCTCTAATAAAATAACTACTACAATGAATTGAGAGCTAATAAAATGATAAACACAAATAGGTCACCACAGATATACTAAGTATGCCACAACATGTTACTAATATGACGATAATTAGTTTGATAAACACGGTAGTAGCCAGTGCAAATCTGTAATAGGTTCTTATTTTTCCTTATATGATTTCTTTTTCGTCTTAAGGTAGCAGGTTTGTCTTGAACCTGGTTTCAGTGTGAAACATATTAGCTTTCATAAAATGCAAAACCGTCTACAAAGATTGATCATAGTTTGCTTGCATTGAAAAGATAAATCAAATAAGGATGAACTTAAGTTAAAGTATAAAACCAACATAAAAAATCAACAGAATCAGAAGTTAAAATTAAGAAACATTGTTTACAGGCATGCTAGATTTTCCACATTGAACATAAGGTGTGGTTCCAAATGAGTTTGTAACGGCTGCTGCTTGTACAACTGTAGAAGTTTTCCAATGAACTTCTAAAGTGAGTGTAGAAAAGAATCAAGATTTTCTTAATATGTCTTCATCATTTTGACCAAAGCAAAAATAACATTAGCATCTAAGTTTGCAAATAATAAAATCCAGTCAAGAACTAGACCATGTATGATGAACTAACTTATTTGAGTTTATCTACTCTCATAAACATTTAAGAGACTATTTGTGAGAGCTTATGAAATTGTTTATAAGTTGTTTTCAGTTTATTTTCATAATCTCTCCATGATTTCATAGCATATGAAAAATAGATATACATAAACCCTTGTATTATAAACACCTATGTTATAACTTATAAGCACTTATATTATAAGCAATTATCCAAACCAGGTCAGTTAGTATATAATATAACCTTGAGAGGTTGTCTTCTGTAGAGTAGAATACTTCCATAGACAATCACCAAGAACACATAATTTAGAAACGACTGTGAAGTTGGAGCATTAATTCCTACCATAATCAAAATACAAATACGTACAAATTGTATTAGAAAAATTAATTAACAACAATTAAAAACATACAAATTTGAAATTTAAATTCAAAACAGAACAAAACCGCATTAAAAGAGAAGAAATAACCTATCAAGACTAAAATTGTATTAGAAAAATTAATTAACAACAATTAATAAATGAAGATTTTCTTAATATGTCTTCATCATTTTCAGGAGAATACAAATCAACCAGTAGATTAAAATTCAAATAAAATCCTATCAAGACTAAAAGCAATTTTCAGATATTATTTCAATTCAAAGTGAAATTGAGAGCAGAAAATAACAGGTTTACCTCAAAAAGAGTCGAGACAAGAGTTTCTACGAGCAAGATCCGAGTAGAGAAGGTGAAATCTGGTGAAATCGAAACCGAGTTAAATCGAAACCGAGTGAAAATGGAACATATCGAAAATGAAATCGAGTGAAATTTGAAATCAATTGAAATCGAAATCGATTCAAAACAAATAGAAGGTGAAATTGAAATTGATGTTGAGTTTGAAATGGAGAGAAGATGATTTATGGTTCATATTTCATATTGGGGGAAGAACACGATATGTGAAAATGAAAAGGTTATGATAACAGTAACTGACTAAGAAATATTAAAAGATTATAATTAAAATATTTATCATTTTAATATAATGATTTATTAAGTTTATTGAATTTTTTAAATAATAGTATTTATATTTTAGATAAAATTGTGGAAAGAGTTTATTAGAGTTTAAACTGGTTTTTAAATTCAATTAGATTAATTGAATTGATTAAAATAAACAATTCAATTTATTAACCATTTAAATAGATATTTGGATCAGTTAATCAAATTTTTGAACACCCCTAATGTATATGCCATATTATTGTATGTGATAATAATACAAAGTAATAGTGTGTGTAGAGTGTCATTGCTATGATTGCTTTCTTTAGGAATTTCTTAAATGATACTCCCTCCGTTTCAAAGACTTTTGTTTAAGATTTTTTCACATAAATTAAGAAATACAATAATTTTGTTATAAAATATTATATTTTTATTAAATTAACTCTATGAATATATTGGAAATAGCGTAAAAAATAATAATTAATGGATATAATTAAAAAATTAACAATCATTTCTATATTGAAAAGTGAGAATGAAAGTCATTTTAAAATAAATTTTATTTATAATTTTTATTTACTAAAATAACAGTCATTTTAAAATAGAATGATCTCAGTCTTAATTTTATACAGTGTCATGGAGGATATATTAGGAGATAATGCTAATAATATTAATGTTCATAGATAACTAGGAAGTGTGTTATACTTATACAACTTAAGAAAGAATTTGATATGACCTAGGAAAAAGAATCTGATATGCAGTAAAATAGACAGAATAGCTTGCATAAGTCCCTATAACTATAGAGCATTGAAAACATAAAATAGTATTGTACCACTTTTCTTATATGATATATAAAATAGACTTTATAAATTTTTTAATATTTATTTATTTATTTATTTATTTTACTCATAAGAATGATAATATAAAAAAAAAATAAGATATATGCAAGTAATTTGAGACAAATAATAAAACAATACTTGAAAATGCCTTGGGGGATACAAGACTTTTGTGTATGTGACTTGATAATAATACAATACATTCTCTAAAGTGTTATGTATTCATATCTTTTTATATGGTAATGCATTATATGGTAATGCATTTTGAATGAGGTGTTTGTATTAAAACATCCATCTATTATATCTCTTATAATATATTAAAAATATATTTCAAACTATTTTATTAAAAATTCATTTTTTTATTTGTCACATCATTCAAAATCTGATATCACACTCCTCAAAATACATTCCAAAATTTCTATTATTTATTTGAGTAATATGCTTCACCTTTCATTTATAAAACTTCTTTTAATTAAAACACTTATATTTTCATATTCTATGAGTCAATCTCCTCATATTTCTCTAATTAAAGGTCATGTATATCAATTGATTTATTTCTTTTGCTTCACCATTTCATATATAAAATTACATATTTGTGCAGATTGTACATCCAAAATACATCGAAACAACACATAAAAATTATATATTCATCATACATCAAATCTCAAACTATTACATTTTTATTCTATTTTCTACTGCACACATTTATTCCTTATAAAAAAAACTAAATTATTTTAAATGCCTCGATAAAAAACTATGAGACCTAATTCATTTTTTAATAAAATCAAATTAGTCAATTTTCAAATAATTCGATAAAAAAATTATGACAACTAATTTAATTTCTATAAAAATTAAAATAATTTTTAGTCTCTTAATAAAAGTGATAACATTATCACTACTTAAATTGCTAAAAGAAAGAAATAACGATTATTTAACAACAATTATAAGGAGGTAAAAAACACAAGAAATGGGATTTTAAATAGGGTTTCTAAAAATAAAAGTTTTTTTTTTAACTCAACACAACAAACAGTAAACAAAGAACAAAAATAATGAAACAATTATTTTTATCCTGGTTCGCTGTTAACTAAGTTATCTTTAGTCCACCCGCCAATGTGATTTCTCCTTATCAACAAGGACTTAATTTACTATAAACAAACTGATTACAAACACACAAAGACAAAACGTCAATGTGTTTTCGAGAATCTTGACTAAATCCTAGTCTCTCAAGGAATACAAACTTAATCAAGAAGATACAAGAAATGTGTTTACAAGTTTTCTTCTAAAAAAGCAGATTACACAAATTTTAGTATAATGAAATTATCACACAAAAATGAACAAAAGCTCTATATGTGTTTTCTTTTCTATATTCACAAGAATAATATCCGATTCAGTAAAAGCATTGTGAGATATTGGATAATCGTTCAAATTTTTTCTTGTTTTCCATTCTTCCAAGTGTTCTTTATATAGGCAAGGAAAGATCCGTTGGAGAGTATGGGTGGAAATATTCACAAATGAGTTGGTACCTTGCATAACGGTTTGCAAAGGTGAGAGACAAAATGATACAATAGTACAATCCTTATTCCACAAAACTAGCATAGTAGAATGGGCATTTTCACTTATATTGTGTACTGTTTTTCTCACGTAAAACCTTTTGATCTTATCTTCAATATTCAAGGGCTTATGATAGATAGGTGATGAAGCATGCATAAGATAAAATTAAGAATCTGGTTGAGAGAAACTTCAAAACCTTGGTCTTCAGAGTCTTGATTTAGTTCATCAGAATCTTGTCTTTAGAGTCTGATGACACTGTTCAGAATGTTGAGAGAGCAGGGCTTCAGAGCATATCATCATCAAAAGCATTAGAGTTGCAAAGCTTTGCATGAGCATAAAATCAGAAGTGGTGAAGTATATAATCCATAGCTTGAACATCTTGTAAACCACATATCTCAGAGTCAGTGTGCACTAGGTTCAAAATCAGATGACATCGCATGTCATTCATTCAGAGTCAGAACTTGAGTCTAGTATCTGCACACTAAACATATTGATTAGGGTACAAAATTGTTCTCTAAGAGTATATGATTTTTTACCATCAAAATATAATGCTAGATGCAGAACTAAATATTGTTCTTACAATATTAAATCTCATTACATGCTAAAAAAATCATCAAACATTTCTTTCAAATTTAACTTATAACTTTCAAATAGACAAACAAATGTTACTAAAATATCTGATAATCTTCCAGGTGACTCTTTGAAATTCTAGTTATCAGACTTTCGATGTCACACGGGTTGTTATGACATCCAATTCTGCGCAGACAAGAATTATGCAGAACTTAAAAGTAAGTGCAGTAAATAACTCAAGTAATTGTTTACGCAGTTCGGTCCAACATGACCTACGTCTGGGGGCTACCAAGCCAGGGAGGAAATCCACTATTAGTAGTATTAATTCAGACCTTAAACCAACTGTTTAACCCTATCACTTAATACCTACCCAATGCAATTTCAATCTTACACTAAGATCAGAGTTCCTACTCACTCCCCCTCAATCACCTCAGTGATTACAACCTTTAATTAAGATTAAAGACAATTGTGAAGTCACACTTCAAACAACTCTTGATTGTGCTTAACAGCTTTAATCAAGATACACAGCACTCACGCTTAAAAGCTTAGAGTGACACAACACTTACAACTCAATGAACACCTTATACCAATGCAATCATCTCAGTGATAATAGTTTAGCTTACAAATAACGTCTAATACAAGACTCACAAAAATACAGCAGTGAAGTATATTGGACAAATAAAATCTTCATGCCTAAAATCCCCGAGTTCTGAAAGAAGGATTGCCATCCTTTTATATTCCAGCACTTGGGCCTTGTACTTGTATTTCCTGAATTTAAGGTCAAGCGAGTTAACCTAAATTCCACAACTAGGTTACTAACAAATAGGCTATTTGTTAGGTTCATTTATTGTAGCTTAGTTGTTGGTTTCCTGGATTTTAGCTTAGCTGTTGACTTCCTGAAGAATAGCCTGAGAAAAATGCTGAAGCAGAAAAACTAAACAACCTACAATTTAGCATATGTTGCCTGGAGTAAATGTCACAACATTTAGTTTGACATCCAAAACATAGACCATATGCTAAGTCTGTTATCTTCCTGAAAACAGACTGTACAAATTTGCTGTACTGTACAGGACCAATCTGTCCATACTTCAGTAACAACGCACATTCATAAATGTCAAAGCATCCAATTTGACATTTACACAATGAGCCTTACGTCAGGTCTGTTATCCTCTTGATAAGCAGACTGAGAAATATACTGAACTATAGCAGACAACTAACCTGCCTATTATTCAGTATATGCTGTCAATGATGAATGTCATAACTTCCAGTTTGACATTCAGACAGTAGGCTTTGTGTCAGGTCTGTTATCCCCTTGATAAACAGACTGGAAACAAATACTGAGTTATTAAAGAGCACCAGCTGTTCTATTCCTCAGTAACTGCTGACAGGGATGAATGTCATAACATATAGTTTGACATTCAGTAGATCCTGTATTAGCTAAACCTGCAACATACAACTCAAGTATGTCATGACATCAGAGTACAGTTAGATGTTCTAACATACAATGCAGTCAAACAGTCATCTCCACTGTTGGTGTAAGCCCTAGAGGCCAATACATGTTGGTACTTGTATCGAATAATAAAAGGCATTCTCTTTATTATGGTTGATTAATAAAGTCCCTGGAATAGATAGTCCGTTTAATGTATTAAGTGTGACTTAATCATGAGAACACATTAAACATAAGGACATTATTCCTAAAGTATCCGTAGTCGGGCTTTAGTGTGAAGTGGGATAACATTAAAGCATTAAGACTATTATGTTTGTAGACTGATGATCACATCTCATGGATCATGGATAAAGAGTTATCAAGTCTTAAACATAGGTATGAATATTAGGAGTAATATTTATACCGGATTGAACTGCTATGAGAATACTATATAGAAAGTTATGCAAGGTGTCATAAGTTATTCTCATGGTGATAATAGTGTATTCCACTCTTCGACCTGAAACCACTATGGATCCTAGATGTAGAGTCGAGTGCTTTATTGCTGATCCAACGTTATCCGTAACTGGATAACCATAAAGGCAGTTGATGGGTACTCCACAAAGCATGTTGAGGGACATGAGTGACCTAGATGGAATTTGCCCATCCTGCATAACAGGATAAATGTCTATGGGCCCAATATTGAACTGGACAAGGATGACACGGTCTATGCCTTGTGTTCAATATAGACATAAGGGCAAAAGGGTAATTATACACATGAGTATTATCACAGAAGGAATTGTCAGATCACATGACATTTTCGTGTCTTGGGTAGTAGTGATGTGTTGCTAGATACCGCTCACTGTTTATTATGTTAAATGTGTGATTTAATATAATTGCCAACGTCACGAAAACCTACAGGGTCACACACAAAGGACGGATTGATGAGAGATAGAGTAACTAAGGAATACCGTAAGGTACGGTGCCCTTAAGTGAATTATAGAACATCGTAAGGTACGGTGTACTTGAGTAGAATACGAAATATGGTAAGGTACCATGGGCTTAAGTGATTTTGGGCATATTATAAGATATGGGACAAAATACACTTAAGTGGGCTTTTTAGCTTGAAGCCCACACAAGTGGTTCTATAAATAGAACCCTTGTGCAGAAGCAAAAATTGGCGGTTGCATTATTTTCGTTTTCTCTCACTCTCTCTCTCTCACTCAAAGCCTTCATTCGTACCAGCTAGCACTGAGATTGAAGGAACCCGTTCGTGTGGACTGAGTAGAGACGTTGTCATCGTTCAACGTTCGTGATCGCTCCGTGGATCTGCATCAAAGGTTTTGATTGTCACAAGAGATCTGCACCAAAGGTTTCAACCGTCAGAAGAGGTAAATATTCTATCACTGATCATGACCATTCGTAAGGATCTCTAAAGGAGAAGATTTTAATTTCCGCTGCGTTTTGGACCGCAAATTCTCCTTCATCCACAGCATGTCATGACATCAGTCAAGACATTAGAATCCAGCTAGTGTTTTACCATACAATGCAGCCAATCAAACATCTACAAACTCCCCCTTTGGCAAATTTTTGGCTAAAACACTTTGGCCTCACAACAGAGTCCTCAGCAGCGGAAAACACACATCTAGCAGGAAATTAACCTAGCTAATACACTCAGAGTAGCAGCACACTCACACACATGGAAGTTAAATAGAAACTTCACATATCATCACACATACAGAAGTTAAATAAAAACTTCTAATTACAGCTCACATAAACACACTCACACTCATGGTAGTGGAACATCAGCTGCAGCACAACTTCTGGATTAGAGGATCTTGAATATCTGTTGTCCTGGGGCATCACAGGTGTTACTCCCCCTTTTTGTCAAAAATGTTGCCAAAGCAACACATTAAATTACAGACCAACATAACATAAATAGAATTACACACACAAATGACAAAATTACAGACTTGATTTTACTTCACAGTTTCAATCAAGACCTCACCCACTTGATCTTGCTTCACAGTTTTGATCAAGTAGTCACACGTTCTTGCTTTACACCCATATCAGATGCATGACTTTGAGTCTGACATCTTGAACCACTCCTGCATGAACATCTTGTTAGGATATCCCCTTAACATCTTGTTACTACACTTGTAGCAAGTAACATAGCTGTGAACTGTTGTCCAGTCATAACACACTTTCAATTGTTTAATAGGTTGAGATATTAAACAATACATCCCAAACATCATTGGTTGCTATAAGTCCTCAGAGAGGCATATTCCCAGTTTGCCCCTTAAGTTTTCAAACTGAGTAGCATCCAGAGCCTTTGTAAATATGTCAGCCAGTTGAAGTTCACTGGCTACATGTTCCAAGGTAATCACTTTGTCTTCCACCAGATCTCTGATGAAGTGATGTCTAATGTCAATATGTTTGGTCCTGCTGTGTTGGATGGGATTCTTGGAAATATTGATGGCACTGAGATTATCACAAAACAATGTCATGACATTTTGAAAGACATTGTACTCAGTAAGCATCTGTTTCATCCACACCAGTTGGGAACAACTGCTTCCAGCTGCTATGTATTCAGCCTCTGCAGTGGACAGAGATACACAGTTCTGCTTCTTGCTGAACCATGATATGAGATTGTTTCCCAAGAAGAAGCATCCTCCTGATGTGCTTTTTCTATCATCATCACTCCCAGCCCAATCAGCATCACAATACCCAGATAGGACAGGCTCAGAGCCATGAGAATATAGCGACCCATAGTCACAAGTCCCATTGATATACTTGAGAATCCTCTTGACTTGATTCAAGTGGCTCACCTTGGGTTCTGCTTGGTATCTAGCACACACTCCAACTGCATAGGAAATGTCAGGTCTACTTGCAGTTAGGTATAGTAGACTACCTATCATGCTTCTATACAAGCATTGATCAACACCGGGCCCACCATCATCTTTGGTTAACTTTAGATGAGTAGGTGCAGGAGTTCTCTTGTGCCTAGCATTATCCATACCAAACTTCTTAACTATGTTTTTGGCATACTTGCTTTGGGAGAGAAACATAGAATCCTCCATTTGGTTGACTTGCATTCCAAGAAAATAAGTCAGTTCCCCAACCAGACTCATTTCAAACTCAGATTGCATCTGGTGAACAAAATGTTTCACCATTTGCTCTGACATTCCACCAAAAACAATATCATCCACATAGATTTGGGCAATCATGATTTTGCCTTCTTTATCCTTCACAAACAAGGTCTTATTTATCCCACCTTTTCTGTATCCATTAGAGGTCAGAAATTCAGTCAACCTTTCATACCAAGCTCTAGGTGCTTGCTTCAACCCATACAAGGCTTTCCTCAACTTGTACACATGTTTAGGTTGGTTAGGATCACAGAACCCTTTAGGTTGTTCCACATAGACTTCTTCATTTAAGTAGCCATTTAAAAATGCACTCTTCACATCCATTTGGAACAATTTGAATTTCAGAATGCAGGCTACACCTAGCAACAATCTGATTGACTCAAGTCTAGCAACGGGTGCAAACGTCTCATCAAAATCAACCCCTTCAACTTGAGTATATCCTTGAGCTAATAGTCTTGCTTTATTCCTAGTGATTACTCCTTTCTCATCAGACTTGTTTTTGTAAATCCACTTGGTACCAATGATGTTAGTCCCTTCAGGTCGTGGAACTAACTCCCATACTTCATTCCTTTTAAACTGCTCCAGTTCATCTTGCATGGCATTAATCCAATATTCATCAGTTAGGGCTTCTTTCACATTTTTTGGTTCAACCTTGGATACAAAACAGGAATTTGAGCTAATTTCCCTTGCTCGGGTAGTCACACCACTATTGGGATCTCCTATGGTAAGATCCTTAGGATGATCTTTCTGAATTCTGATAGATGGCGTTTTGGTGGGTGCATCTACCTCACATTCAGGAGGAGTCTCCTGTACTTCTTCAGACTTGACTGGTATGTCTGTTGTAGTATCAAGGAATGTTCCAACATCCTCTATGACATCGATTCCTTCCTCTTTATCATCCACAATAACATTTATGGATTCCATCAGGACATTGGTCCTATAGTTGAACACTCTGTAAGCTTTGCTGTTAGTTGAGTATCCTAGGAATATACCCTCATCACTTTTGGGATCCATTTTCCTTCTCTGTTCACGATCTGTGAGAATGTAGCATTTACTTCCAAAAATATGAAAGTACTTCACAGTGGGCTTTCTGCCTTTCCATATTTCATACAGAGTGGAGGAGGTTCCTTTTCTCAAGGTGACTCTATTGTGAACATAGCAAGCTGTATTCATAGCTTCAGCCCAGAAGTGCATAGGGAGCTTCTTTGCATGAATCATAGCTCTGGCATATTCTTGAATAGTTCTATTTTTCCTTTCAACTATCCCATTCTGCTGAGGAGTTATAGGAGAGGAGAACTCATGACTTATTCCTTCAGACGAGCAAAACTCATCAAACTTGGAATTTTTGAACTCCATACCATGATCACTCCTAATTCGGACAACACCACTGTCCTTTTCCCTTTGAAGTCTGATGCACAGTTCTTTGAAGACATCAAATGCATCTGACTTTTCTCTGATGAAGCTTATCCAAGTGTATCTGGAATGGTCATCAACCACCACATATGCATATCTCTTACCACCCAGGCTTTCAACCTGCATAGGTCCCATTAAGTCCATGTGCAACAGTTCCAGAATTCTGGAAGTTGTAGGATGTCCCAGCTTCGGGTGTGACATCTTGGTTTGCTTGCCAACCTGACATTCTCCACAGACTCTTCCTTCATCAATAAGAAGCTTTGGGATTCCTCTAACTGCTTCCTTGGATATGATCTTTTTCATTCCCCTTAAGTGGAGATGACCAAGGCGTCTATGCCACAACCTCACCTCCTGTTCTTCCTTGGCTGAAGAGCACATTGTGGAAAAGTTTGAGAGCTTAGGTTCCCACAGATAATAGTTATCTTTGGATCTGGATCCTCTCATAACTTCTTGATTATCTCCATTTGTCACAACACATAGCTCCTTAGTAAACTGAACATAGTATCCTTGATCACACAGCTGGCTTATGCTGATGAGGTTGGCAGTCAGTCCTTTTACTAACAGCACACCATTCAGTTCTAGGACTCCAGAGCAGTCCAGCTTACCCACACCTTTTATTTTTCCTTTAGCACCATCACCAAAGGTCACATAACTGGTAGTGTGAGGTTGTATATCCACCAATATATTCTCCATACCAGTCATATGTCTTGAGCAGCCACTGTCAAAGTACCAGTCTTCTCTGGTGGATGCCCTTAGAGCTGTGTGAGCTAACCAAGCATACCATTGTTGTTTCTTGATGGGGGCATTATGCCTATATGCCTTATGTTTAGGTCTGACATGGGGGGCTTGGTTAGGATAACCATGCAGCCTGTAGCAGAAGACTTTTATATGGCCAAACCTACCACAGTGATGACATCTCCATTGCTGAAATTTCTTCTTTTGATGGTTACTCATCCTGGTTCCCTGATGTTGAGGCATCGGGTGAGACCTCCGCTTGAATTTCTGAACTTTAGCTTTTGCGCGTTTGAGTTCAGTTGAGGATTTTTTCACAAAGCCTAAACCAGACATGGTTCCAGACTTCTATCCCACCTTTAGGATCTCTTCCAAGGAGTCTGTTCCTTTATTGAGCATTCTGATGGATTTCGTCATTTGCTCCAGCTTGGAGGTCAGTAAGATTATCTCACCATTTAGACCATCTATGACTGTCAGGTGCTTCTGTTTCTCATCCTCCAGCTCCTTGATGAGCTTCTTCTGCTTTTCTCCTTGTCCACGCACTTCTGCACTGGTGACACATAGCTCCTTATATGATGCAACAAGTTCATCAAAGGTCAGTTCATCTGCACTTGAGTCATCATCAGTGGCACAAACACCAGTTAGTGCACTGACATGTTTAGCAGATTCTCCTTCAGATTCACTCTCAGAATCTACCTCTGACCATGTTACATATAGCCCATTCTTTTGCATCTTGAGGTAGGTAGGGCATTCAGCTCTAATGTGTCCATAACCTTCACAACCATGACACTGGATCCCCTTGCCTTGGTTGAGCTTTTCTTCAGAAGTTGATCTTTTCCTGATGTCAGACGAGATGTTCTTGACATTTGGTCTACCTCTTTGATCAATCTTCTTCACGAACTTGTTGAACTGTCTCCCAAGCATGGCTATGGCTTCTGATATGCTTTCATCACCTCCAATACATCCTGCTTCTGACTCCTCTTCAATATTTGATACAAAGGCTACGCTTTTGTTCTTCTTTTCAACATTCTCACACAAGCCCATTTCAAAGGTTTGGATAGAACCAATGAGCTCATCCACCTTCATATTGCAGATCTCCTGAGCCTCTTCTATTGCAGTGACCTTCATGGCAAATCTCTTAGGTAACAACCTGAGAATCTTTCTTACAAGTTTCTCTTCAGCCATTTTCTCACCTAAGCCACCAGAGGTGTTTGCAATCTCAAGAATATTCATGTGAAAGTCATGAATAGTCTCATCCTCTTTCATCCTCAGATTTTCAAACTTGGTGGTCAGCATCTGAAGTTTGGACATCTTTACTTTGGAGGTACCTTCATGAGTTATCTTGAGGGTATCCCAAACTTCCTTAGCCAGTTCACAGTGGTGCACCAGCCTGAAGATGTTCTTACTGATTCCATTGAACAATGCATTCAAGGCCTTAGAATTTCCAAGGGCTAATGCCTCTTGCTCCTTGTCCCACTCTTCTTCAGGAATTTGCACACTGACTCCATCTTCACCTGTCTTCGTTGGATGTTCCCATCCTTTGTTGACAGCTCTCCAGACTTCGCTATCTAGAGACCTTAAGAACGCTATCATACGAGGCTTCCAGTCATCATAGTTAGAACCATCCAGCATGGGTGGTCTATTTGAGTGTCCTATATCCTTGTCCATGGTACTAGAAAGTAACTTCCCTAGATCTCACCCAGAAATTAACAGGCAGGGTGCCTGCTCTGATGCCAATTGAAATTCTAGTTATCAGACTTTCGATGTCACACGGGTTGTTATGACATCCAATTCTGCGCAGACAAGAATTATGCAGAACTTAAAAGTAAGTGCAGTAAATAACTCAAGTAATTATTTACCCAGTTCGGTCCAACATGACCTACGTCTGGGGGCTACCAAGCCAGGGAGGAAATCCACTATTAGTAGTATTAATTCATACCTTAAACCAACTGTTTAACCCTATCACTTAATACCTACCCAATGCAATTTCAATCTTACACAAAGATCAGAGTTCCTACTCACTCCCCCTCAATCACCTCAGTGATTATAACCTTTAATTAAGATTAAAGACAATTGTGAAGTCACAGTTCAAACAACTCTTGATTGTGCTTAACAGCTTTAATCAAGATACACAGCACTCACGCTTAAAAGCTTAGAGTGACACAACACTTACAACTCAATGAATACCTTATACTAATGCAATCATCTCAGTGATAATAGCTTGGCTTACAAATAACGTCTAATACAAGACTCACAAAAATACAACAGTGAAGTATATTGGACAAATAAAATCTTCACGCCTAAAATCCCTGAGTTCTGAAAGAAGGATTGCCATCCTTTTATATTGCAGCACTTGGGCCTTGTACTTGTATTTCCTGAATTTAAGGTCAAGCGAGTTAACGTAAATTCCACAACTAGGTTACTAACAAATATGCTATTTGTTAGGTTCATTTATTGTAGCTTAGTTGTTGGTTTCCTGGATTTTAGCTCAGCTGTTGACTTCCTGAAGAATAGCCTGAGAAAAATGCTGAAGCAGAAAAACGAAACAACCTACAATTTAGCATATGTTGCCTAGAGTGAATGTCACAGCATTTAGTTTGACATCCAAAGCATAAACCATATGCTAAGTCTGTTATCTTCCTGAAAACAGACTGTACAAATTTGTTGTACTGTACAGGACCAATCTGTCCATACTTCAGTAACAGCGTACATTCATAAATGTCAAAGCATCCAATTTGACATTTACACAATGAGCCTTACGTCAGGTTTGTTATCCTCTTGATAAGCAGACTGAGAAATATACTGAACTGTAGCAGACAACTAACCTGCCTATTATTCAGTATATGCTGTCAATGATGAATGTCATAACTTCCAGTTTGACATTCAGACAATAGGCTTTGTGTCAGATCTGTTATCCCCTTGATAAACAGACTGGAAACAAATACTGAGTTATTAAAGAACACCAGCTGCTCTATTCCTCAGTAACTGCTGACAGGGATAAATGTCATAACATATAGTTTGACATTCAGTAGATCCTGTATTAGCTAAACCTGCAACATACAACTCAAGTATGTCATGACATCAGTCAAGACATCAGAGTACAGTTAGATGTTCTAACATACAATGCAGTCAAACAGTCATCTCCACAGCATGTCATGACATCAGTCAAGACATTAGAATCCAGCTAGTGTTTTACCATACAATGCAGCCAATCAAACATCTACACTCTTCATCTAGAGTATCTAAGTGTTTCATCCAGAAGTTGCAATATATTGAACTCCGACTATTGAAAGTGCAATTGTTGACTGTCTCTTGCTGGACCATTAAATCAGATTGTCTCCCAGAATTGAAAACTTCCATAAATACTTTTCCTTTCTATTCTGTCTCCAGCATAGTCATCATCATAATAGCCTACTAATTTATATTAACTTGATTTTCTATAAAACAAACCATGGTTAGTAGTACCTTTCAGATACCTAAAGATTCTCTTAACAACAATTATGTGAGTTTCCTAGGATCTGATTGGAAGCGAGCACATAAGAAGACACTGAATAAAATATCAGGTCTAGAAGCGGTTAGATAAAGGAGAGAGCCTATCATACCTATGAATAGCTTATGATTTACCTTACTGCTTACCTCTTCTTTCTCCAGAATACTTGTAGGATGCATTGAAGTCTTTGCTTGCTTGCATTCTGACAGTTAAACTTCTTCAGAAGTTCTCTTGTATATTTGTTCTAATTAATATACGTTCCTTCTGATCGTTGATCAATCTGGGTTCCCATAAAGAACTTGAGTTTTCCCATCAGACTCATTTCAAACTCTGCTTGGATTGACTTAGCAAAATCCTTACACAACGAAGCATTAGCATAACCAAAAATAATATCATCAACATATGTTTGCACAACCAGAATAGCATTCTTAAAGGTTTTGCAAAAGAGAGTTGTGTCCACTTTCCCTCTAGTAAAATCCTTTTCCAAAAGGAAGTTACTTAGTGTATCATACCAAGCTCTGAGAGCTTGCTTCAGACCATATAACGACTTTTTTAATTTAGAAACAAAGTCAGGATTTTGAGGACTTTCAAATCCAGGAGGTTGGTGCACATATACTTCTTCAGAAATATGTCCATTTAAGAATGCGCTCTTAACATCCATCTGATAAAGGATGATGTTATGATTGACTGCAAACAAAATTAAGGTTTATATATAGTCTATACCTTCTTGCTAACTATAACTTTGTGCTACCAGTCGAGCCTTGTTTCTGACAACTTCTCCTTTCTCATTTAGCTTGTTTTTGAAAACCCATTTTGTTCCAATAACATGGAAACCTTTTGGTTTCTAAACAAGATCCCAAACGTAGTTTCTAGTGAATTGATTCAATTCCTCTTGCATATCCAGAATCCATTCATTATCCAGAAGTGCTTCATTAATAGATGTGGGTTCTATCAGAGATACCAATCCTAAAAGAGTTTTTTCAGAAGGTTTAAATGAAGATCTAGTTCTGACTGGAGCGTCTTTATCTCCCTTAATCAATTCTTCAGAATGAAAAATTCTTGGTCTACTCTTCTTCTGATGAGTTGGACCAACAATGGCTTCTAGTTGAGTCGCTTCTGAGTCGTTTGCTTCAATTTCCTTAGCTTTGCCTTCCGAGTCTTTTTCTTCAGAATCATTATCCTTGGATTCTGAAAGACTGATCTTCAAATATGCAAATTTATCAACTAGCTTTGACCTTTCAGGGTCAAACTTATCATTGAATCTAACATGAATTAATTCTTTAACAATCGTGTTTCAGTGTTGAAGATTTTGTAGCCTTTAGAGTGTTCAGAATATCTTAACAATAAACACTTGTGTTCTTTAGAATCAAACTTTCCAAGATTATCTTTAGTGTTCAACATAAAACACTCATAACCAAAAGGGTGAAAGTAAGAAATGTTAGGCTTTTTGTTCTTCCACAATTCATAGGGAGTCTTACCCATGATAGGTCTAATAGAAATCCTATCCTAAATATAACAAGATGTATTAACTGCTTATGCTAAAAAATTCTTAGCCATGTCAGTTTCTTGAATCATACTGCGAGCCATTTCTTCCAAAGTCATATTCTTTCTTTCTACAACCCCGTTTTGATATGGATTTCTAGGAAAGAAGAAATAATGGGAAATGCCATTTGCATCAAAAATATTTTCAAAATGTTTATTTTCAAATTTGCCACCATGATCACTTTTGAATCTGACTATTTTGCAGTTCATTTCTGTTTGCACTAGTGAGCAAAAAGTAGAGAACATAAAATGTGACTCATCCTTGTGTTTCAAGAACTTCACCCATGTTTGTCGACTATAGTCATCAACGATGACCAATCCATACTTCTTTCCATTGATAGAAGCAGTTTTCACTTGTCTAAACAAATCAATATGCAGAAGTTCTAATGGTCTAGAGGTAGAAACAACAGTTTTTGCTTTAAAACATGTTTTAGAAAACTTGCATTTCTAACATGCTTCATAAAGAGCATCTGAAGTGAACCTCAGGTTGGGCAAGCCTCTGACTAATCCAAGCTTATTTAGTTGAGAAATCCTTCTAATGCTAACATGGCCCAAACGCATGTGCCATACCCATTGATCCTCATTAACAGACATTAGACATTTTACATTTTGATCCTCAAGATAAGAAACTCTGATTTTATAAATGTTATTCTTCCTTTTCTCGTTAAAGAGGATTATACCATCTTTCTGAATAACAGACATACAAGACTTTTGATTAAAAATGATATCATAACTAGTGTCACTAAGTTAACTAAGAGACAAAATGTTATGCATCAGACCAACAACCAAAGTAACATTAGTAATAGAAGGAAGTTTACCGTTACCAATAGTTCCGAAGCCAATGATCTTTCCTTTCTAGTTTCCTCTGAAACCAACGAAGCCTCCAGGATTAAGTTCAAAATCCTAGAACATAGACCTTTTGCCCATCATATGTTGTGAGTATCCACTGTCTAGGTGCCATGACTGGTGTTTCAACTGAACTGCTAAGGATGTCTGCAACATAGATGATCTTATCCTTAGGTACCCACTTCATAGAGAGGTTTCGGTTTTACCTTCTTACTTTCGTCAGGTTTTAGAGTTTTTGTAAAACTTAAACCTTTCTTGCCATTTCTTCTAGCTCCATAGACCAAATAAGCCATTTTGCTTCTATCTATGCTTTTAACCAAAAAGTATTGGAATGCTCTGTCATATCTAATGACGCAATCGGTACCAGAAGCTTCTAAGACTATTTCTTCCTCTAGTTTTGAAAATTTACTTTTCAAAGCAGAGTTGTTACTTTCTAAAGAAAATATTTTTTCATTTAGGGAAGAAATATCTTTCTCAATCTCGCTACGAGTTTTAGAAGCAACTATTTGAACTTGTTTAAGGTCCTTATACCTACTCTGAAGACTATGGTACGTTTCCAGTATTTCAGAGAGATATGACTCTAAGTCAGAACGAGATAGTTCAGAAAATACCTCTTAAGAATCAGAGTCTGATTCTGATTCTAACAACATCTTGTCCTTTGGTTCTTCAGAACCCTATGGATCAGTTTTAGTCGCCATCAATGCAATGTTGGCTTGTTCCTCGTCATAATTTTCTTCTTCTGATTCTGAATCGTCCGATGTAGCCATCATCCCCTTCTTGCATTTATAAAACTTCTTCTGAGGCCTTCTATCGCTTTTCAACTTAGGACACTCATTCTTGTAGTGGTCTGGCTTCTTGTACTCAAGGCAAATAACCTTTTTACCATAACCTTACTTTTTATGTCTAGACAAAGAATCAATACGACCATCAGTCCTCCTAGTTCCTTTGAACTTTCCTTGACCATTCTTCCTGTGCTTCCAGAGTCAGTTGACCTTCTTGGAAATCAAAGACAACTCACCATCATCTTCTGAGTCTTCATCAGAAAATTATGGTTCTTCCTCAGCTTGATAAGATCTTGTCTTCTCAGGATTAGACTTTAAAGCAACATATTTACCTTGCTTCTGAGGTTCATCTTCCTCGAGTTCTATCTCGTGGCTTCTCAAAGAAATAACAGGTTCTTCAAGACTAATACTGTTAAGATCCTTTGTCAGCTTCAAAGCAATTACCATATGTTTCCATTTTTTAGGGATACTTCTGATTATCTTCTTGACATGATCGGCTGTAGAGTATCCGTTGTCCAGAATTTTTAGTCCTGCAACAAGCATCTAAAATCTTGAGAACATAGTCTCAATGGTTTCATCATCTTCCATTCTGAATGCTTTGTACTTCTGGATTAAGGCCAAAACATTTGTCTCCTTTACTTGAACTTTCCCATCACGAGTCATCCTCAGAGAATCGAATATAGACTTAGAAGATTCTATGTTTGTTATCTTCTCATACTCAGTATAAGAGATGTCATTTAGCAATATAGTTCTAGCCTTATGATGATTCTTGAAATCCTTCTTTTGTTGATTTGTCATACCACTTCTTGCTATATTATTTCCTTTAACATTAATTGGGTGAAAGTAGCCATCGATTACAAGATCCCAGAGATCAACATCATAACCAAGAAATAAACTTTCGATTTTATCTTTCCATTAATCAAACTTCTCACCATCAAAATTTGGTGGTTTAGAACTGTAAGGATCTCTCTCATTGTTGTCAGTAGCAGCGGCGCTTTTGTTAGCAGCGATCATGGTTTCTCACACAAACTGGATCGGTATTGAATACGGTGAAATGGTGATAAAAACTTTATCACAATAAGAACCGAAACTCTGATGCCAATTGAAGGTTTAAATAACACAAGAAAGGGGGGGGGGGGTTGAATTGGGTTAAAAACAAACTTTTTTTACCAACTCAAGAACACCACATAAAAACTAAGAACAGAGAGATGGAAACAGAAGTATTTTTATCCTGGTTCGCTTGAAACTCAAAGCTACTCCAGTCCATCCGCCAATGTGATTTTTCCTTATACACAAGAACTTAATCCACTATATTGATTACAATAATCATAAAGAGTAACATTCTTTGTCTTCTCAAGGATCCAACTATACCCTAGTCTCCTCAAGGAATCATAAACAACAAGTTTGAATCAAAGTTTTGTGTTTACAAGTTGCTTCTACACAAGTAGATTTTACACAAATGAAAAACAAACACTTAAAGAAAAGCATACACAAAATCTAGATCTTTTTCACGTAGAAAACATTCTTATGAAATTTATGCAGTAATTTTTTCTTCAAGTCTCCAAGTCCTCTTTACATAGCATGAAAAAGGAACCGTTTGAGGGCAGATCCGGAATAATCAAAATGTAGTTGTCCACTAACTGATTAGCGACAAGTGTGAAGAATAATATTGTATTTTGCCCATGATATCAGGTAGTGGAAGGAATATTTGATTTGTACCGTGTACTATTTGATCACGTATCCATTTTGATCTTATCTTCAAATTCATTGGCTTTTGATGAATAGTTGATGAAGCATGAAACGAAGAAACACACAACTGGATTCATAAACGTCAAAATCTCCAGCCAGAACATTGACAGCGTCAACAGTCTGGCTTGAGATCTTCAAAATCTTCATAATCTTCAAAGTCTTCAGAATCTTTAGTCAGAACCTTGATAACCTCAACGTCTTGCTTGAGATCTTCAGAATCATCAGCTAAGTAACAAAATTTCAAAAGCTTGCCATTCTTCAGAAACTTGATGATCAGAGTCACATCCAGAAGCAGAATCGGAGAGAACGTCGCAACAACAACATAACGTCTCTTCAAAAACTTCTCATGAGTGAATCAATACAGAAGCAGAAAGAAAATTGCAGCAACAACTTAACGTCTTTCAAAACTTCTCATGATTAGCGCATAAGCAGAATTCAGAACAAATATTCAGAAACTGATGACGTTGCACGACATATACTCAGAATCAGAACTCAAATACAATATTATTATCATCAAAACTCAAGGTATAGATTCAGAATCAAATCTTGTTCTAACAAAACTTGTTATCCATAAGCATATTTTATGATCTAGGTTATTTAACTTGAGGTGAACACAAGGTGTTTCACATGGTGAAGTGATCATGGATAAAGTGTATAATATATGTGAGTTATATATTTTAGTGGATTTCAATATTATTGTGCATTCATCATCAGCTAGTGAAGAAGTTCTTGACAACAACAAGCTATAAGATTTGAGTTTAAGACATGATAGATGCTTGGAGGTTATTTTAGAGCAGTTCAGTGTGTTTTGCATAAGATAGAAGATAAAAACACATTTGACTGCTGAGTTGCCATGAAGTTTTTGAGGTAAGGCGGATGCCAAAGCAACTTACCTAGTCGATAGATGTTCATTTAGGAATTAACTTTCAATCATCTATGGAGGTTTGGAGTGAAAAATCTATAGATTAATGGATTTAGAAGGTCATCAAAACTTTTTCTATTACGAAAATAAAGCTAATCTAACTTGATGATAAAGTTGTGAACGATGTCTTCAATTACTATCTCGAAGTTGGGAAGAATTATGAATTATGGGAGGTGGATTATAGAGGATCAAAGTTCATCATTTATATATGTATTATTTTTAATGAATATCGTCATAAAAAGTAAAGATCCCCTAGATTATATATGTTTTAGAAGAAACTATGGCAGAAAATCCTATATCCGTCTTTTACGACACTCATAAACATCTTTTTGCTCGAACCTTTTCCGTTACCCCATCCTAACGAAATAGCTACAATAACTTCTCCAACATTGAACTAACTCTGACGTCTTCATGTGCACTCTGCATCAATATTAAATAACTAAATACACTCAAATGTATAAAGATCCTTTCTAACATCGCCACTAACCGTCAACAGCACCAAACAATTATTTATACAAAAAAATGCAAGTGCTTATCTACCTATTTTCCTGTCTTTACATTTGTCGTTCTTTCATTCTACTATACCCTATCCGACAGCTTTATCTTCTATTCCCTTTTTTTTTAATCTACAAAATGTCCATCTACACTTTTTATCTAACGGTAGCTGCAACATGGTTGTTGTGTTTTAATCATGTCTAAAAAGCAAAAGAATAAACATATTCTTGTTGATGATGCAAAGTTGAGGTGTAAATTATTTTCAATATTATTCTTTGCTAGCTGATCTGTTATATTTGTTGCTTATGCTTTTAGAATTCAACCTATTTAATTTCTTCAAGAATCTTTGCTTTATAGAGAATTTATATTTTATTTATAAACTTGAGTACCATCAATAAGGAAACCTCTATTCTCGTTGCAAGTATCAAGTTAGATCAGAATATGGAGATAGAGAAAAGTGAAGACGATGACAAAGACGACGACGAAGACGGGAGCAAAGTATGGTACTCTCTTCTTGTTCCCTGATGAGAAGAGAGATGCATGAAAAGGCAAGTCATGAAGGCAAAGGGAAGGTAACGCCTTTCTTCCAGGATCAATTCATCGAACTGTAATTCAACTAGTTTTTATGGTTATATGTTATGGTACAGATGAATTGTAATTTATTTTCAAATAAGTACTTGTGTGTTGTGTTTTTATTTTTTATTTAGGTTGGAGACAGGAAGTGCTTGTGTTGTGTGTATTTCGATTTATTTACGGTGATAACAACTGATCATTTGTGTTATGTTCATTCTTCCACACATGCTTTCATGTAATTTTTATGTTGTGTTTTTTCTTCACACATGCTTCATGTAATTTGAAATGTTTGACTGGATCTGCCTTAAGTTCTTTTTTCACTCTTAACACTTTATAAAGATAGTACACTTCAAAAATTAGTTTCATAAAGAGATTAAAAGATCTTATATATTTGTGAAAAGGTTATGTTAAACCATTATACTGTCAAATGTTTAAACTTATGTGAGTGGCTAAACTAATGTTGTTGAATTTAATGACTAATCAAGTGATTTACTAATAGTTCTTAACGTTGATTTTCTTTTGCTTTTTAAACTACTAAAATACTTGTGCTCTTGCACGAGTTTCGTCTGGATTCACATTACATATCGTCCATTCTCATTTGTCAAGTTTGAATTCATTTATTCAGTTCGTTAACATTCACATAATTACAAACTTAGAATCATTATATGCATCAATCTAATATGCATTGATCCAAACAATACATTCAAAAATATATGTAATTTAGTCAAAACAATAATAAGTTTTGTTACTGATTACAAACTTGAAAATACAGGATTTCAGCTATATAATGTTTTAAAGTTGAGATTACTACGTAATAAAAGTTAAAAGAAGATGTTGCTAAACA
This sequence comes from Lathyrus oleraceus, assembly GCF_024323335.1. Taxonomy (NCBI): domain Eukaryota; kingdom Viridiplantae; phylum Streptophyta; class Magnoliopsida; order Fabales; family Fabaceae; genus Lathyrus; species Lathyrus oleraceus. The sequence goes on along the minus strand of NC_066583.1, from coordinate 142,250,141 downwards.
TCTCAAAATATATATGTCAATAATTTGTGACTTCAACAAAGCACTTCATCCATTGCAACAGTAATTTCACAAGTCATTTTTCCATCCTACAACACTATGAAGAAATATATAATATCGGGTTCAATTTCTAAAATTAGAGAAAACGGTCATGAAATATAGATTTAAAAGATGACGATTAAAGTTATAGCCTAAAAAGAAAAATGATTAGTCATTTACCAATTAAGTTAGTACTTGGAAGAACTCCTTGAACACAATATTGGTAGTACTCAAACATGATGCATTCTCTTTGTTGTGTATTAAGATTTTCAAACCACTCTTGCTCTTCACTTTTGAAATTGCCACATACAATTGGTGATGACTAAAAACAGGAGTAAGCAAATATAATCATACATTATCAAGCGATTGACTTTGGGATTTATTTATTTTCATTGCGTATGAGACAATGATCGGTAACTGTCTCCTAATCAACTTTAATGACCATGGTGACTCAGAAGGAGACATAGACATTCAGGGAATGTAAATTATGTTTTCAATGTTTTTTCCAGACATAATTTTAGCCTCGAGGACGTGATTTGCTAACCTTGTGACAATTAATCTTGTTCCATTGCATAATCATTCTTCCTGTCCAAATTTCTCATTAGCATAATGGGTATTCCAACTTTCAATTTGATCCTGTGATTTGGTAGACCTTATATTCTTATTGAACTCGTAAATTTTGAAGTTAGAACTTCATAAGCTTGATTATAATTGGCTTTTATTTTATCAATTGAATCGGAACTCGGATACTCCTTTTCTTCTCCTTTAAAATGGTATAATATTAAAACATTAAAACATTAAAACATTAGTAACTGAGATTGATTAAATATTAAATATATGCATAAACCAATTTTACCTCGAATCAAGTATAATACATAATGATTGATTTTATCGACTACTTCAATGACTGAAGCAAGAATAGCTCTGCATTGTAAGAATTCTTAATTTATATAATTTTCTAACAGATTGGGATATGTGCTCTCTACAATTTCTCTTATAGGATCCTCAAAACTTCATATTAGAAGTTCTTGAGGAACTTCAATATCTACCAGACCATCATTTGATTCACAAATCTTCCCATCTCACACATTTAAAATACATTCTGAGAATTTAGCCAGTTATGAAGAACTTGTATTCTCTGAACCTTGTTGAAATCACATATTTTTTGTTAAGTGAGTACTTGACAATAGTCTCATACATATGATGATCTAATTAAAACATGTACTATATCATAGCGACCTCTTCTTGGAGCAACCAGAAGAATTTGTCTAAAATCTCCTAAAAAAAACAACTTTGCCACCAAATATTGTATTCCCAAGACCCTATTCTCTCATGACGTCTTTAAGGGTTTTATCCAAAGTCTCAAAGAAGTTTTTATGAGATACTGGTGCTTCGTTCCATTTTATCAAAGCATTTTCTCTCACCAATTCTAAATGTTCACCTTTTTTTCTCAATGTTGCAAGTGGAGTTGTCAAGTGTTCGCACGTGTATTTTGAACTTTGAGTTTATTGTTCTTCCACGTGGAAATAATAACGAAGTTATCCCACTTGAAACAACAGTAAGAACAATTTTTTTCTGCGACCGCAATGTACTTGATAGAATTATCCACATGAAATTTTTACCAGTCTCCCCATAACCATGTAAAAAACACACCTCCTTTCCCATTGTTCACAACTTGCATGATTTTATCTAAAATTGAAAAGTGCTCATCTATCAATCGAAATGTAAGGATTATCATTAAAAATTCCAAAACATCTCTTACTAACATAACTTGGATATAAAATTGTTTTGATATTAAATTAATTACCGGTAAGTGAACCAAATAAATCGTGGAATTTTTTTCGTTCGATATCAGGATATTAATCGCTTTCTTCATAAATCATCATGTTGTCAATGTGCCTCATAAAGTATGAGTTTGGTTTAGGCATACCTTTAAAAATTAGCCAACTTCTTCGATTTGCTTGCATAAGATTCTCAATTTCAATAAGGGTCAGATTTTTTATTTCTTTCTCGGTCACCTGTAACTCTATGAAAATATAAGTCAAAGAAAATTTAATTTAAAAACCAATCAGTATAGCAATCAAGTTTGATTTCTAGTTTATGCAGAATATTTCACAACAAACATATAGCTCAAACATTTTCATTGATGTTATATTACTCATAAAGAGGAAACAAAAAACTTGAATATATTGGTTATCATGTGTATTAAATCTGCAAGATACAAAATTTATATCTCATATGCAGATTCATATTAAAAAATAAGCTTCAACAATAGTTCAACAAAGAGATGGTCATCCTGAAAGGTAGAAGTTTAAAGAGTTATATATTGTTTTATACAACAACATTGACAATAAAGACGTCAATATACATATTATGCATACTGAAAGGAAAAAACATTTCCAAATCAAACATATCAAGTCACAAGCAACATAAATTTTCATTTTAAATAGTATAATTTAAAAATATAAAACTCACTTACCTATGTTACTTGACTTGTTTCTTTGTTGATAGAGAATACCGTCACATAGCCAAATCCAAGTTCTTTCCCATACATGATGGGGTCTATTAATGGTACTTGATAGAAGCATAATTACAAATAACTTTCTCAAGAAGTGAACAGAACCCCAATCTTTTCCCTCCCGTATAGATGTAATATATTCTTTGTCATCTTCAAGAAGCTTCATTTTAAAACATGCATCCCTAAAACTATCTTGCACATTTCCATCCACGTATTTTATATCATCATAGCATGTTGGACCTCTGATGACAGTTAGCATCATCCTCAAGTAATACAATTGACATGTACTTGGAGGAACCCAAATAAGTGTACCAATGGTATGACCTTTTTAACTTGGTCTCCAACGTCGTATCTTCTCATAGACAAACTTAGAAAAAAATTAAGAATAAGTCAATTTTTTTGCCTCTGGATAAGTCTTATTTGCTTTCATACATGAAGTAAATATTGATTCCTTCATACTTGGTCTGTAAAGGACTTCACTTATCATCTCATGATCAGTATAGTAAACAAAATTGTCAACCTCGAGATGGTGTTACATCTCGAAAAATACAATCTCGCAAGCGCATCGCACGCTCGCGGATGACTAACAGAGTCACCACTGAATTTTATTTATTCCTAAGGAGAGGGAAATAACGATAAAACCCTAAGGGGGAAAGTATAAGATGGTCATTGCAACTAAATAGGGGTTCGTGAGTCAGTTATACGAGGGAAATGTATTAGCATCCCTCAGATTCGTTGTACTTAACGAGAACCTCCTATAGTTTTAGGTTTAAGCGTTTGTGAAGAGAATGTTTGTATGTGTATTATTTTATTTATGAAAATATTTACAAAATAAGAGATTTTTACAAAAGAAAAAGGAAAAAAGGTTTTTTTCTTTAATTAGGGTGCTCACCAAAGTTTCGAAACTTTGTGCCTACGTATTCTCAGATGCAATGAGAAATACAGAGCCTCGTAGTTTGATAAAAAGTAAGTGTGTGTTGGTTGATTTTAGTTTAGAGGGAATGGGGGGGGGGGGGGATTAATCTAGATGTGTGAGGTTGGTTTTATGATGGAAGCCGAATATTCATTTGGCCAAGCGAAACAACTTGTATTCGAATGCTCGAAAACTTACAAGGAGATACGTTCAAGAAGTCTTTTCATCTGATTTTTTCATAAAAAAGAGTTTTGATTCTTATTATTGTTTTTTTTATTTGAGAGGTGATTTTCTTATTTTATTTTAAAAATGGTTTGATTCTATATATAAAAAAAAGTTTTTTTTGAACTTGGCTTAATCATGAAATTAAAGTATTTTTTAAAATTTGATTTACAAAAATATTTTGATGATTTATGTACAATATGTGAACTATTTACAAGTGAAAAGTTTTATCATTATTTTAACGAAAAAGGAATTATTTACAAAAGGAGAGATTTGTCTTTATTTTTGGTATTTTTATCATTAAAATAAATAAATTATAGGGTTAAATATACTACCTATAACCACTAAATTAAAAGACTAAGTTAAAAACTAAGACAACTAGATTACCAAAAATAAATTAACTAAAATTGAAGTAAGACTAAGACAACTAGATTACCAATTTCTTCTACTCCCCATCCTCAAATCCAAATATCGCCATTCCAATACCCTCGCCGTCTATTTCTGAAATTCTAACATCCACCATATCACCAACACCTTAATCATTATTACCACCTTTTCTTGTACCCCACCTCATTCAACCAGAAAACCCTCAACCATCAATCCTCAATCACTCTGACATCCCTATTATAGAATCAGGCATTGATTTTGATATTGGGTCAGAAGTTAAGCTCCTAGCCCTCCTAGATAGAACCCCTCAACCCTACTCTGACCAAACAATCTCTCAAACCAACATTCATCCCACACCCTTGGATGAATTGTTTACTCAGTTTGAAGGGAGGTTGTTGGTAGACTCAATGCTCCCGTTGAGGCTTGCACTTCTAACACAACCCTCTATGAAGTATGTGCTCTGACCAACAACTTCAGAAGTTGGATAGAAGTCAGATATGAAGAGTTGGAGTTTGCTTTCCTAAAGGAAGCCAAAAGGAACTTCCATACCAGACTCTGCTTCAGAAGGTTCCTCCAACGCTTTTTCTTCCTACTCCAGAAGTGACTCCACCTCCTTCTCCATATCAGAATACTTTGTTTGCTTCTGAGACTACTCGTTAAGTTGGAAATAACTCTGGACTCAAGAAGACTATGGTTTTTTAGGAATTCATTTTGAAGAGTTTGGAGCATCTAGCGGCTGAGAATTCTGAAGTTAAAGAGATACTTAAGCATTAGGATGAGAAGATGTCAAAGTTTAAAGGGCTGCTTGGAGAGAACTTATCAAGATTATCACCCCATCCTAAACCCTAGTTTTAAAAACTTTGTGTTATCTTTGTTTTCTGTTTCATTTTTAAACTGAGTTTTTGGTTTAATAAAATAAAATTCTATTCTTGGTTTATTTTGTCTTTTATTTTATCTTTTTGAATAATGACAAAGGGGGAGAAATAATGACTCTGATTTTGAGATATCTAATTCCAATTCTGAAACCCAAACATGTCTTTATATATTCTGACATTGGTAATTCTGAGAACTTTGAAAAAGCTCATCATGTTAACCAAGTGTTTCAGGTTCTAAGGTATTAACCAAGAAAGTTGAATCAAGTTCATAGGAACTAGGCTTATGTTTAAGAATCATGCTTATGTTCTGGATAGTTAACTAAGCAGTTTGCAGTTAACCGGACATATTTTTGTTCTGAACTAAGTTCAAGTGATCAAGGTTGAATCTGGTGTATACAAGTTTTGATAACAACCAGACATGAGGAACACAACTAGATTATGAAACCAAGCTATGAAATCTCTGACAAATCATGCTCTATGACGAGATTGTTATCCATACTTTCTGACACTCAAGCAAGGATTATGAATAAAATACTTATGTACCCAAGTTGTTTCATTATGGGAAGTTACTTCACTCATTACAACCAGGCTTCTTCCTTATGGGAATATAACAACCATGTTTTAGTATCATGGCTTATACCTTATAGAAAGTCATTTATTTCATGTTGATTGAGATTTTTATATGTGTTAGAATTATTTTAAGTCTTAAATTCAGGGGGAGCTTGCAAACCTAACTCTGATATTCTAAGCTTAAAAATAATTTTTAACAGTATAAAATTTGGGGGGAGCTTACAAACTTCACTTTGATATTTTTATATGATAAAACCAAGTAAAAATTATTCATCAAAATACATGGTTTTGTCATTATCAAAAAGGGGGAGATTGTAAGAACAAGATTTGGTTCTGCACTTGGACTTTAGTTTTGATGATAACAATGCATTATTTCTTAGGAAAAAAGTGTACAATAATGGTTTTTATCTAGTGTGTAGCTTTTTCTAATAGGTTCTGACTCTGTGACATCATCATATTCTGGAATCAACACACTCTGACTCTGAAGAGATACAAGTGTTGTACAAGATGTTGTCAAGTTCTAGAAAGCTCTTAGATAACGATTCTGATGAACGTTTATGTTAAAGCTTATGATTGTGACTCTGATTGAAGAGCCTATGAAGGATTGCCAGCCTTCAAGATTCTGCACTCAAGTTCTGAAGATTCTGAAGAACAAGATCTGAAGACTAGGTTCTAAGGAACTATGTCAAGACTCTTAAGACCAAGATTCTGAAGATTCGGTCAACTTTTCTCTTGATCCTTCTAAGCATGCTTCAACATTATTCCATCAGAATCCTCTGAAGATTAGAAGATAAGATCAAAAGGTTTTGCGTCAAGAAAATAGTACATAATACAAAATCACTCTTTCCTCCACTACGCTGATTTTGTGGGCTAAAGACAATACTATTGTACCATTTTGCCTCTTATTTACAAATCGTTATGAAAAGAGCTAGCTACAATTTGCTATTCCAATTCTACCCTCCAATGGATCTTTTAACTTCTTATATAAAGGAGACTTGGAAGAATTAAAGAAGCTGTTAATTCATTGTGCTATTGAACATACACACGCTTCTGCTGAAGTAAATATTTTTTGTGTATATTCTTTGTAAACACATAAGAGTTGTTGCTCATTATTGTGTGAAGATATTCATTGTATTTAACTTGTGTTAATTTGTTTTTTTAGAAGCAATACTTGTAAACACACACTTGTAAATCTCAAAGTTGTTTGAGTGACTAGGTTTTAGTCAGATAGACTCAAGAAAACAAAGACAGTTTATCTTTGTGGTGTCTGTAATCATTTTCAGTTATAGTGGATTAAGTCATTGTTAAGAAGGAAAAATCACCTTGGTGGGTGTTTACCTTGAAAATTAGTAAACAATCGTTGGTCTTCCAAATTACAGAAACTTTGGTTACTCACAGGATAGACTAGATTGATCCTGTGACATGTCTTATTGTCCTAAAAGTCTTATATGAGAATATGGACACTTCGACGGTATCCTTAAATAAAAATACTTGATGAAAGCGTTCTTAAGAAGATAAACGACAAAAATACAAGTGAAGTATACAATAATGCTTAATAAAAAATAGATAGTAAAAGACAATTGTTAAACAAGAAGATATAAATGAGCTTTAATTGATATGAGTATAATGGTGTTATCACACGTACATTCTCAATTGTACTCATTTCTCTACACACTGGATACTTTTAGTAAATATGATTGATTGTAAAGTAATTTGAACACCCCAATCCTAACATTAGGACACCTATTTATACTAAATTGAAATAACTGCCTCCAACGAATCTTTTCCCAGGCGCTGACACGTGACACTCGGCATGTCTTTGACCCATGAGTACGTTCCACGTATCCTTTCTTATCAAAAGTGGATAAGAATAAAATACGTTTACTTCTTTGTCATTCAAAACTCAAATATATGTCAAACAACCCTTTCGTCGAAGTAACCTTCTGAACTTGAGATTATCCCTAAATTTCACATTCATCTTCCTACCCAGAAGGCAGATTTCGATACACTCTGAGTTTGGTATTCTTGTCGAACAACTTATCTGTCGAAATATTATATAACTCCAAAGATTATTTTCTTTCCTTATTTTATCACATCTAACCTGATGTCGAAATTCCCACCTAACAAATTGCCCCCAAACAATGCCTTTTTTCGATCTATAGAAGAAAAAGGTATTGTTTTGTTTCTTGGTAAACTTATTTCGACATCACACAATGTTTCTTCTACTATGACGTCACCTTCATGATTACCACTTTAGCAAAACGTCGCTTCAGAACCCACGTGAGAATCCTTAGGCAATCATCACGTTTCCTAGCCCTTGAGAAATTGTGCCTAGCCATTAACTGCGACCACTCATCATGGCCACTTACACTGACACGTGCCCACTTTCTCTTTCCCCATTAATGCCTAAATAAAAAACCGCTTCCAATTCCAAGCTTATAAATACACATTTTCAACATTTCTTTTTCTTTTTATCTCTCAACTCTTCGCATTCTATTTCTTCTCAAAGAAAACATTTCTTTCACTCTTCATCTTCCTCAAGAAAAAAACCTGCTTCAATTTCTCCTTCCAACAATGGCATCATCTACGAAAATCACTAAAGAATCCAACAAAAATACCAGAGATTCCAGGAAATCTCGAAGCCTTCCACTTGCTGACAAGATCTTGGGCCCAAAAACCGTGGGTAACCTACCGTACGTTCCAGAACCATTAACTAAAGAACAAAGAATGGTTTTTCAATCTCATGTATTAATTCTTATTTCTATCTCTGGGAAAACGCATGCAATGCTAGGACCTTTGTCAAACCCAAATGTTAATCCTGACAGGCTCAAGGAATTTTCCCCCACTTATCATAGATATAAACCCATAGCTTGTGTCAAAAAACCTAAGGTCGGTGAGGAAACCCATACTGATGAAAACCCTCATCCAGATAACCAGGGTAACCCTTCGACTGAGTAACCCATCGACTTGACTTATATGAACCAAGGGTTTAGGCTATTTCGGTCATGTCCCTTATTTTGAGATCCCTCATATTATTTGAGTTGGCTAGAAAAAATTGAGAAAAAGAAGTCCTAAGTATGGAAAGAAATGGGCATCTTTGACCTGATACAATTGTCGAAAGTAGGACCTGGCTATTGCCAGTCTATGCTAGTTTCTTCTTTGTATTTCGGGGATAGTAACCATCATACCTTTCACCTTCCCTGTGGTATGATGACACCCACATTGTTCGACGTTGCTTCCATAACAGGACTCAAACTTATGGGCGAAACCTACGACCCAAACTTCTTATCTAAAGACGGTATTGGTTTCGATACTTCCAGGACCGCCTTCACCATGCATATTGATTACTATCACGACAAAGATATTGAGGAAGTTTCCGACACTGAACATATTGCTTTCCTGGCTTTGTGATTGTCTCGCTGTATCTTCTGTTTGAAGTCTCTCCAAGTAGCCAAGAAATTGTTTACATTGGCAAATCAGCTTCATGTTGGGCGCAATGTATGCCTCAACGAAATGATATTAGTCAATCTCTATGAATCTCTGGGCGAAGGAGTGACTGCCTTAAAGAATATCCGAACAAAGGGAAATATGTTATTTTATGGCCCTTTTGGTTGTTGCAATTATGGTTAAATGTGAGCTTTGAAGCATGCCTTCCAACCCATAACCCCATCGATGCGGATGCTCCAGAGGTGAGAAATAGGAGATTCGAAGGAACGCGTTTAGCAATGCTAATTCCAAGCGATGAAGGTAGAAACCTTCAGCAAAGTTTCACTAATTACATGATGATATTTGCTACGCTACAACTTCACCCCAGCCATGGCCCCATTTGCCTTTAGAACTTGTGGTCCAGACGAGTTTACAAGGAAGTTTCCCTCTCCGTCGAAAGATACATAGGCTGAATAGATTGCTATTTGGGAAGCATTCCTCACTCCTAGAGTATTCTCCCCGAGACTCAATCAGTCGAAGAGTCAGGTTACCTTGATAGCATACCAACCAAATCTAGTCGCTTGATAGTTTGGCCTAATTCAAATTTTCCCAAAACCTCTCTATGCAAGAAAAAATTATCTCCTCCTTTATAACGATATTGACACCGACGCTACTAGCAGTAGGAAAATAGCCAAATATGTTGGTCAAACAAAACTCAGCTCATTCTCCTTCAAGCCTTATTTTCTCTGCACTGACGAGTTCGACCTGTGGTGGCGTGACTATTATGCAACAACAAAATTTAATGTTACTGCATTTCATCGTCATCTTACCAAAGCTTTTTCTTATGTGCAGGATAAGGTTAAAAAAGGTATTTCGACTCACACCAAAGAAATCCAAGCATTCCAAAAGTACTTTAAAACTACCTACAGATCTGATGATCTTAGTCGAACCGTCCGCGGAGCAGCAATCACTCTGGAGGAGAAATTTACGAAAAAGATGGAATTTTTAAAATTACCTTCATACGTTAGACCTGAGCAATGATATCGAACCACTTTTAATATGTATCCACCTAAATTCCCTCGACTACCAAGTGCTGAATTTGGTATGGCTTTTAGCCCTCCATTGTGGGGACTATAAAAATCCTTCGACAAGAATCTCAGAAAAAAGTCAAACGGGTGGTTTTGACTAAGCACAATTTAGACAGTTTCAAAGGGCATCTTCATATTGGCATAAAAGATGTTCATGTAGAATCTGAAATTTATGAAGGTGTGGAATGGGAGATTTTTCGACTCACTCATTTGTTTTGGTCTTTACCTCTTCATTTTTTTACAATAATCTGATCTCTCTTTCCAGTTGTAAGAGTTCCACCCAAGAAAACTTCCACCACAACAAAAAGACCCACCGAAGCAAGAGAGGAGGATACCAACAAAGCAACACTAATAGCAAAGGTATATGTATCCCACATAATGACACCTTCGACTTGGGCAACACTTTCTTGTTACTTAATGTTCCCCCTTTTTCTTTTGTTAAGCCAGCTGAAAGCCACCGTTAACCCCCAAGAAAAGGAAGTAAAAAGAAATCGAGGTCGAAGCCTCTGACTCCGATGATGAGGACTTATCTCCAGATGCCCCCAAGCCCACAAGAACAAAGAAGAAGAAACAACTGAAACTCCAATGTGCTCCTGTCCACTCGAAAAAGACCAGTACGTCGAAAAAACCTCTTGCCCAGGACACAACTGGTGTTGGATATGAGCCTCAATCGAAAAGGACGTTAGAACAAATGGAGAGTGATAATTCTAGTCCTGTGGCTGAAGATCCTAAGGTAAAACATTTCACCCTTATTTTTGATTAGATATATTCTCCTTTCGTCTTCAACTTACCCGATCTTCGTCTTATTTCCAGGATGTTGCAAGAAATCTTCAACACCCAACTGTCACATCAATCATTGTTACAATTCAACCTGAAAGCAGTGGAGCTCCCACCTATCATCCTACACTCCCCTTGATTCTGACAAAGGATCTATGGGCAAAGTGAACAATTCTTCTACAAAAGGACCAGAAAACTCTCCATAAAAAACCATTACCCAACATTCCCACACCAGCGGTTCTGAACCTGAGGAAGAGTACAACAAAAATGCCCCAGTGGAAAGAGATGTCGAGATGCAAGATCATGAAGACGAATCTGAACACGGTTTCCCTGACACTAACCAAGATGTGGATGATCCTAATAACGAAGAAGAACATGATCACTCTATGTTTAACTTCAATGATGATCTCTTCGAAGACGAAGATAAGGATCAAACTGATGCTGGTAATGAAGAAAGGAATGTCCCAGAAGATCAACCAATACTAGAACAAACCAAAACCAATTCGAAAATTGATGCAGCCATAAATGTCCCAAAACCTCCGACAGACTCTGTCGTTGTTCTATCTCCTGCAGAACTAGAAGCACTTAAATGAAACAACCCATTGGAATATCTGAAGGTCGTTATCAGCACCAGAGGCATTTCATCAGATAAAAGTCCTAGTACTTTGATAGTGTCGGAAGGTCCAATCACAAGCCATTATGGTAGCGAAGTGCTCCACAAACTTAAGGAGAAAGCATTCGGCATTGACTTAATCCAACTTTTAGAGAAAGACACCTATGCCTTTTACGGGATCAAAGATTTTCTAAAACAGATTGATGTCGTAAATGACTCCTCAGAAGTTGCTGACTTGGTCATGGATTTAGGACTGCTGATCGATTATGTTGTTGCTGACCTTGGTCGAATAAGGGAAACTTCTAACAAAATTTAGACCAAATCAGACACTCAAACAACATAGTGGGAAGCCGCCTATGAATCCATTAGAATAAGTGTTGAGCTGGAAAAGACTTCTGAGAAAAATAAAAAGGAAATTGAAGCCTGTGACAAGAACATAAGAGCTTCGGAGCAACGAATCAAAGAGTTGCAAACCAAGATTTTCAGAGCTAAGGAGCGCAAAGAGGAACTCCTAAAGTTGGACGAAGATGTGCTGGCGAAAGAAGTTCAAATAGGTGTACAACATGGAAAAGGCCCAAAAATTGGGGGAGGAGATTGACACTCTTACTACTTACAAATCTAGCAGGGAACGCCGCTTACAGCTACACAAATTGAAGTACCAAAAAATGAAAGAATCTCTCCCTTTTTAAATGGGTCGAAATTAATTCATAAATTTGTCTTAGTTTAATTTTAATGTAATAACTTTTAAAGCCTTTCGGCTCTGGATGTAAAAACTTGGTCATTTTGGCAACTGATTAATTTTACCATTATGGCTATGACTCCTTTCCGTAAATTATTCTTTCTCTATTTTCACCTCTTTAAGTGCAGGCTTATATTTTATTCAAATATTTCTCATTTACTCTCAAGAGTCTTCAATCTCCAACTAATTCTTCGATTTCATATGCGTCGTTTGAAAAAACTTGAGTGACTTTAAACGGACCCTCGCATTTAGGGGATCATTTCCCAAATGCTATATCTTTCTGATCCATGGGTAAAATCACTTTCCACACTAAATCTCCAATCGAAAATAATTTGACTTTAACCCTTTTGTTATAAGACTTTTCTACTCTCTCTTTCTGCCTTCTTAATAAATATAAGGCATTTAATCTTTCTTCGTCTAAAGTGACTAATTCATCTAACATCATATTCCAATAAGACTCAGATGGAATTTCATGTTGCCTCTGAATTCTTGTTGATTGTAAATGGATTTCGACTGGAAAAACAACATTGTGACCATATGTTAACTGGAAAGGCGTCGTATCTATAGCCTCTTTAGGGGAGGTTCGATAAGCCCATAAAATCTTGTCTAACATCTTATGTCAATTTCTTGGCTTCTTCCTTGCATTCTTTTTAATTATCCTAATTACCACCTTATTTGATGCTTCGACCTGACCATTAGCCCAAGCATAATAGGGTGTAGATGTTAGTAACTTGAACCCCATTTCTTTAGCAAATTTATGGACTTTTCGACCAGTAAAAACTGATCATTTATCTGTTGTAATAGTTTTTGGGATTCCGAACCTATAAATAATATGCTTCTGAATGAATTCGATCACGGTCTCTTTTGTCAAAGGAATAGCCTCAATCCATTTGGTGAAATAATCTATACCCACTAGCCTCAATTCCATACAATCTCTCAACATGGTAGGCCAATACATTCCTTGTCGAAATAATATCCATTTCATCTTGTGACCTACTTGATGTGCCCCACATGCCCCACTATGGACGCTAGAGAGGGCTATGTATGCCTCAGATTCATTAAGGCATTTAAGTAAGACTCCTTGAGGTGTCTTTTTGAACAATTCGTTTCCCATAAGAATGTAGCTTAAAGCACAATACCTGACTTTTCGTTCAGTAGATGCTGTTGGATTTTCTAAATATTCCACTATTGGTTTTCTCCAATCTTCATCTGCCAAACAATCCATTGCTAGAATCTCAAAATTTTCTTTGTTAGCATAGCCTAGCTTTATTTCCTCCACATTTGATGGGAAAAGTCTAGTCGACACTACTCTTCCTCTGACCTCAACCATATCTTATAACTTCTCTTTCAAAATTTTATAACCAGAGGAAATCTGAGCTAATTCATTGGCCTCTTGATTCTGAAGTCGAGGTATATGTCAAATGTTTACCACCTCAAACTTACGTAAGAGTCTACTAGCTATCACAAAGTACATAATCAGATTTTCTTTAACATATTTGTATTCCTTTGTGATTTGTTTTATTACTAATTATGAGTCTCCCATTATTTTGAATCAAGCTGCCCCCAATTCCAACAAGATTTCAAGGCTGGCTATCAAAGCTTCATATTCAGCCTCATTGTTCGAACACATGCCTTCGACCTTATACTTAAATTTTGTTGGAAATTTGTTAGGAGAAATGATTAGTATCCCCACGCATGTTCCATCTTTATGAGTAGAACCATCGAAGTACAACTTCGAAGGCTCCAACTCCAGATAGTTTAAGGAATTTTGAACTATAGAGTGGTCGACTATAAAGTCTGATACCACTTGTCCCTTAACGGCCTTTAAATGCCTATAAGTTAAAGAATATTCCGTCAAAGCCAAAGCCCATTTACTAATTTGGCTATCTAAGATAGGTTTAGATAACATATACTTAATAACATCAAAATGAGATGAAACATACACATCAACTGGCTTTATATAATGCTTTAGTTTTGTAAAAGAGAAATATAGACATAGGCATAATTTTTTGACTATACTGTATCTGGTTTCTATATCATTTAGGACTCTACTAAGGTAGTAAATGGCCTTTTTGACACCATTTTCATCCTCCTTAGCCAACATGCTCCCTAACGTTACATCAGATGCAGCTATGTATAATCTCATACATCTATTCCTACAAGAAGGTGACAGAATCAAGGGTTGCACAAGGTAGTCTTTGATCGTGTCGAAAGCCTCTTGTTGCACGTTCCCTCACTACGCCAAATAAGGGAAAAGAGGGCGCTTTTTTTGGCCTATAACAGCGTTTTAAAGCGCCCTCTAATCTGGCGCTGGCGTAGGTAAAGACAACGCTTTTTTTCCTGGTGAAAGCGCTCTCTAAAGTGGCTCTTTAAGCCCTTTAAGGGCCACTTTAGAGGGCGCTTTTTAAAGAAAGCGCCCTCTAAAGTGGAAACTTTTAAGGGTTTAGAGGGCGCTTTTACTGGAAAGCGCCCTCTAAAGTGGAAATTTAAAGGGTTTAGAGGGCGCTTATTTTGGAAAGCGCCCTCTAAAGTGGGTGGTTATTTAAATTTTTTTTTTAAAAGCGCTATATTTATTTATTTATTTTAGACAACCTGTATATTGAAGCAGTACACCTAAAACTGTATATTCTTATCATTTTTCAACACACAAAATATTATAAAATAACAATGGGAATGACCAAAGCAAAAACATCAAAATATATTCTTATCATTTTTCAACACACAAAATATAAAACAATTCGAGGTATATGTTTTAAATCATAAACTAATGATTGAATATCTATTTTAGACAGTTTGCATCAGTGATTTACAGTACAAATTCATTTGGCACTGAATTTTCTGCAGTACTTGTTAAATGATAATTCATCTAGAAGTATAAAATATACAGAAAAAATTACTATGATAGTTGAAATTTAGAAGTTTCAAGTCTTAAAATCAAACTATAAGTGGGGGCATTTCAATTCAAGAACATTTCTCTCTTTCACAAGACTGTTATCAGAAATTGAATGGAAACCTATTTGGAATGTAAACCAGGGATATTTTTAAGACCCATCTTGCCAAGGACAAGCTTAGGAATAGCTGGAGGGCTATCAAGCCCCGTGCATCGACTGAACTCATTTGCAAGCTCCACTAACCTATACTTATCTTTCCCCACTTTCTTGTTAGAGTTGTAGTAACCAAGCCATGCCTGATATGCTGCTTCTTTATTTTTCATCTCCACATTGGATAGAGCCCTTTCCACCTGTTAACAATTTAAAATGTAAGTGCATCGTTGGAATCACAGTGAGTTTAATGAACTCGAGGTGGCATTGTAATTTTGCTAAAGCTTTAAAATTTAGCTTTTGCCAAAATCATGGTGATACACCGCGATCCTGCCAAACTCGTAGCTAATCGTTGCTCCACATATTGGTTTGTTTGTCTAAAAACTAGCTAAAGTATTAGAAGAAAATCAATAATTGTCTCCCTTGTATATCCAAGTATACCTTTTTCTTAGTGTCAGGATCAACTGAAGGGACCAGAGCTTTCCCAATAGGTAAATCTTTTGCAGTAGCTAAAAAGAACTCTTCCCAAGGAGCTAGTAGCAGTATGCCCTGCCCTTCTTTTCCTCTTCGCCCCGTTCTACCTAGTCGATGTATATATTGTTCTCTATCAGCCGGTAGACCAACCTATTCATTGTAGAAATGGAAGAAACATGACAATTTGAAATCAATAAAAGCGTTAAATAATTTGGCAAATCATAATCAAAAAGGCTTGCACTTTTAGCAAATGTATGTATTGAGTGTCCTTACGAGTATGCGTTAAACAGGACAGAAATTCATATGGACACGAGCATGCTGGTAATATAGTCACAAGTGAAACAAGGAAGGAGATCCAAATATACCTGTACAACAAGAGTAACATCTGGATAATCAACTCCACGTGCAGATACATCCGAAGTAACCAAGATGAGACCCTTTGACTTCCGGAATTCATCAGAAACTCTGGTTCTATAACTCTGAGGCTTTCTTGAATGTATTTCTCTCACATTCAAGTTCAACTCCCCAAGGAGATCAGCAACAAGTCTTGTGGCCATAGCGGTTGTGCAGAAAACAAGAACCTGATAAACCAATAGCTACATTACATATCCTCCAAATCCATGTAAACATGATTGTAAAAGTTAAACTTTGTTGTCAAATCACAGTTTACTAATCCAAAATACTAATCTAAACAGTTCATAGTGAAAGGACAGAGAAAAAATTAAAATACAGTTGGTTGCAGATTAGAAAGCAAACCTTGTAGTCAACATCATCTGCAATGTGCTCCTTCAGAATAGCATAGAGTAAAGGGAAATGCTTGTCTAATGGTGCAACTAAATGCATTTGGCGGACCTGAAATGATCCAAAGCACCATAAATAAAGATCCAAAAAATATGTTATATGATGGTTGTATATGCATATACACATGTAAGTATCTAACAAGTTATTACTATCATGAAATTATAAACAATTACCTGTGAATGTGTATCCTCACTACCCTCCTGAACTGTATTAATATATTCAAAATCCCTTTTCATAGCAATATGGCAGACTTGGCGCACTTTCACAATCATACGAGAATAAGCCCAATGCGCATATCTTTTATAAAGCATGAATCACCATAGCTAAAAAGGAAAGGAGTGAAAAGAAAGAAATACAAACCTCGTCGGGATTGTTGCAGAAAACATAAGTGTCTGTCGTTGTTTAGGGATTGCAGCGAATATCTTCTCAATATCTTTGCGAAATCCCATGTCTAGTAAATGATCAGCTTCGTCGTAGATCTAACAGAGGTGGAAGGAGAACGCCTTAGAAGTAGCGAAAATCTTAGTAGTGAGAACCCTAACGTGAAAAAGAACGAAAATAACAGAGAGTGAAATAACAAAATGCGCAGTATGTTATAATTTTAATGTTTACTAAAGGGGATCTTAGAGGGCGCTTGTGGAAAAAAAGCACCCTCTAAAGGGGGCCTAAGAGGGCGCTTATGAAAGCGCTCTCTAAGGCTTTCCAAAAGCGCTTTATAAACTGGAAATGCACATGGACTTATATAGCGCTTTTTTAAAAGCGCCCTCTAAGGGTAACCTTAGAGGGCGCTTTCTAAAAAGCGCCCTGTATTGTTGTCCCTCTATCTCCTCCTTATTTTTTTGCTTCACCTTAGAGGGCACTTTATTACAAAAGCGCCCTCTAAAGTGCGCTGTCTATTCCAGTTGTTCGCTCCTTATTTTTTCGCTTCACTTTAGAGTGCGCTTTTGTAATAAAGCGCCCTCTAAGGTGCGCTGTCTATTCCAGTTTTTGGCGTAGTGCCTCATTCAAAGCCTTCCTGCTTGAGTCGAAGAAGAGGTGAGAAGGCTTGAGTCTTTCCACTTAAGTTCGATATAAACCTCCTTAAGAAGTTAATCTTTCCTAGCAACGACTGTAATACCTTCTTTGCTGATGGCGTTTTTGCTTCCATAATGGCCTTGGTTTTGTTGTCATTAATTTCGATCCCTTTCTTGTGGACCAAAAATCCTAAGAAATCCCCTGCCTGCACACTTTAGAGGATTCATTTTTAGGCCATGTTTCCTTATTCTATCGAATGATTATCGAAGATGGTCTACATGATTCTTCGCTGAAACGGACATAACCACAATATCATCTATGTAGATTTACATAAACGTTTCGATGAAATCATGAAAAATGGAGTTCATTGCCCGCTGATACGTTTCCCCAACATTTTTTAGGCCAAAAGGCATTACTACCCATTCATAAGTACCTAATGCTCTGAGGCATCGAAATGTCATTTTTGGCACATCTTCGTCGGCGATAAAAATCTGATTATATCTAGAATATCCGTCGAGCATACTAAGATACTCATGTCCTGTGGCAGAATCTACTAGCATTTCCGCCACAGTCATTGGATACTCATCTTTTGGGGTTGCAACATTCAAATCTCTAAAGTCAATGCAAACCCTCAAAGTACCGTTCTTTTTAATAACCGGTAGTATGTTAGCAATCCATTCGACATACCTGGTGGTGCAGATGAAATTGCATCTGAGAAGCCTTTCGACCTCCTCTTTGATATTCGACAGAACTACGGGTGTAAATCGCCTCGTGGTTTGCTTGATAGGCTTCTTCCCATGCTTTATTGGCAACTTCAGTTTGACCAAATCTCATCTCAAACTAGGAATCTCATCATAATCCCATGCGAAGCAGTCTTTGTACTCTTTCAGCAGCTGGATAACTTCGATCTTGAGTTCTGGGCTGATGTTGGCACTTACATACGTGGGCCTTTTGATCCCCCTTGTCCCTAAGTTGATTTCTTCCAAGGGATCCTGCGCTAGCATCTTCGTGTTACTTGCTAACGGATCCTTTTCGAAACCCAAAGGCTCGTCATCATAGATGGCGTCGAGCCTCTGGCCTTGCACTTCGTCTGGACCATTATCAGGTGGTTCTGGATCAAAGTCCTTGACAGAACCATCAGAATGCATTTTTGTCCCTTTGGCTTCGATAGCCATGTATTTAACTTCGGCCTCCAAGGCCACTGTTAATTTATTTTCAGCTATATAAGCCGAAATCCTTTTTAGTGTCTGTAAATCAGACATTTTCACCGAACTCACTTCCCTAACTCGTAGGTTAGATACCTTCGACACCTCCGTAGCCGAAGTCATCTTCGCCAACTACCTCTCTATCCCACTGGAACTTGTAAGTTGGGTGCAAATAGAGTGAGCAAAATGTGTTGTCCGCAGGTGAAAGGTCGAAACCTGCAGGACTGCAAGGCACTATGTGGGTCAGGTTCCTGTCGAAAATTCTCATGTCCACATGGTTAACCTCATCCATAAAATAGATTTGGTCCGCCTCTATATTCTCCACAATCTGATTTCTTCGCTAGATGGTTACCCTTTGATGCATCGAAGAGGGGATTGCGCCTATGCCATGAATCCACTCCCTACCTAACAACAGATAATAGTTAGCTTTTGATGTTATTACCATGAATATTGTTGGATTTGTTATTGTGCCGACAGTGAGGTCAACTTGTATCACCCCTAATGTAGTTTTGACTTCCCCCTCATAATTCGAGAGAACCATGTTGTGAGGCTTCGTGTCGGTGTCATCTTTACCGAACCTTTTTAGCATGAAATGCGGCATCAAGTTCACTGCCGCTCCACCATCAACAATGATCTTATTTACCCCTATATTTTCTACTTTGCCTTTGATAAACAAAGGTTTTAGATGGCTCCTCATCGACTCATTTGGCCTTTCAAAGAAGGCATTTTGCTCCTCCACACAGTCGTTGTTCATAATGTGATAACATACGGGCTTGTGTTTCTCCATCTCCATTTCAGCCGTTACTTCTGGCTCCCTCGACCTCCATGACTTGGTCATATTCTCTAGGAAGGACATACCCCACATTGCATGCAATATCAAGAAAGGCATTCGAATCGGAGTCGAAGTCATCTTTCACCATGTCTTCGTCATGATCAGACTTCACCGCAGGCACCTTCTCTTGAGGAGAGAATAACTTCCTTTAGACCGACTTCTTTTCTTTCTTAGGCATCATGTTTCTACTGGATTCAGGTTTCGCCTATTCTGCAGCTTCTCTATCACCTTTCCTCTACCGTTGTTTCCTTCTCCATTGGGATCGGGACATCGGGTTTTTTCCTTTATAATTCTCAGAACGATAGGACACTTGTTTTGACGCCTGAAACTCTTTTCGATAGGCCACTAAGGACCCTCTTTTGACATTGAAAGTTTGTCATTTTTAGTGGCTTCCCTCTCCCCCCAACTGGTTTCGTCCAAGAGTCCCTTGGGGCTTCCGTGGTAGGCCTATAAGTCAAAGGCATGTTCGCCTGAAAGGGTAGGCCCTTCTGGTTTCCCCTTCTGGGATCCCATCTGTCGTCTTATATTTGGATATTTCTTGAATCCCTCAATTTCTCCCTTTTTTGGCCATTCGAATCCCCTCGAGGTTCTCTACAGCTTTCTTGTCGAAAATCAAACTGCACCTTGGGCACATCATAACTTCTGACCTTTTCCTCTGACATCTATGGAGGAATTCGACCAGGCCTTCCTCCTGTCGGAGGCTTCCTTCGTCTACCTCCATTTTGGAGGTTTTCGAAGTTAAATCAACCATGTTGATTCCCATGTCGACATCTCCAATAATGTCTAATTCTTGCAGATTAACTTTAAGGCTCTCAGTGGCCTCAGTCATGCCTACGTGTATGAAACCATCAGTGGTCTCATTTGTTGTGAAAATGACAATGGTTCCCTTAGTGAGATCCTTAGTGACTTCTTTGGCGAAACCCTCAACAGTTTCTGTTGGGACCACTTGATGGAGATCCTCACTGACCCCCTCTGCAACTTCCAGTTTAAAGCCGTCAGCCACTTCGACCATACCGACCTTCCCAGATTCTTCAAAAATTTCTACCATGTTAATCATGGAAGGTTCAATATAATGGGCATCAGCTATATTAAGAGGTTCGGCTCGACCCCTCATGGGAATATTCGATTTGTCTCCAAACTGGAGCCTTCCGTCTCTTATAACGCTTTGCACAAGGTCCCTAAAAAGAAAACATTATGAGGTTTTATGGCCCAAAAAATTATGATATTTACAAAAAATCCTCTTTTTTCTTTGTTCTAGAAGGGGAATTTTAGCACCAGAAGGCACTATCATCTGGCCATCTTTAACAACTAAATCAAAGATTTCGTCACATTTAGTGACATCGAAGGTATAAGTCTTCTTCGGGAACCTAGGGTCTTTGTCTGGTTCGACTGGTTTTTCCCGCTTGAAGGAGTTAGAACTTTGTAAGAATAAGGTGGTCCTTGCTTCAGTTCAGCAAGGTCGACCTCAACTTTTTCGAACTCTACCTGCTTCCCGAACATTTCAGGCTCGTCAGTTCCTAGTTCGACATAGGCTACTCTATCCTTTCGATTGTTTTTGTTTGCTCTGGCTTTCTCAGCCTTCAAACGTTCTACATGTCAAACTCTATCAGCCAACTGGGCCATGTCTCTCAGGTATTGGGTATCCATCTTTTTCCTAATAGAATAATCAAGGCCTACAACCGCCATTTCGACCATCTCATGCTCAGGCACTTGCGTAAAACATCTTGCCTTAAGCAGACGAAACCTGTTTAGGTAATCATCTATTGACTCAGTAAACTTTCATGTAATACTGGCCAATTCTTTTTTACTTATCTTCGATTGTCCCATGTAAAATTTCTCATGGACAGTCTTTCCAAACGAGTCCAAGTGTCGATGGAATTCACTAGTAATGTGGTAAACCACGTGAAGGCGTTCTTCGTAAGAGATCTTGGGAAATATTTTATCCTAAGACTATCATCTTTTGCAATTTCTCCCGCCTCTATGAAGTATCTGGCCACGTGTTCCATAGTGGACTCACTCGTATCCCCCAAAACTTGGTGAATTTGGGGACTTTCCACCTATGGGGTAATTCCTCCTGCAGAACGTATTCAAACAACGGGGACGTATAGTTTGGCCTATGGAGGCCAACGTCTATGCCATTTCGCGCCATGATTAATTCGACCATGGCTATCAGGTTATTATTTGTCGTCATATCATCGCATCAAATTCGCTGTATAAGTTCATCAGCATCTTGGTGCCTATTTGCCAACACTACTCGTGGCTCCCTTGGGATTTGTTGTTCAACCCTAGGTGGATCTGCTCCTATCCCTTGATTCACCATGTTCGCTTGTGGTGCATTTCGTGGGACCTGGTTAATGGTAAAGTCATTTTCGATGGTTATCCCTTGATTCTCTCTTATCCATCCCCTTTGAGGATGTCGAGGAGGTTGTGGGACACCAAAGAAATCTGCAATATGCGTTATTTGTGTTGCCATTTGTTGGTTTGTTTGGGTCGTATCTTGGATTAATGGGTTGAATATCATACCCAATGTTTGGGTCAGCATCTGCATCATATCATGGTTACTTTCGTCCATTTGTTACCTCAACACCGCTGCAGAATTATTCGTCATATTCGACACTTGGGTATGAAGACCCACCCCTAAAGGCTGGTTTCGACCCAGATTATTTACACCTGAACCAGATCCCTGCAATGGAGAAGATACATTTGTCAGAGGGTCTGTATATGTTGATGTCGAATCATGTAAATTTATTATCATCGCAGTTGGCATGCCATAGGATTGTTCGCGACCATTCACTGGCATTGAAAAACCACTCACATAAGGCCTAAAAACTTGATTTCCCCTTGGAGGGGGAGTCCCTGGTAGCCCCTATGTCCCTAAAGGGTTCGCTGGTGGGGCTTGTGGCCCCACGTAAGATAAAATAGGCCCACTATGGGCCCTCGAACGCACGAGCATCGAATTTGTCGTGGCTGGTACCAATTCGACAGCAAATGCTGCCACCGTACTTCCCCTTTGTACTGACGTAAGGGGTGGTTCTCCGTTATTATCTGGAGGATTCTGACTATCTGATGGGATCGCCATTCTCCTAGTATACCCTCTCCTTGATATATCCTCGTTGGTTGTGGCAACTTTACCACTTCTCAATAACATGCAACAGAATTATACAAAGAGATATTGAAGAATGAAGAAATAGAACATTTTCCTTTTAGAAAATACTAGCACGGGTCCCATTGGGCGTGCCAATTTATTTACCATGAAAGTTGGTAAACAACCGTTGGTCTTCCAAATTACAGAAACTTTTGTTACTCGCAGAATCGACCAGATTGATCCTAGGACATGTGTTATTGTTCTAAAAGTCTTATATGAGAATATGGACAATTCAATAGTATCCTTAAATAAAAATACTTGATGAAAGCGTTCTTAAGAAGATAAATGGCAAAAATGCAAGTGAAGTATAAAATAATGCTTAATAAAAAACCGATAGTAAAAGACAATTGTTAAACAAGAAGATACATATGAGCTTTAATTGATATGAGTATAATGGTGTTATCACACATACATTCTCAATTGTACTCTTTTCTCTACACACTGGATACTTTAAGTAAATATGATTGATTGTATAGTAATTTGAACACCCTAACCTAACATTAGGACACATATTTATACTAAATTGAAATAACTGTCTCCAACAAATCTTTTCCCAGGCGCTGACACGTGACACTCTGCATGTCTTCGACCCATGAGTATGTTCCACGTATCCTTTCTTATAAAAAGTGGATAAGAATAAAATACGGTTACTCCTTTGTCATTCAAAATTCAAATATATGTCGAACAACCCTTTCGTCGAAGTAACCTTCTGAACTTGAGATTATCTCTAAATTTCACATTCATCTTTCTACACATAAGGCAGATTTCGACACACCTTGAGTTTGGTATTCTTGTCTAACAACTTATCTGTTGAAATCTTAGATAACTCCAAAGATCATTTTACTTCCTTATTTTATCACATCTAACCTGATGTCGAAATTCCCACCTAACAGTAGGGTGGATTGGAGGTAGCTTCGTGAATAGCGAACCAGTATAAAAATAACTTTGTTATTTTTCTTGTTCGTGTTATTTTTTGATTGAGATGGTTTTTAAAAATCTTTTATTTTTAGAAACCCAATTCCCCCCCCCCCCCCCCCCCCCCCCCCCCCCCCTCCCCCTCTTGTGTTTTTTGCCACCTTCAGAAATAACTTGTTTAATTTATTGAGTGTATTTGAATAAATTATACCATGCATTATTTATAGAAAAAATAGTTATATTGGCCAAAACATTATGGCATACAAAATTTAGCTTCGATCAACTATTTGTATGGATAATGTGCAGTTCCTTCCATTGATGGGGTGTGTAGTGCCCCAATGTTTATCCTATTTCCCTCCATCCTGCGATATTATTGTTTATTATTCAACGTGTGTGTGCCTTTGTATCAAATCATGCCTATGTAAATGTAGGTGTTATAGTTAATGGCATTATAAACATTAAACATAAGCAAAATGCTAAATTGTCAAGTTCTATGTGCCCTATACTGATTGTGACACTCCCACAATTTGTGTGAACCTTGGTGAATTTGAGAAACATTCGATTATATCATATTCAATCAAATTCGACTATCCTTCCTTCAGCTATACGGGCTTCGACTAAACCTTCATTTGACTACTTATCATTCTCGACCAATAACTTAGAATATTTTTATTCGTAAACAAATTCTCTTCATGTGTTACATTATTCGTTAACTTAAGTTGAGAGATGATACACCATAAATTAAAATAACTACATGAGAAATGATGTCAATATCTTGTAATTTAGAGAAAATAATCTTTAAAAGATCCATATTAAATGGAGAATTGAAAAAAATTGTTGAACCATGTAGAAACAATTACCTCAATGGTAATCTTGATTTTTTTTCCACGTAATCATTTGGTGACCTTCATTTATAAATAACCTTGTTTGAGTCTTTCATTATTCACTTTTATATCTATTTTATCTCT
This sequence comes from Lathyrus oleraceus, assembly GCF_024323335.1. NCBI lineage: Eukaryota > Viridiplantae > Streptophyta > Magnoliopsida > Fabales > Fabaceae > Lathyrus > Lathyrus oleraceus. The sequence goes on along the minus strand of NC_066583.1, from coordinate 142,225,582 downwards.
TCCTTTATTTTATTTCTTGTTCACCGTCTAAATGTTTTCTTTTAATCTTCTAATTAATCTCAAACAACTTTTTTTTATAACCCTAACTCTCACATTGTCTTTATCAAACTCCCATAATCATTCTCAAATATATGGTGATGTTAAGCAATCTAACCCACAACTTTTTTATTTTTTTTCCTCTAAATTTTTTAAAATACCAAATTACCATAGGGATTTTTACCATATCCAACATTACACCAACTTTCTTCCTTCCACAATTAGAATGACACAAAAGCGATCATTATTGAATTTGGTGCACTAGTACAAGCTCTCAATCATATGATATTTGTTTACATTAAAAAAGGAAACAAAATTTAATAACATTTCCTCATTTATCAACTAAATATTTAGTGTGGTTGACTCAGATGGAAACTACTAAGGCTCAACTATGGAAGAAATATGTTATATATGATATGATCATTCTTTTAAACGTAGATATAAATTTAACGAGGACCATTTTTGTTCCTTCTCGGCTACTGGTCAATAATTTTTAGTTGAACCATTTAGGCCTTCTCGCTCCAATAATTTTACTCATTTTTAATGCATTAACTCAAGCACATATATAAACCAGATTTTCCCTCTGAAGCTCATAATAACTTTGAAAGTTTTTCAAAACCTTGAAACTAACTTTCATATAACACTTTTTCAAAATGTTTAGGCTGCATCTGAAATCAATTCATCTTCAACCTCTAGCATATCACCATTTTGGAGTGTGCTTCTCAAATTTGAGGGAGTGTAAGATCTTTTAAGAGGAGTTTCATTAGTTGTTAATGTTTTTTGAAGTTCGAAATTCATATCAGAGAATCATGTTGCGACTATGTAGCTTGACAATCCAACAAGAGAAAAAAAGAAAGGTTTTCTTCTCTTCTGAAGACTTTGGTATATATGAGTGAAGGTTGCTACGAACAAAGTTGGGAGTTTTTGATCCTTTAGATTAGACCAAGAGCTCAAGAAAGGAACTTCTATCAGAATTGAGTGAAGACTGATGCAGACTAAGGCTTGGAGCGGGTTTTGGATCTTGTAAGGTGAACATTCAATACTGAGTGAAGGTCTTGCAGAATTTCTCGTCGTGAGTTATATACATCAGAAGAGGACGATTCAGACTAAATCTACTTGATTGTTTTTTAATTATAATCATTATCTGGTTCATTTATTGTATTGAGACACACTATGTAACAATTGTAAACTAGTGGAAGACTATGAATTTTCATTGGTTCGCCATTGGAGACTGCAATAGGAACAAAGTGAGGACAAATACGCTTAACTAGTATAACTATTGGTGCACTGTTTTGTATCCCTCTCTTTAATTTTTTATATAATTTTGCATGATTATATTTTATCGTTTTTTGTATAATCTCATGTTGCTAGGTTTTATCTGCTTGTAGCGATTTATGTGTAAGAGTGGATATGTGATAGATTCAATCATCAAATTCATCTTTTTGTTGATTATTGTTGTTTCTAACTTGTAATATTAGATTGACTATTTAATTTAAAAAAATCAATTTAGAAATCTCATAAAATTTGAATTTGATTGATTGATTCATTGATTAGCTAGTATCGTCATCCTTTCATATCCATTGTATTGTATGATTATAGTACAATTCTTGATATCTATCCAACACATCTTTTTAACAAATTCCGCTGCCACACTTTTTACAAAACTCTAATTTTTTGAAGAAAACTTTTGAAATTGATTTTAAAGGTAAAGTCTATTCAAATACCCCCCCCCCCCCCCCCATATGTCCCTTCTATATCATTTTATATCCATATTTTTCCTCCTACAATTGGTATCAAGAGTTAGTCTTTTTATCACATCTCGCAAATTTAAAAGTTGAGAATATGGACAATAATGATCTTAAGGGTGTGTACAATAGAACTCTCATATTTAAGGGTGAAAACTATGTGTATTGTAAAGATAGCATTTACTCAATTTTGCATTGTATGACTGCTCAATCAATGTGGAATGTTCTTCAGATACTCAATGAGAGTACAGAGGATGTGAAGCAATCTAAGATTTAGATGTTAATATAAGAATATGAATTATTCCATATGAAACCTGGTAAAACTATAAAATCCATGCATATGTGCTTTATTCATGTAATCCACAAGTTATAAAATTTGGGAAAGACTTTACCTAATCAGGACTATGCTAATAAAGTGTTAGACTATGTAAAGAGAATGACAACCATAAAAGAGTCACATGACTTGCAAGCTTCAGATGTATCTACAGTGTTTGTAAAGCTTATCGAACATGAGCACGAGTTAAAGAAACTCGAAGAAAGAGAAGATAATGCGCGAAAAAGAAAGAAAAAGAGAGAGAATATAAGAGGAGCATCATTGAAGAACTTCACACTCAAGGCCAAGGTAGAGAAAGATGATGAGAGTATCCATGATGATTCTTCTAAAGAATAAGAAATGGGATTGTTCGTGAAACATTACAATGAGTTCGTCAGGAGAAATCTTCTCCAGCATTCAGACAAAAATTTGATAAACATTTAAAAAGTCTCATCCACCAAAATAAATAGAAGACAAAAAGAAGGATGACAGACATGTGACTCGTTATGAGTGTGATAAATTTGAACATTACAAGATCAACCACTCAAGTTCAAATAAGCACAAGAATAAGCAAGAATTCTACAATATAAAAGGTAAGAAATCTCTCTCTCTCTCACACACACACACACATTATATATAACAAAGAATGTGTCAGTAGCATTATCTAACTAATGTATTATGGAATTCACATTGTCACCCACCTATCAAACTAGTTTTACATGATATTTTTGTTAAAGACAATAGAAAAAAGTCGTTGATTATTTTAGAAGGAAATATATTTCTTTCTTTTTTCTAATTTAAACGGTCTTATAAGGGTTGATTATAATTTTTTGGATGATGATATTCATTTTTTTCCATCCTATGCAGACCACTTCATCCCAAAATAATTTAACTCCTACTCAACTTTCAACTGAACAACTTCAAACAACACTAACCAACCCACACCTTCCTCCAACTCAACTCCTGCACCTTCCCACGATCAAACCTCACCAACCATTGCCTTAGCCTCATCTATCACATCACCTGCTTCCAATCGGTCCGATCACCAACACCATTTCCCCTATATTATATTATCTCCGTTTTTTATTATAAGTCGTTTTTGATTTTTCACACGTATTAACAAATGTAATAATTATGATATGAAAAAGAGAAATTATGAAAAAAATTATAAAATTATATATTGAAAAGACAAATTGATATAATTGAAAAAAAAGAATAATAAATATTCAAAAGTATAATAGAAAAAATAACTTATTAATATTATAAAACGATTTATATTATGATACAAAATATTTTTTTCAAAACAAATTATAATAAAAAACGGAGATAATAACTAACTTCATCACAAATTTCACCACCCTCTCATATGACCACTCGCTCTCAACACCACTTTGTTAAGCGTCGCATGTTTTTCAATCTTCATACCTTATATCATAATTGAGAAAATAGTAATGAGAGACAAATATTATGATCTTATTAAAAATAAGATGTGGAGTGGAACTTAATCATCTATAATAATATATAAAGGGAAAATTTGATTTTTGTGTAGTCTATATTTCTACCAACTTTACCCTTAGATAACTTACATAATAACTTCTAATAACTTCTATTGAAATCACTACTATTATCTTACATCTAACTTCCTACTATTAACTTCCTATATAACTTCTATTTAAACTTAATATTAAATAAAATAATATCGTATATATTTTCACGTGTGTTCATTAAAAAAAACGGATAGACGGCTCCATCTGTACGCTAGTTTGTAATATATATATATATATATATATATATATATATATATATATATATATATATATATATATATATATATATATATATATATATATATATATATATATATATATATATATATATATATATATATATATATATATATATATATATATATATATATATATATATATATATATATATATATATATATATATATATATATATAAAAGAAGAATTCTGACGAATCTTTTGAATTGTACAAATTTCGTCTTGTGGATAACAATATCAATCAACAAACTGGTGTATGAAGTGGTGACACATATTCATCGCCTAGGTCAACAAACTATTTTGACATCAATGCTTGTTTTTAGAAACATCTCTATTTTTTTATAAATAAAAATTTAGGTAAATTAAATATCAGAACCCACTGAACTATAAGAACATGTCTATTATGTAACTTTCCAACACATGTCATTTAAAAAATGTGTCTATTATTGCCCCTAGTTAGTACTTCACAACACATGTCATTTAGAAAACGTACTAAAAACTAACAGTAGTATCAAATTTCAGACCTATCTATCTACCATCATCATTTTTTTCGAAAGAAATAAACCACTCTTACAAATATACAATAAATATCACAAATTTTAAAAATATGTATTTTTTTTCCACTATCCGTTCCACTAATTATAATTGCGGAAAATCGAACGGTAGTTCTTCCTATCAAGTCCAATATCAATCACCATTTCACCAATTATGTTTAATATTTTTATATCCATTTTGATTTTAAAGAATTAAACAACTCCAATACCTCAAAATTTAATATTTTAGCATCTGATCTTAAGAATGAAACAACTCTAATACCTCAACATTTAGTTCATATAACCATGACGAAATACTTCCCATGTTTCTGACTACAAAATTATGTATGTTTCAAGATCGCAGAAGGAATGAATATTTGCCTAAATGACTAATAATACATATTCTTTTATCTTCATCATCAACAATGCAAGATTTGCTAAGGTATTTTGCATTAGCTCAATTACATCAAAAAATAACTATAATAGCTCAACCATGAGGTAAAGTCTACTAAGATCAAGAACATTTTACCTACAATGTAGATGTTCAAAGCTAACTGGAAGTACCATAATGACAGAGCTAAGCGAACACTTTACGTAGCTAGACGCGTGTGCGAAAACCAGGTAATATATAAACTCTACTCTAGATCGAGATTTTTCTTCATACTTTCATAGACCATGTAAGTAATGCTAGCAGCTGGCACAACTTTGAGTAGATTTGGAACAAGTCCTTTGTAGAAACCTCTAAAGCCTTCATGCTGAAAAGTTCTGCAAAATGCATCAAACATTCCCTTGTACGCATCGGAACTGTTTGAAGGTTGTGCCTGCAGCCTGAAAGAGTTGAAACATGGTGTGGGGCTGTGAGCAAAGAACAACCAGCTCCGAAAAAGTAAACACAAATGATTCTGGTCATTTCATTCGGGTAAGGATAGTATAAAAGCGACATTATACCTGGTACGAATAACCTGCAGTGGATAGACACAAGTAGCTCCAAGGGTTCCAGAAATTGTTCCACATCCTAGTTGTATTAGAGGACCAGGATCTATGAAAGAGAAAGAAAAAATAAACTATTTCACTTTTCAAAAGGCGAAAATTCTAATAGCATTGTTAATTTGTTATTAAACAAAACATTAGCGGTTGCAGTGATAATATACCATTATCATGAATAATATATCTTCTGGACATGTCTTTCAAGGTATCGTAAACAGCGAGATCAATGCCAGCATAAGGAATCATGCCGATCACAGATGGAAGAAGTCCACGGTAGAAAGCTCGAGGTCCCTCTTGAATCCATATATTCTTTGTGAGTGTTCCGAGATTAGGAGCTCTTCCACCTTCAGAGGCACAAGTCTGTAACCTAGTTTTGATAAGATCCAATGGGTAGATTGCAGTCTGCGCAATTCCACCAGCCACGCCACCTGCTAAAAGCCTCCCAGCAGCACCGATATCGGACTTGTTGCCTTGAGCATCTCTGATCACATTTTTCAGCATTTCAAAAGCATAGAATTTGATGGCACTTTCTGGTGCTACCTTCACAACGTTCAATCCATTGCCGCGGAAAAAACCCCTTAACTTATCTTGCTTCCATATTGTTGTAACTGCTGACATGGCAGAAGAACGTGTAGTCTGGACTTGCAAGACCACCTTCAGACGATCGAGAGGAGCAGTAGCTGTACGTGACGTAGCTCCTGCTATTCCTCCAGCAATAAAATATTTGCTCCGATGAGTGTGCTTGCTAATGTCTTCAGGAATGACAGCTTGATCTCCGATGTCTACATGGTACACTCTCTCCCAGTGGTGATATATATTTTCGATAGTTGCTTCGTGAGGGTAAAGTAGAAGAAAATCTCTCCATTCTTCAAAAGTGATAGTTCCATTGTTGTCTTTGTCAACATGCTCCACGAAGCGAGCAAGCTCCTCTTCATCCATTTCAATCCCTGCAGCAGTGAAACTGCACAGGGTTATGATAAATACTATCAGGTAAAAAACAACTCCCACAGAAAGGCAAAAAAAGGAATACCATTTCAAAATCCACCTTAAGTGTAGTGGCCAGAGTAGATTATTGCGCATAAGAGACCAAGAAAACAAAGATGTAACAAACACAATAAAGAAAGCACAACAACAACAAACAAGCTCATCTCTACTAATTCTTATAATTCTTATCCAGTCTAATATTACCACACATCCAATACAACATCGTCATCTCTGCTATCATAGATCGAACCGCTCTTCCCAAAACCCAAGCATAATGCTGATCTAGAGAATGATTTCCCAAACAACAAAAAAATTATACGCATAAACGCGACATTACATCGGAAAAAGGGAAACATATCAAGCTTTCACTAAAATTGTGAAGGAATATAGAACATCTGCAGTTAGACAACATTCTTTACAGATAAATGTTACAACTGGCGACAAGTTTCCCGATATAGAAGTAAAGCATATCTCTTCACAATCATAGAATCCACAAACCAATTTCCACTTATTCTAAACTACTAAAGTCTAAAAACCAAGGTTATGTGTGTAGTTAACTTATTTATGTCAGAAAAAGCTCTTAACCTTAAAGGTTCTTCCTATGACAAACTTTTCTTCTATTAGAATTTTCCTAATAAACAACTCAACCTACATAAAGAAGCAATTATTTCTTGAAATAATCCATCCTAAGCAAACTCAACCAACCAACTAATAAAGCATAGAAGTGTCAAGTAGTGAACAAAGCAAACAACAAAAATAGTAACAAGTAACCAAAAGAGATAAAAAGGCAAAACAAAAAGAGAATAATGAAAATTGGGAAACAAAGAGAATATACCAGCACTATCAAGTGCATCCCAAAGCTCTTCAGGAAGAATACTACCATTATGTTCCACATCAATTGCTTGAAAGATGCAATAAAGTTCCAATTCCTTAGCATCCATATACCGACGAAACTCATTATATTCAATTCTACCGTCGCTATTAGAATCACAAACCTTGAAAAGCTCCCTTGCGTATTTATACTCTCCCGGAATTTGCAATGCCGATAACCCTCTCTCTATCTGACCATAATCCAAGTACCCATTGTTCCCTGCATCAAAGAAATCGAAAAGGCTTCGAATACGAACATCCCTTTCTTCTTTCGTTTCACCTAAAGCCACAAGCACGTGATCTATAGAAACGTTCGTGGGGATGTTCTTTTTGACACTTCCCCCACCCATCGTGTTAATTCGATCTTTGAAAATTCTAATGAATTATGAGATACCCCTTTCGAGCATTTGAGTTTCTAAACACGAAAGTTTGTGTCTTTGTTTTCAGATCTGAAGTTTAACGTTCTGGGCTCTCATGGGTCGAATCAAAATATCTTCTTCTTGTTCTATCTTCTCTGAGCAATAGATGAGAATTATAGAAATGGTTATTGAGAGACAAATGTTGGACGGAGAAGAGTGAGACGATGATGGAGACGTAGGTGAAGGGTACCTGGAGCTGAAAATTGCATAACTGGTTATTGCGACGGTTTCAACATTTTGTAGCTATTTCTGTGTAACAATTGTGTTGTAATGTAATTTTGGGATGGAAGAAGGGAGTTATTAAGGGAAAATGATTGTTGCAAGTTAAAAAATTGATAAAGTGTGACTGCATTTTGGTGTTGAAATAATACAACTGGATAATAAATGAGGGGAAAAGACAAACTTTATGGGATATTTCCCAAATAACAATGGTATGCTTTTCATTTAGATTCCTTTTATACCATTCAGAAAAATAGATCCCTTTTATTCCACTTAAAATCTAAAAAGACTAACAACATAGACTTGCAACACACATTTTTAGAATACATAGTATTAATTAAAGAGCTTAATTTGTTCCCCTATATTATACTATGAGTCTATTTTGGTCTTGGAGTTTTAAAAATATCATTTTGGTCTCTTAATTTTTTTTTAAATGAACGATGTTTCGTTTGTTTATTTTGTAAGTCAAAGTTAATAAATTTGTTCTATTTGACACTAGTGTGGAATATGAGATGGTTAAATATACATTAATAACGAGCAATGTGGATGTCGGGTAGAATCTAACTCATTAAATCAAATCATAAGACAAAATCTAATTAAGTCCCTATATTGGTTGGAATATGTTTGAAGAATGAAATCAATCAGTGTTAAACGAAGAAATTCGGTGTTGAATGATGAGGAAGACGAAAAAAAATTATCAATATGAGGAGGTAAAACACGAGGCAAAGAAAGTACAATATTGGGATGTGGGGGTTTATTTTGGGGATTTCGAAATGTACAATTTTTTAGGATTATGGAATGCAGGCTTTAATACGAGAATTAAGGTTCATATTGTCGTTATGTACCATTTAGGCATGTTAATGTGCGTCCGAATCAATTGGGAATTTGTTCATAAATAGAGGAATTTGTTTATGTTTTGTTCATCATGGGAGATCGGTTGTAGATGAAAAAATATCTAAGTATAAAAGAATTATATATGAGTTGAAATCCGATTTTGATTAGTAGTATTTTTTAGATGGCAGGGATTGTTAAAGAAGTGGCATATAAGAAAGTTTGAACTTTATGGCACAAGGATCAATATTTGATATACTTATATTTGTTGATAACAAAGGTGCTAAAGATATTGCAGATTTATCTTAAGATTTACTTGAGTGTATAAGTATCTGTACATCATCCACTATAACAATTTGAGTTTTTTGATGATCATATAATGGAAAAAGATATATACCTTGAGGATGTTGTAAACCTTGATGAAGAGAGTGATATTGCTAAAATGTATGAAGAAATGGTCAATATGGAAGATGACTCAATTAATACGGATGACCAAGAAGCTGAAGTGAAATGAACGATGAAGAGGCATGTGTTGAAGAAGTTGTAATGAATCAACACCTATATCAGACATGTGTTGAAGAAGTTGTAGTGAATCAACACCTACATCAATACATGGATTGTAAGGTATTGATATTTGTCTCATTATGCATGCTAATTAAGTGTGGATTAATTTGTAGACTAACATGTTTTATCTGATTCATGTGGTAGAATGTCTGTTGAGCATATTTTGATGTTAGACACATGCAAAATTTTGGAGACACGTTTTATGTCAACTTGCAAGAAATTCTTTTCTCATGAAATAAATTACAACTTATAGCTTGCCAAAAACCCAATAAGACCGACTCAGTCTAACCAAAGTACTCAATTAACTGACATACAAGTGGACCTCCACTTTGGAGAACCATACAAGAGCATGACTTCCTTCGCCATCTTATTTGTTGATTTGTATTTAACAGTCCTCTGCATCTCATGTCATATCAAGTGGAAACGGTTATATTTGTATCCATTATATAAGTGACTCTTAGTCACGCCCAAGTACTCGCTCATTCACAATTGCAATAGTTCCACCTTTCTCAACTCTTCACTTGCGTGTTGTAGTGTTAACCTTGAAGGTGCCCCCTCCTTTAATCACTAAAGACCTCATACACCGTACATGAATCCTTTCCAAGGTGGTCATCTTCAAACACTCTTCCATTTTTGTTCTAATACGAAATAATGAAGTTGTTTACGGGAATTGTGTTCTAGTTCTCACAAACTTTTCGTTTGTTAGATGATAGGCTTCGATCTAGAGGGGGTAAACAGATCACTAGTAAAAAGTTTAACAAAAAAATTGTTTTGAAAATTTTATGGCGAGCGGAAGTAACTCGGCTTGAATCATCTAACTGAACCTCTATCGAAAAGCTCGGATATGCGTTAATGCTATCAACGTATGATAATGAACACAAATTGATCAAAGACTTTCAATCACTACTAATTGAATGATATGCTATAAGTATAGTTTATTCCCAATAATAAAACACACACAAAATCTATTGAGACAAGTTATCGAACACCTTGTGTGCAATCAATTTTGTTTGGAAATTTATATGGTTTTGTTGATCTTAAAATCTAATCAAAATCTAAAGGATTGTGATTAACTCAACAAAACCTCTTTCAAAAGATAATCAAATATATTATTCAAACGTATTGATCGCACGATCAATGAATTCAACAATTTGGAAATGAAAAATAAGAGAGAGAGAGAGAGAGAGAGAGAGAGAGAGAGAGAGTACACAAGGACTTTTTTAGGCAGTTCCCTAATTGACCTTGCCATGGGTACGTCTGCTCTCAATTCGAACTCGAATTGAGATAATAAAATTAACCTTACTTTGCAAAAGTATAATACAAGAGAAATGTAGCAATCCAACCCTACAAACCATAAGTTTGATGTTGATTATGATACTTTCTCTTCCCTTGATTAAAGTTTGATCAAGTAACCGAACAATACCAATTTGATTCACCATCTCACGCTACTTCTTTGCAAGAAAGCCCTTGTTCTTCAAAGCTTTCACTCGATCGAATCCAAACTATGAATTATTGTAACCCAAAATTTACCAATATTATCCACCGTCCCAGGCTCCTCCTTTGTAAGAACCTCTCGTTATTCAAAGCCTTCACACGATCGGATCCAAATTGTGTAATCCTGTCTAAAACCTCCAAATCCCAAATTTATCTTGAAGGAAAACTCCAACTCAATTTTCTTATTTGAAATCCTCAAAGATCTCAACCCAATTTACAATTCAACAACCTAAATTGGATGTTATAAATCCTAATTCTATATGGAACCCGAACAAAGAATGATTATTTGTAGTTTTTTTGTATGTATGCATAAAATGAGGTTGAAGATGATGACAACTCTTTGAAATATCGATTTCGTATAGGTTTACTCTAGAATCTTACTAGAAATGATGCATGTATGAAGTATTTATTTGCATGCATGTTTGGAGGAACAAAATGAATGCAAAAGATTTGAAAAAGTCATGAATTTTTTTAAAAATATGTTGCATGTGTCTATGTGTATAGGTCATGTGTCGACCTGTATAGGCGACACATCAAACATAAGCTATAAGCTTTAAAATAAGGTACATTAGTCGACCTCTAAATCGTATGTGTCGACCTGCATAGATCATGCACCGACCTATGCAGTCAACACATGCTACATGCTTTAAAAATGGCTTACATGTGTCGACCTATACAGTCAACACAAGCTACAGGATTTAAAAATGACTTACATGTGTCGACCTGTAGCACGTATGTGTTAAAACATATATTGTTTTTCCCATAAAAACCTGTTTTTAATGCATGCCACCTTTTCTAAATCCTTTCAAAAAAAATTATGCTTCCTAATGCTAAGATGCACATTAAGACTTAGAGGATATCATCCCATATACATAAACGCTAAAGTATCATAGTTTTGTCATCATACAAAAGACATCTAACTAGAAGTTGTACTTGCATACTCCCCTTTTCTGATGATGGAAAAACTTGAGACAATTTGTTTTGTATCTTCATGAAGGCTCCCCTGAGTGTATGCATCCCAACTTCATCTTGCAGATTCTTCTCCCCCTTTGACAACATCAAAAAGAGACATAATAATTCATAAAAAGTATCTTATATCACACATATACTAATAGAACACACATAGGTGTTTGCAAAGATAATATCATCAATAAAACATCACTCATATAGAATGATGTAAATATTGAAAATGCCTAAACATAAATAGAAGCATTTAAAGAAACAATATCACATGGTTGCCACAACTTATGCCAAATAACATATACCATAAACATGAAAGATGAAGGATGCAATGCAATCAAAAACTCTTGAGTTTCTTCAAAAGCGACACGATTACGTGACATATGCCTTTGGTGTTCCCGAATGCTGCACACGCATGGCTCTAGCAAGGCGATATATAGATTTATCACCACTCAAACCAAAAATAGAGATGTTATCATAACAATGACACACTACAATGTTTTTTTGACATTATAAAATGTTCAAACATATTTCATGCCAGAATAAATAGCACACTTACACTCAAAGAATATATTTCAAGTATGAAATAAGAATAGCATGAAGTCACTATAAGCTTATAAATTGAAATACATCAATTGAAATTTTTGGAAGCGAACATTCATGTACTATTTCATACATAAAAAATATCAAGCATTTGGAACATAAAAGCATGCAAAAGTAAAATCTTACTTTCAAAGAGGGAAAATAGAAAAATATTACCTCGCTTAAGAATTGATGAATGATGCACTCATACGTGAACTTCCAAGAAAATTTAGAGCAAAGGTATATAAAGTGTATGCAACAAATCATACTTAGGCAAGATTTGAGATATCAAGTATCCTCAATTCCCTTCGAAGGTTGAAAAACGGTCTAGTCGCAAGAGGCTTTGTAAAGTTATTCGCAAGTTAATTCTCAACATCAACATGCTCAAATACGACGTCTCCTTTTCAACATGGTCACATAGGAAGTGGTGATGTATCCCAATATGCTTAGTGCGAGAGTGTAACACCGAATTTTGGTTAGATTAATAACACTAATGTTGTCGCACATAATAGGAATACTTCATAGTTTAATATCAAAATCAAGTAGTTGTTGTTTGAGCCACACAATTTGAGCATAACAAATATCGGTTGCTATTTATTCCACCTCGGTAGTTGACAAAGCAACGAAAACATGTTTCTTGCTATGCTAACTTATTAAGGAGTTTAAATATATGGGCAAGTTCCACTAATACTCTTCATATCTAATTTGCAACTAGAAAAATCAGAATTGGTATAACCAACCAAATTGCAATTGCTTCCCTTGGAATTCCAAAGCCCATACTTAGATGTACCATGAAGGTATCTAAGAATATGTTTTACAACTTTTAAATGTGATTCCTTAAGAGCCGGTTGATAATGAGTGTACATACAGACGCTAAACATAATGTCTTGCCTAAATGCATTAAGATATAGAAGAGAACCAATCATACCTCCTTATTGACATCAACATCCTTACAATTTCCATTCCTTTCCAAGTTCCTATTTATGGGCATTAGAGTATCAATTGATTTTTCATCTTCCATACCAAATATCTTTAGTAATTTATTGCAACATTTTTTTGACACATGAATGTCCCTTCGTTAAGTTGCTTAATTTAAAGACCAAGGGAGTAATCCAACTCCCCCGTGAGACTCATCTCAAACTCACCCTGCATAAGCTTAGAAAACACCTTGACAAATTGCATGTCAGTGGAACCAAAAAATGATATTATCGACATAACTTTGAACTCTTTGGAGCAAGCATGAAATATCAATAGTATAGAATACATGTAAAAGTATTAAGACGAGATCACTAAAAACATGTAAATTGAAACACATCATGGTTATCAATTGAAATTTTTGAAATGAACACTCATAACATGTATCATACACAAAGTATATCATATACCTTTGAAAAATAAACAGGTAAAAGAAAGAACTTACTTACAAAGTGAAAATTGAAACAACATTACCTCACCGTCCAAATGACAGAAGATGAACATGCATTCCACAAGGAACTCTCGAATGGAAGTTAGAATAAATGCAAAACATGCCACAAACTCTTTTGACAACAAACATTATTACCACTTTTCTCTTTGCAAAATTACCTGAAAGTGTGATTAATAATGTATCCAAGAAGATTATTGATTTGATGATCATCCTTTATTGTTGGACTTTCATTCTTGTTCAAGTCATGATAGTTATCTTGCTCCTCACAAGTTTCATCGACTTAGGTTGATCAATCCCTTATTCGATGTACTTGAGTATGTCTTTTTGAAGATACACCTACATCATAAGAAAAAGTACCATTTCTTACATTTCTCGGATAGGAAACATTAATAGTAATCAACACACTTTTACCACTTAATAAACACTAGTTGTTGATATCCTTTGGTCACACGGCCCTTCTTCCTTGCCACAAAGCAATGAAATAGGGAGATATCACCCATATCATGTCTTAAGCATCTACAAACGAGATCACATACTCTCTTCATAGAGCCAAAACATTTATCCTGCAAGATCAATGAAAAGTGCTAGGTACCCAATCTTCATTGGGTCCTTGAGGATTTGTGAAACCTTGGTTGCATTTGGGTAACCATTGATAAACACCTTTAAGAACAAAGAGTCTCTTAAATTTGCATTTTCAATAGTGTGACCTTTCTTGCAATAATAATAACAAGATAAATTATGATGAGATGTACTTTTTCTATTTGATTCCTTTTGAACATATTTATACTTTTTATATGAAGGGTTCAAAGATCGTTTAAACTTTGATGATCAATAGAAAATGTAATCATTTGTTGTAATCCCTTATCCAATTTAGCTTGAAGAGTATTTACCTCTTTTTTTCCAAATGTGACTGATAACACGAAAATACATCGTATATTTGCCTTGATTTACATTAAAAAATCATACCACTTTCATTTATATTCCGATTATTCCGCAAGTATTCGAGTTATTTTTGCAGGTATTTCAATTCCCATGTTTAAATGAGCAAAGTATAGAAAAGGAAGGAAAAGAAGAAGAAACAGAAGAGAAAACAGCAGAAAAGCAGAAAATATAAATCATGTGCATGTGACGACCGTCACAAACCTTGTCCCGACCGTCACGCCCGTCACACCCTGGGTGTCACGATCGTCATAGGCCCACCACGACCGTCACAAGGCCAAAAGCAGCGTATTGAATTTGTCAACAGAAGTGATCCACACGCCCATTTTTCTCGTTCCTCAGCCCATTTTCCCGTGAATTTCTCACTCAACCAAGTCACCCTTATTTCTCTCAACTGCCAAGACCAAATGGAGAATATAAAAGGATGGAAGTTGGAAACCTACGGGCACGCTTGATTTTCCTCCCTGAAGCCAGCTTTCAAGATTTTTCTCTGCAATTTATTTTCTACAACAATTCTATTTTCTACTATTATTTTTCTTCAGCAACATTGTTTTCTTTTACCGCAATTTAGTTACCGTTCCGTTCAGAGTTTCCGTTTTCCCTTTCCCTTTCCGTTTTTCATTTAGCCAAAGTAGTAGTTTCCTATACTAGGGAACTACTGCAATTTATTCAATTTAGTTTAAACAATTATTTCGAATAAGCAGAATCCTACCGACCTGTGGAGGACTGCTCAAGTACTTCAAGATTCGACATATTCTATTAATCCAATTTCCAGGTTTTTATTCAATTATTATTATTATTGCTTTATTATTATTATAATCATGTTTGCTTTATTGTTGATCTGTTTATGTTCGTCTGTGTTTGCGTTATTTAACATGTCCGGCTAAACTACCGGTATCGATATGTAAACAATTTAATTAGACGGGATTTAATAATAATAAGTGTAAAACTTCTTTTCTCAACAATCTTTTTGGCTGTGGTTTTTAATTTAAATTTAATTAACTTTGTCACGAGAGTGAGAAGCTATTTAATACGGTTTTGACACGAGAGTGGGAAATTAACTAAGGTGAGAACCGACAATCGCGAGAGCGTGAGGGTCGAACTGGATAGTAAAAACTAGGCATTGATTTTAAAAACAGCGAGAGCACTTTAAAAGCAATTAGAACTTATTTATTTTCAAAAAGTATTTTTAACTTTAAATGGGACAGTGAGAGCGTACATTCTGACTTAAAAGTATAGTCCGAGTCAACAATCACGAGAGTGTGAGATAAAGCCTTTTAAATGAGTATTTTCTACTAAAAGATATTTGGTAATTAAAATATACACCAGTGACTTATCGAATCTCTGACGATTAATACGTTGCATACTGATATCCTTTGATTAATATTTTCTTAAAAACTTAACTTCCTTTAGATTTAATTTTTGTTCAACCAAACCTCTAAAAATCATCTCCTTAGCTAAACACAGTAACATCGATAGTATTAGTTTGACCATCGGTCCCTATGGGTTCGATATCTTTTAAAACTAAAACGACTAGACTGTGCACTTGCAGTCAAGTACCCGATATACTATATTCTATATACAGTCACGAGACGTATCAGTGACAAGTTTCACAATCGAACCATGAATGTTCTTCATCCTTATTCTTATCTTTTTGAATATCTACCATAGATTTCTTAAGAGCTCCCATCTTCTATTCGGTTTCTAAAACTTTAGCTTCTAAATATGAAAGGATTCTTTTGTGTGAAGCTATCTTTTTAAGAGCGTCTAACTTCTCTATGTAGATTTTCAAAAGCTTTTTGTAATTGAGAATAAGATAATTCATTAGTAGATTTAAACTTAGAATGACTTGCATTCTTCTTCTTATTTTTGTTGGTCATGAAGTAAATCTTGGTCGATTAGACATTTGAACTTGAGCTTTCATCACTTGAAGAATCACTTTCACTCTCGCAAGCAACATAAGCTCTTCTAGACTTGCTAGATTTATTGTGATGGCCTTTCTCTTTGTCTTTCTTAATCATAAGACAATTCGGCCTATAATGACTGACTTTTCCATAATTGTAGCATGAACTTCTAAGTTTACCCTTCTTATTCTCATCTTCATTTGAGGAGTTATATAGCCTTCCAAATTTGATTAGGTTCTTATCGGAGTGCTTGACTCTATTTTTCCTTATGTACCTATTGTACCTTTTGACGAACAACCTCATCTCTTCATGCTCGGAATTCTCGTCATCACTTGTTTCACAATCACTTTGATCATTGGTTGAGGATCTTGAACTCGAAGTATTTAGAGCAATATACTTATTTTCTACCTCCTTGTCCTTACTTTTCTCCTTCTTTACCTTCTTCTAAAGCTTTTTCTCATGTTTTTCCAAGCAAGTGATTTCTTGCTCATATTATTCTAGTTTCCCAAATAAATTTGTGAGATCAAGTGTTTTAAGATCATTCACTTCTTTGATTATGGTGACCTTGGGTTGAAATTCCCTATTAAGACACCTCAAAAATTTATTAGTAGCAATATCATTGGAAATTGGTTTACCTAGAGCATTCAACTGATTTATAAGATATGTGAACCTCTTTTGCATGTCAGGAAGGGTTTCACCATGCTTCATGTGAAATAGTTCAAACTCTTGATTCAAGGTATTGATCTTAGCTTATTTGACTTCATTAGTTCCCTTGTAGGCAACTTCTAATGTGTCCCACATAGCTTTGGCAGTTTCACAATGGGAAACACGATAATATTCATCAACATCGAGTGTGGTATATGAGAATATTTTGTGCCTTCCAATCATGTGACCGTAATTTATTATTATTATCATTCCATTGATCTTCCGGTTTTGGTATTTATATTTGTGGATTGTAAGGTATTGATATTTGTCTCATTATGCATGCTAATTAAGTGTGGATTAATTTTTACACTAACATGTTTTATCTGATTAATGTTGTAGAATGTATATTGCGCATATTTTTATGTTAGACACATGGAAGATTTTAGAGACAAGTTTTATGTCAACTTGCAAGAAATATTTTGCTCATGTAAGAAATTACAACTTACAGCTTGCCAAAGACCCAATAAGACCGACTTAATCTAACCAAAGTACTCCATCAACTGAGATACATGTGGACTTCCACTTTGGAGAACCATACAAGATAATTACTTCCTTAGCCATCTTCTTTGTTTATTTGCATTTAACGGTCCTTTGCATCCCATGCCAGATCAAGTGGAAATAGTTATATTTACATCCCTTATATAAGTGTGACTCTTAGTCACACCCAGGTACTCACTCATTCACAATTGTAACAGTTCCACCTTTTTGCGCATTGGAGTGTTAACCATGAAGGTACCCCCTCCTTTAATCACTAAAGACCCCATACACAATACATGAATCCTTTCCAAGGTGGACATCTTCAAACACTCTTCCATTTTTGTTCCAATACGAAATAATGGCGTTATTTGTCAGAATTGTGTTCTAGTTCTCACGAAACTTTCGTTTGTTAAATGATAAACTTCGATCAAATAGATCACCAGTTAAAAATTAACAAAAAAATTATTGTGAAAAGTTTATGGCGAGCGGAAGTAACCAGGATCGAATCGTCTAACCGGACCTCTATCGAAAAGCTAGGATATGCGTTAATGTTATCAATGTATGATAATGAACACAAAATGATCAAAGACTTTTAATCACTACCAATTGAATGCTATACTACAAGTATAGTCTATTCCTAATGATAAAACACATATAAAATCTAGTGAGACAAATTATCGAACACTTTGTGTGCAATCGATTTTGTTTGAAAATTTATATGGGTTTGTTAATCTTAAAATCTAATCACAATATAAAGGATTATGATCAAGTAAACAAAACCTCTTTCAAAATATAATCAAAAATATTATCCAAATGTATTGATCTCACGGTTGATGAATTCAATAATTTGTAATTGAAAAATAAAAGATATATATATATATATATATATATATATATATATATATATATATATATATATATATATATATATATATATAGAGAGAGAGAGAGAGAGAGAGAGAGAGAGTACACAAGGATTTGTTTAGGTAGTTCACCAATCGACCTCATTACTGGTACATTTCCCTCAATTCGAAATCTAATTGAGATAATGAAATTAACATTACTTTGCAAAAGTAGAATACACGAGAAATGTAGCAATCCAACTCTACAAACCCTAAGTTTGATGTTGATTCTAACACTTTCTCTTCCCTTGATTAAAGCTTGATCAAGTAACCCAACAATGCCAGTTTGATTCCCTGCAACACACTACTTCTTTGCAAGAAACCCCTTGTTCTTCAAAGGTTTCACTCAATCAAATCCAAAATTTGAATTGTTGTAACCCAAGATTTACCGATATGATCCACCGTCCCACACTACTCCTTTGGAAGAACCTCTCGTTCTTCAAAGTCTTCACTCGATCGGATCCAAATTGCATAATCTTGTCCCAAACCTTCAAATCCCTAATCTTGAAGGAAAACCCCAACTCAATTTTCTTATTTGAAACCCTCAAAAATATCAACTTAATTTACAATTCAATAACCTAAATTGTATATTATCAACCCTAATTTTATGTGGCACCCAAACAAATAATGATTATGTGTAGTTTGTTTGTGGGTATGCATAGAATGAGGTTGAAGATGATGAGAACTCTTTGAAATCCTGGTTTTGTGTAGGTTTACTCTATAACCTTACTAGAAACGATGCATGTATGAAGTATTTATATGCATGCATGTTTGGAGGCAAAAGGAATGCAAAAGATTTTAAAAAGTCATGAATTTTTGGAAAAATATGCTGCATGTGTCGACCTGTATAGACGGCACATCAAACAGAAGCTACAGGATTTAAAAATGAGGTACATAGACTGACCTGTAAGTCGTATGTGTCGACCTGTATAGGTCATGCGTCAACCTATGCAGTCAACACATGCTACAGGCTTTAAAAATGACTTACATGTGTCTACCTATGTAGCCAGCACATGCTACATGCTTTAAAAATGACTTACATGTGTCGACCTATAGCACTTATGTGTCGACACATAGGTTTTTTTCCCATAAAAAACTTATTTTTAATGCATGACACCCTTTCTAAATCCTTTCAAAATGTTTTTATGCTTCCTAATGTTAAGATGCACATTAACACTTAAAGGACATCGTCCAATATACATAAACACTAAAGTATCCTAGTTTTGACATCATACAAAACACATCTATCTTAAAGTTGCATTCACATTGTTGAATTATTTTTATCTTCTATGTGGTGCCTCCAAAAGAATTTGTATTAATCGTTCAGACAACTCTAACATTTTCTGCTACCTTTTTTTCGATGGCAGGTTCTTGATGTATGATCAATGAATCATATCCTCCAAGATAACACGTCACTAGTTCTAACTCTTGCAACCAAAGAACCTCCCCAACCCTAGGATCTACAAGCCTTGATTGTGGAACCCCATCAAATCATGACTTCTCATAAGGTTGTTCAGGAGTATCTTTGAATTCCTTCATACTAGCATCATATTTCTCCTCCTTGATTTTTCACTTCCTCTTCTTCAACCCGAGGTTCCATCAATGTTGCCTAACCTTCAGCAACTTCAAGCATCGTTCAGAGGACCGTATAGAAATGAACTCATGTTACCTAATGGGTTCAGATTGATCCCTTAATTTTTTTTGTGTCACCTTGGTCGTTTAACTTTTGAAACACTGTCACGTTTGTCCTTTTGTTAGTGAACGTTGGTCAAAGCCAAAAAATAGCTTCCAAGTGGCATGATACCTAATGATGTGGATATGAGACTCAAGAGCTGAAACAACTTATTCAAGAAGTACTTAACAAACATGCATTCTCTTCAGATTCAACTCCTAGTCCTAATCCACCAGATGTACAAAAGCACGAACCAACACCAAAGCAGAATCACAACCACTTGCTAAAGAAAATAACAAGAAAGAAGAGCTAAACAATGAATACGTATCAGAATGAATGATACCTCCAATAACAACACCAACTGAATCTGAAATTGAGAAACCTAACGAAGAAGGAGAAAAGAAAGAAGAAATCGAAGTGGCTACTTCTTCCACAGACGACGATGGAGCAAAAACGGTTGAAGCGGTTGAAGAAATTTTCTTTCCCAAAGACGTTGATGTTTCCGCCAAAGAGATGAACAATCAATTATCATTGATATCCAATGTGGACTCTTCTTGAGTCGTTGATGGATTTCTTTTGGGTTTGCATAAGGTGGTTCGTGTTTCACCATAGACTAATTCTTCTTCCACTGCTATGGTTTGTGGTGCTTTTCGATCGATATTCGTTGCTATTTTTCTTGATGCTGTAATTCGGATATTGTCGGTAATGTTTTCTGTACTGTACATGGTCATGATCTAGGGTTTGTTGTGGCTATGTGAAATGTAGGTCCAACTTTCAGTGTTTCTATTTCATTTTGAAGATACTTCTTAATGGCTTAGGTATTATTTGTATGTAGTACCACAAATATGCTCAAATCTAAGAATAACTCATGTAATCTTTGTATTGTGTATTTGATTTGGTCAATTTAGAGCTTTGTTCCATTACGATCTCTGGAGGATGATGTTGCAGTAAAATTGTTCAACCGTAGAGGAGTATTTGTGGATTCCTCTATTTTAGCATTTCATGGTTGTTCGTGGTGTTTCATGTGAAAAGCTAATTTGAAGAATATTGACAAGAGAGAAAGGCACATTCATGCCCTACCATTGCCAACTCAACTGCCACGTAACTTAAATAAACGGACATTTGAGGAATGGTAGGGCATGAATGTGCCTTTCTCTCTTATCAATATTCTTCAAATTAGCTTTTCACATGCATCTATTAAAAAGTTAAAAGACCAAGGTGACACGGAAAAAAAATTAAACGGGCAAAAGGGACTCATATGCATCTATTAAAAAGTTAAAAGACCAAGGTGACACGAAAAAAAATTAAGGGATCAATCTGAACCCAATAATTTAGTTAAGGGACCAAAAAGAGTTTTTTGCCTTATATTTTTCATAGTAAAATACTATAAAAATTGTTTAGTTAGGATGATTTCAATGCAATTTGGTATTTTCCACGAATCTTCGAAATCTTTATTAAGAACCTTCAAACAAAAATGCATTAACATTAAAAACTCTTAGAAACAACAAACTTTAAATACGAAAAACACAGTGTGACGGACTGTGTACAAGTACCACAAAATGATTTAAAGAATATACAACTCAACCAATAATTTATTTGTTGACATAAATTGTTTTTCAAAACTTTTCAAAATTAAAAAACAACAATACAATTAGCTAACCAAGGAGTCAAAGAGTAGAAAAGTGCATACACAGACTTAAATGAACTTTTGATCCCCCTATTTAATCATCTTTAACTTTTTGATCCCCTATTTCAAAATCCAATTTTTTTGTCCTTAATTTTACTTTTCCTAGGATTTTGTTGATCTCTCTCCACTTTTGCAGATGTGTCGGTGATGAATATGATAAAAATTAATTTTTAATGAGATGACAATAGTGGTTATGATAAAAAACAAAAAAAAAATATTATTGATTAATATTTATAATATTATTTAATAATATAAATAATTTTATTTATAAAAAAAATAAAAAAAAATAAATTACATTCGTTTCTTAAAAGCTTTAATAAAACCCAAATATTTTAATTACATCCAACATACTTTTCTTGTATGAAAATAAAATTTTAATAAAAGTAAAAAACTCAAGCATTTTAATGACATTCAAATTCACAATCTTTTTCAACAAAACTAGAATCCCCAAATTTTCATCCCTTCTTCAAAATTTATTCACTTTATATTGTCAAAATAAGAATTTCTTCATAACATACATAAGCATTTTGTTGGAACAAGATTGTTCGTATATCTTAGATTTTGATGATAACAAAGTATTTAAAGAACAGATAGATATGCTAACATATGTTTAAGTATACAGGATCACAGGCAAAGTATTAATCCTGGTTGTTAGCATATGTGAAGAAGCAATATTAGTCTAATTCTGATTGATTATAATCTGAATTGGTTCATCAGTATCTGAAGGCATCAGACTCTGGTCTTACAACCCAGCTTCTGATGACAACTCAGATTCTAAAAGGTTAAAGAGCATTTAATCTGTATAATATACCAAAGCAGGCTTGTCTTATCAAAGCCCCATATTTCTGGACAAAGTCAACTAGGATTTCATTTTGCAAGGTTCAAGGAATAGTGATGTGACTTCTTCAGTTTGTTCTACCTTTTAGTAGATACCTAGTACTTTGAAAGGTGCTATAACAATGTATTTATTAAGTGGACAAAGCTTCAAAGCAGATGCATTCTCCAACGTCTCCCTTGACATGCTTCTTCACTAAGTTTGCTCGTTATGTTCAAACCCTCCAACATCTCTTTCTCAGTCTCTATAAAAGGAAGTTGAAGATTCAAATGAAAGTTACAACATCACAACGCATTTGAAAGATCTTGAGCATAACTCTAAGTTGTTATTTCTTGTAACTATTATTGCCTAAGACCTTAAGATTCTTATCTTGTTTATATTAGAAATCTTAAAAGGTTGTAAAACCTTTGTGATTGTGTTAGCTCCTAATTTTGACGTCCATATGAATTAAGAGAATAAAGTTTCCTATGAAGATATTTCGACAAATTGTGCATTGGAAGTGCTTGTAGAAGATGCCTTGGTACAAAGGTAACAATGCTGCATGGACTTAGAAATATTTCTAAGTAGTTTAAGGTGTTTTTAAGACAGAGGCGTCACCAGTTGGGGTTCGACAAGAGATTCAAATTCAAATAAAGAAGGGAACTTTTGTTCTTATCTGAATTGTTGAAGATACACGTGGAGCATAGTGGATAGTTACATCTATGCAAAGTGTCATTTATCTCGATATGGTAGAAAGGTTGTTAGAAGCGGTTATTTCTATTAGTATAAATAAAAGGTCTTAGTGCTAGGATCGGGTGTGTTCAAAGTGTGTACAAAATCTGTAAAATTTACCAAGTACCGTGTGTAGAGAAACAGTAAATTGAGAAATGTACATTTGATTTACACCATTGTCATTTACTTTGAAATAATTCAATTCATATTTTATTTCCATAAATATCACTTTATTTAAAGGATTTATCTTTGTTGCCATTTATCTTCGTTTTTATAACATTCTCTTTACTTTATGTTGTTCGTTTCCTTTTTTGAGTATCTTCACAAATCATTATTATTATAAACACTGTCGAAGTGTTTATGTTCATTAGAATTCATTTTAACAAATAATTAACATGTGTTCTAGGATCAATCTGATCGATCTGTAAGTAACCAAATTTAGTAATTTGGAAGATCAGTGGTTGTTTACCAATTTTCAGGGTAAACAAATTGGCACATCTGGTGGGACACTGCTAATGATTTTGAAAAGTGAAATTGTCCTCATTTTTTAATTATGGTTGTTCAATCATCTTCTCCCTTTTGAAAGAATTCGTTGTATGTTATTAAGAAGTGGTAAAGTAGCCACAACCAACAAACACAGACCAAGGAGAAGATCCAATAGGAGAATGGCAAATTTAAATGTGCCAAATAACCAAAATTGCCAAAATCCACCAACCAACAATGTACCACCCCCTTCTTCTTCGATAGGGGCGAACACGACCACAACGCACGTGTATGAACCGGTACCATCTATGGCAAGTTCGGTGCCTACGCGTTCGATCTCCCATACTGAACCTATTTTGACTTACATTGGGCCTAGGGGGCCTCCTAATACCCCCCCACCCCCACCCCCACCCCACCACCACGACCACCACCACCGATTGGGAATGTTCTAAATAGACCTTCAATACCCCCTGGTTTCTTTATACCCTTTGGTGGTTGAGAACAACCATATGGAATGCCAACTTCAGTGATGGCAAGTTTACATAACGCTGGTTTGACATTTTCAGAACCAGTGGTTAACATAACCTCCCCATTACAAGGGTCAGGATCTGGGGTTAACGTGGGCCGAAATAACCCATCTTTAGGCTTGGGATACCAAACACAAAGACCCAGCCTTATCAATAATTCTGCAGCAGTGTGGAGACAACAGATGGACGAAAGCAACCATATATGGTTAAAATGCTTACCCAAACATTGACCACCATATTGAATCCTTTGATTCAAAATACAACACAATCGAATCAGCAGATGACAGCGTAAATGGCGCGAATGTCTGACTTTTTGGATGTACCACAACCTCATCGACACCCTCCGAGGGGTTGGATAAGGGAAAACCAGGGGGTAACCTTAAAAAAAGACCCTACTATTAACCAAATTCCACAAAATCAACCGCCTCCAGAGATGGTAAGTTAGGGAGTATGAGTCGAACCCCCTAGGGCTAAACCACAAATCCCCAGGGAGAGAGAGCCAAGAATAGTAATGGTAAAAAGAAACCAAAACGATGATAATGTCATACAGCAGATTCGACATGATGATATGGCAACAGATAACAATCTGGCAGCCATGGTCGAAAGGATTATGGTTCGAAATGGGGTAAACTTTGGCCTTCGAAGGCCAAATTATACATCACCTTTGTCGGAATATATCCTACAAACCGAAACACACCCTAGAACAAAAATCCCCAAATTCACTAAGTTTTCTGGGGATACTACTCAATCCATTGTCGAACATGTGACTAGATATTTAATAGAGGCAAGAGACATTTCGAACAACTAAAACCTTAGGATAAAATATTTCCCAAGTTCTCTCACAAAGAATGCCTTCACGTGGTTTACCACCTTGCCACAAAATTTGATTCATACTTGGAATCAGTTAGAAAGAATGTTCCATGAGCAATTTTACATGGGGCAAACAAAGATAAGTCTGAAGGAATTTGCCAGTATTAAATGAAAGTTCACTGAGCCAATTGATGACTATCTAAATAGATTTCGATTACTCAAAGCTATGTATTTTACATAGGTACCAGAGCATGAATTGGTTGAAATGGCCGCTGGGGGCCTTGACTATTCTATCAGGAAAAAGTTAGACACCCAATATTTGAGAGATATGGCCCAACTGGCTGATAGGGTTCGATAGTTAGAACGCTTGAAGGAAGAAAAATCTATAGCAAACAAGAATAAAAGAGTAGCCTATGACAAAGGGTCCTATAGTGGGCCTTTAGACTTCAACAAAATGAAATAAGGGCCATCTTACGCTTGTAAGATCTTGGCCCCGTCGAATGGAAAAAACCATATTGAACCAGAAAAGAATGATAAATATCCTAAGAACACTTACACTTTCGACGTTACAAAATATGATGAAATCTTCGATTTGTTAGTTAAGGATGGTCAAATAATGGTGCCTCTTGGTACTAAAGTGTCTCCTTTAGAACAAAGAAAGAAAAGAGGGTTATGCAAGTACCATAATTTTTTGCGTCATAAAACATCTCAATGTTTTCTTTTCAGGGATATTGTTCAGAATGCTATCCAAGAAGAGAGACTCAATTTGGAGACAAACCTAGGAGCCAGATGAAGATCGACTCCAATCCTCTACAAATGGTTGATGCCCACTACACTGAATTGGAGGAAGTAAACATGGTCGAAGTCACTGATGATTTTGACATGACCGAAGTTACTGAGGACTTTGTTAATGAACCTGTCATGGTTAGGGTCTCTGAGTACCTTGATCAGGGATTCGTCAAGAACTTCATTCAGGAAGCTGTTGGAAATTCCACCAACGGAAACCCTAATGGTTTCGACACCGGAATCACTGAAGATTCCAACCAGATGATAGTAACTAAAGAAATTGTTGATGGTTTCATGCAAATAGATAAGGCTACTGAGGGTCTTCAATTGAAATTCTAGAATTCGTACATCACTGAAGATGTCGACATGGAGATTAATATGGTCAAAATCTCCCAAGAAACCTCCATGGAAGTTGACAATGAGTGTCGACAAAAAGAGTACAATAAAGTAGCCTTCCCCAAAGAAGACGAAACTACGATTGATTTCCTCTGGAGGTGCCATAAGAAACAATCAGAGGTTATGTTGTGCCCCCGATGCAACGTCGTGTTCGAAAGGAAAGTGGTCCAAAACTTTGAGGGAGTAAGGAGGGTTAAAAACCAAGGGTGCCAGAGAGCGCCTAAAGATCAACAGGCTTTCCAGCCCATAAGTGCTTTGGACCCGAGAAGGTATTATGATCCAATGAGGCCTATGGTGAAGCTTGATGAAACAAAACGAAGAGGTCCTGCTGCCAAACCCATCTCCTTCAAACCCAACACTGAGGATTCAAATGGAAGATGGGTGAAGTCAACCGATGGCAAAAAACGCGGCCAGGGAAAATGGCAGAACTTCGAGGTAGATAAAGGTTCTTCATTAACATGCCGTAAGGAGTTCCAGGCTGATAGAAAAACATCCCATATCTTTGAAAACTACAAAGGAAAAAATACCATGACAAGGTCCTAGTGGAGAAGGGACCAGAGAGGGAGAAAAGCAAAGAGGGATGATGGGGAAAAGGAAAAAGCTGAATCCAGCACCAATGTGCCTGTAAGAAAGAAGGAGGACTTAAGCCTTGACAAAGGAAAGTTTAATACTCCAGCATATACGGCCAAAGAGAAATATGATCGAATGGCTACAGAAGATGATATGCTGACGGATGACTTCGACTCTGGGTCAGAAGCTTCATTAGATATCTTAGTTGGTGTGGTATCAGTGATGCCCAGGGAGTTCGACCAAATAACAGAGGTCGAAGACACTGACAGCAATACAGAAAGAGAAATGGATGCTCACAAGCCAGTATGCTATTATATGATGAACAATGATTGCGTGGAGGAGCAAAATGCCTTCTTCGAGAGACCTGATGAGGCTATGAAGAGTCATCTTAAGCCTCTCTTTATTACTAGGAAGATCGAAGATGTCCCAATTAATAAAATCTTAGTGGATTACGGCGCAGCGGTGAATTTGATGCCGCATCATATGCTGAGAAAAATTGGCAAATACGATACAGATGCCAAACCCCACAACATGGTGCTTTCCAATTATGAGGGAAAGGTGGGTTCCACTCTTGGTGTAATCCAGGTTAAGTTAACTGTAGGAACTGTCACCAGATTAATAATTTTTATGATTGTGGAGACAAAGGTCAACTATAACTCGTTACTTAGAAGAGAATGGATACATGGGGTTAGGGTTGTGCCATCTTCCATGCACCAACGAATCATCATATGGCGTCCAAACGTTATTGTGGAGAACATAGAAGCAAACCAAGGTTACTTCAAGACTCCTATTAACCATGTCGACAGACGCCAGTTCAACAAACATTTGGCCAATATCGCTCCGTGTGATCTGGATAATTTTGCATTTACTCCAGACGATAATGCCTATTGTTCCCTGTATTTACACCCCAACAATGGCTTTCACTGGGATAGAGAGGTGGTGGGAAAAGACGACTTTGGATATCTAGGAGTGTATGGAGTCGACCCCACAAGTTAGGGAAGCGAATTCAGTACTGATGACTGAGTTCGAAGCTCTAAAAAGGATTTCGGCTTACATAGCCGAAAACAAACAACAAACGACCTTGGAGGCTGAAGTCAAAAACATGGTTTTCGAAGCCAACAAGGAGTTCCATAAAATAGGTCCTGGAAAGGACTTCGATCTAGAGCCACCTGATAAGGTTCGGGATGAAGATCAAGGCCAGAGGCTCGACGCGTCTATGATGAAGAGCCTTTGAGATTCGAGAAGGACCCGCTGACAATAAATATTAAGATGTTGGCTCAAGATCCACTTGAGGAAATAGACTTGGGAGAAGTATTGACAAAAAGGTCAACTTACATTAGCGCCAATATCAACCCTCAACTCAAAGTCGAAGTGATCCAGTTGCTGAAGGAGTTCAATGACTGTTTCGCGTGGGATTATGATGAGATGCCTGGTTTGAGCAGAGATCTGGTCGAATTGAAGCTGCCAATCAAGCCTGGAAAAAAGCCTATCAAACAGAACCCAAGGAGATTCGCACCTGCAATTCTCTCGAAGATCAAAGAGGAGGTCGAAAGGCTTCTTCATTGTAACTTCATCCATACAGCCAGATATGTCGAATGGCTTACCAATATTGTACCTGTCATTAAGAAGAATGGTACTTTGAGGGTGTGCATAGGTTTTAGAGACTTAAATATTGCAACCCTATAGGATGAATATTCAATGCTTATGGCGGATATGCTAGTCGATTCTTCCGTATGCCATGAGTATCTTAGCATGCTCGATGGATATTCAGGATAGAATTATATATTCATTGCGGAAGAGGATGTCCCAAAAATAGCATTTTGATGTCCTAGAGCCTTAGGCACCTATAAATGGGTGGTTATGCCTTTTGGTTTGAAGGGTGTTGGGGCAACATACCAAAGAGGAATGAATTCAATCTTCCATGATTTCATAGAGACTTTTATGCAAATTTACATAGATGATATTGTTGTTAAGTCTGTTTCAGGGAAGAGCCATATAGACCATCTTCGACTATCCTTCGAAAGGATGAAAAGACATGGTCTAAAAAATAACCCTCTTAAATGCGCTTTTTGTGTGCAGGAAGGGGACTTCTTAGGCTTTATGGTCCATAAAAAGGGAATTGAAATAAACCAAAATAAGACCAAGGCCATAATGGAGGTGAAAGCGCCATCAACGAAGAAGGAATTGTAGTCACTGTTGGGCAAGATCAATTTCCTGAGGAGATTCATCTCAAACCTTAGTGGGAAAATGCAAGCCTTTTCTCCTTTGCTTTGACTCAACAAGGAAGGATTCAAATGAGGGCAGGCTCAGCAAGAAGCGTTTGACAAAATTAAAGAATACCTGAGTCATCCACCAATTCTGACACCACCTTGTAGGAATAGGAGTATGAGATTGTACATATCTGCATCGGACAAGACTTTAGGGAGCATGTTGGCTCAAGAGGATGATAATGGCGTCGAAAGAGCCATTTACTACCTTAGTAGGGTCTTAAATGATGCAGAAACTAGGTATATCATAGTTGAAAAGTTGTGTTTATGCTTTTATTTTTCTTGTACGAAGTTGAAGCATTATATAAAACCTGTTGACGTTTATGTTTCATCTCACTTTGATGTCATTAAACATATGTTGTCTAAACCAGTTTTGCACATTCGAATTGGAAAATGGGCACTAGATTTAACTGAATATTCCTTAACGAATATGCCATTAAAAGATGTTAAGGGACAAGTGGCAGCAGACTTTATAGTCAACCACTCCATAGCTGAGAATGATCTGGACTATCTCGAATTAGAACCTTGAAGGTGTACTTCGATGGGTCTAGTCACAAAGATGGAACTGGTATAGGAGTTATAATTATTTCTCCTAATAAAATTCCAACAAAACTCAAGTACAAAGTGAAGGGCCTTTGCTCGAACAATGAGGCTGAATATGAAACTCTCATAGCCGGACTTGAGATATTGTTGGAATTGGGGGAAACTCGAGTCGAAATAATTGGTGACATATAGTTAGTTATAAAACAGATCACAAAAGAGTATAGGTGTGTTAAAGAGAATCTCATTATGTACTTCATAATATCCAGTCGATTGCTAAAAAGATTCGAGATGGCTAATATTCGACACATACCTCGATTGGAAAATCAAGTGGCTAATGATTTGGCTCAAATTGCATCCGACTATAAGATTTCAAAAGAAAAATTGCAAAAAGTCATCGAAGTCAAAGGAAGAGTTGTATCGACCAGATTAGCCCCATCAGACTTGGAAAAGACAAAGCTGGGATACGCTGATAAAGAAAAATTCGAAATATTGGCAATAGATAACCTGACAGACGGAGATTGGAGGAAACCAATAGTGGAATATTTACATAATCCAATGGCGTCTGTCGATCAAAAAACCAGGTATCGAGCTTTAAGTTATTTTATTTTAGGGATGGAATTGTTCAAAAAGACTCTTGAGGGAGTTTTGCTTAAATGTCTTAGTGAGTCACAGGCATATTTAGCCCTTTCGACTGTCCATAGTGGGATATGTGGGGCGCACCAAGTTGACCATAAGATGAAATGGCTTCTATTTCGCCAAGGGATGTATTTGCCCACCATGCTGAAAGACTGCATCAAATTTGCCAAAGGATGCCAAGAATGTCAGGACATACAAGTATACAACATGTCCATGCGAGTGAATTGCACTCTATAGTCAAACCTTGGCCTTTTAGAGGCTGGGCTTTAGATTTGATTGGGGAAATTCGACCACCATCATCTAAGAATCAGAGGTATATTTTGGTTGACATTGATTAATTTACAAAATGGATTGAAGCTATACCTTTTCCAAATGTGGGCCAAGAAGATGTGATCGACTTTATCCAGAAACACATCATTTATAGATTTGGAATCCCATAGACTGTCCCAACAGATCAAGAATCAGTATTTACTAGTTGAAAGATACAAGAATTTGCTAAGGAAATGGGTTTCAAATTGTTAACATCTATGCCATATTATGCTCAGGCTAATGGTCAAGTTGAAGCAGCTAATAAGGTGATTATTGGTTTGATTAAGAAGCATGTGGGGAAGAAACCTAGAAATTGGCACAAAACTTTAGATCAGATTTTGTGGGCATGTCTGGCCTCTCCCAAGGAAGCCACTAATTTGACCCCTTTTCGACTGACCTTTGGTCATGATGCAGTTTTACCAGTAGAAATTTATCTACAATCCACAAGAATTCAGAGGCATCATGAAATTCCATCAGAATCATATTGGAACATGATGCTGGATGAGCTGGTCGATCTAGATGAAGAGAGACTAAATGCCTTGGAATTATTAAAAAGGCAGAAGAAGAGAGTAGAGAACTCTTATAATAAGAGGGTTAAAATTAAGATATTTTTCGCCTGAAGACTTGGTCTGGAAAGTTTTCCTTCCAATGGATCGAAAGGATAGGTCCCTAGGGAAATGGTCTCCCAAGTGGGAAGGCCCTTTTCAAAATTTTCAAGTATTATCTAACGGTGCCTATGAGATTGAGGAATTTAGCGAAGACAAAAGAATCTTGAGAGTAAATGGAAAATATTTGAAAAAATATAAGCCAACACTCCAAGAAATAAAAATAATAAATGAGTAATTGCATGCAAGTTAAACAAAGCCAATATGGTAAAGGGTTCCAAAATGTCTTAAATTCGCTTCAAAGGCCCAAAGGGCTAATATCCATTACAGGAAAAATTTATCAATAGGCAAATGGAAAGGGAGATTAAAACTAAAAAGGAAGATTAACCTTTATGTTGAGGTATTTGTCTTGAGAACTTCCAAACATTTCTCATATAAAGACCCTTTCGACCGGAGAGTTATGAGCTCTGACTCAAGTTTGCGTGCTTTTTCGACGAACTCCATACCAAACTCTAGCTATTTAGCCATCAAAGTTTCATCAAACTTCAGAAGTTCATTTTTGCGCTTTTCAGCTTCAGAGATTTTGGCTTGCAGTTCCTTTATCTGTTTTCTCCATGAAGCAATGTCACAGTCGTGGCCTTCGATCTCCTCTTTGTTCTTTTGTTTCGTCTGTTCCAGTTCCACGACCTTGTTGGTAGACTCAGTGGCAGCATCCCAAGCAGCTTATGATCTCCTTGGTTATCTGGGGTAGTAGCTTATGATCTTCGACAACTTGGTCGATCATAATGCCTAACTCCAGGATTATGTTGGCAACTTCAGGAGAAACTTCTAATAGATTGTCTTGGTTGTATAGAGCCTTCAATGTTAGAGGGGTAAAAGGATCAGCAAGTAGGAGCAAGAACAAATTACCTTGAAGACCTTTTCCTTGATTTTTTATAGCACTCCATCCTCAGATGTACTCAAAGGTTGGTCATCAGATGCCGTAGTAGTGTTAAGGATTTTCTCAGATGAGATTTCCCTTCTGCTTAGCATATCTTTTAGGTATTCAAGAGGTTGGTTTCGTTTCAGAGTTTCTAGTTCTTCTGAAGAAAAACCCCTAGTGCTTCCTGTCAAAACTTTGCCTTCAGAAATAGCCACAACTGTTGGAGTGGCAAGAGTTTGACTCTGAGTCTGTCCTTCGATCGAGTCCTGGTTCCCCTCACCATTGTTGTCCTCTTCTTTGGATCTCCATCATTATCACCATCACTTCCATCATGTCCAGCGTTGAGTGGGGTATGGTTTCCTTCGTCTTCCTCCCCCATTGTCACATCTACACCATCATTACCCTTTTGGTTGGCATGTACTATGCCTTCGACATTAGGCGAACCATCTTCAGGGTTATCTCCAGCCTGGACCTCTTCATCCACCACCATAGTATCCTTGTTCACTCTAGCTTGGTCTTCTTCGCCTGAATTAGCTTCTTGATCAGAACTGCTGGTATGTGAATGTTGGGTAGTGGTTTTTGGTAGCGAAGTCTCAAGCTCACCAAGAATGGGTTGATTGATTTCACTCATGGAGATTTTCTCTGATGATGGTCGATAGGTAGGTTCTCTAGTGTTATTGAGGACATTTGCTATGGAAATTGGCATGGAGGAAGTTGCAGTTGTTGTTCACACGATAGTACCTGCACCATCCTGAAACCAAAAATAGAAAGATAAGTGGTAGAAGACAATAAGTCAACTAATAAAGGCAAAGTAAGGTATGTTTTACCTTGTTCCCTTTGACCCTAGGGTTGGAGTTGTCACTTTCGCTCTGAGCCACTGCTATCTTCGCCATAGCCTCAGGAGTAGGCTCTTGAATAGTTAGGGCAATAGGCTTTTTCTTGGCAATTTTTGTTTGAGGATGGATCAAAGCTTCAGTGACTTTTGGCTGTTGTTTTCTTTTCCTGGAAGTGAGGTCGAGAACAGGTTACAGGTCTTCTTCGTCAGAATATACTATAACAGGAGCTTCTGTTGTTTTGGTTTGGATTTTTGAAAGAGTAAGAGGGGGTTTTCGAGCAACCTGAATGAAAATACTGAAATATTAATACCATTATACATAACAAAGAGTAATGGGTAAGACAAAGGTGTACCTTTGTGGGCTTGTTGCCTCCCTCAGTCTTTGTTTCGACCGACCTTTTGATTATTGGCTTCTTGGGTGGAACCTGTAGTGGTAAATTCATGATCATTAAGCTATGGATAAGCAAGACATCAAATAACAAGAGTCGCCACCGCACTTTTATTGTTTCCAAGGGAAAAGGGAAAAAGTACGAAAAAAACCCATAAGTAAGAAGTTTTCAAATCAAAACTAATAAAATGCCAGAGATTACAGGTAAGGGGGTTGGTTACACATATGTATTTTGTACAAATGGTGTTTACAAGCAAATAGAATGGGGGGATGAGAAAAAAATTCATTAATTATATTTTTGTGTTTGACAAGACCTTCGGACTTGTGCCTACGTACCAACATAAAATGAGGGATCAAAACCTCGTAGTCCGTGATACAAATTTCAAAGTGGATGCATTGCTTTTAACAAAAGTTTAAGTTTGAAAGGCACAAAGGCCTAAAGTGGTTTGAATGAGTTAGTTCTTTTTGGCTTTTGAAAATCTTAATTCAAGTATAGTTAAGTATATTTACAAGTTTGGATAAGAAAATAAATTTGAAAATGCAATGGCATAAGGCCAAAGTTTCTAATTTGCAAAAATGGTCTAAGTTTAGAAAATCAAGTACAAACAAAGAAGTTTTTTTAAAATGAGGGAGAGATTTTTAAATTAAAGAAATATGGAGGAGATGAAGAGACTAATCCTAAGCATAAATTTAAAAGTTAAGAGTTAAAAAGATTTAACCAATGGGTTGCAATCCAATAGAAAAGAATGTCATATAGAAACCCAAATTCCCTTGGACATTAGAATCAAGCAACAAACAATGCATACAATATCAATTTGAATAGCAAGGCATCAAATAAAGATAGCCACATCCAAGCTTATCAACTTCATGATCTTCTTCAAATTTGCCCATGTAGCAGATGAATTCCACAATGCCATAAGTCACAGGTTCAAAATAACAGCTTCACAATGATCATGTTGTAAATGAACTCAAATGGATCTTCAATGATGTATCAGATGAAGTTTCAGATTACAAGCACTTGGTTACATGAAAGTTGGCATTGGCCAAGTCCTTTGCATAGGGAGTGTTTCCTAAATTCTAAGTCCAATTGTCTCAGATCAAACCAACAGTCCACACAAGATGTTTTTTATGGTTTTGGTTTTTATTATGTACATTAATGGTCAAAGACCACACAAACAAACACAATATTCACAAGCAAAATATATCACAAAATATGGTCCAAATGGACAAAGTGAAAATGACATTAACATAAATAATTAGAAATTTATGAATAATGGAAAATGAATAAGGCTTTAAAATAAAGTGCACTAAAATAAATGACTTGAAATTAAACGTTAGTTGTTAATGAGTTAGAAGTTAGTATTGCTTTTGCTTTTTATTTTAAGTCATTCTTTGGAGAACACTCAACCCACTTATCACAAGCATGGATCCTTGAACCAAGACATCTTCCAAAGGAAGGAAAAAATGCCAAGTTTCCACACAATACCATGAAAGAGGGGAGACTTACAATCTCACTAACTAGAATGCTATGCCTTTTGGATCAAAAATTTAGCGCTATGTTAAGCAATCGTAATTGGACTTATGTAGAAGTCATAACTATTTGAGGTCGGGCAATAGAATTTTGGTGTTAATGCATGTTGGAGACATAGTATAATGGACTATGCTCATGAAACATACCACACAAAAAAAGAATATGCAAAAATGGTGGCCTAATCTCATCCATACTTATGTTGATTTTGCAATCAACTAGCCTTAGGATGTAGAGATATCATAGGACCATGACATGAATGCATAAAGAAGGGGAATGAGATGAAGAGGGAGGGGAAATGGATAAAACTCAAATTGGACAAAGGAGGATTTTTACCAAATTAAGATCATTCATTCATTTTGGGAGATGGAATGTACATTCCATCAATCCCCTAAATCCAATGATCTTAACCTAACAAAGTCAAATCAACCTTGACCAAGGCCCAACAACATAAGTCAAACTTACACAAACAATCAAAATGGCTCAACACAATTATTTGACATTTATTCAATTTAAAAAATACTAAAAATAATGCATTAAATTAAATATGATTTGTCAAATTCATAAAATCTCATCAAAACAATAAATAAATGGCCATGAGATTTATCATAGGTCAAACAAGGTCAAAGGACCTTGGAGAAAAAATTTCAGAATTTTTGGACACTTAAAAGTATTTTTAAATAATTAAAAACAATCACAAAATCAATTAAATCATGAAAAATATTAATAATGATCCAAAAAATAATTTTAGTTCAAAATATGAAAAAGGATTTTATTTTTAAAAAATTGGAGAAACTCTCATATTTTTTGGATCAATATTAAAATTAATATGAATTAATGAAAATCAAAGGAATAAAATGGAAATCAGAAAATACAAAAAAACGTGGATCACTTGATCTCCCTCATTAATTGAGGTGGCAGATCAAGTGGTCATCAGCGCGCTTTCCACCATAGTCACTAGTCAACGCGTAACACAAGTGGTCTTTACAAGCAACACACGAGATTAAAACATTTTGAATTGATCATGTGGCTCAGAACCTGTCCAACACATCACCGGCGCTAAACCTCCAGTCACCTTCTCAGGCGAACCTCGCCGGACTGGTTCAGTCATCACCATCATATAAATGAAAAAGGAGGACATGATCTAAAAGAAAAATGACGTAGAGCACGAATCTGACCTCAATTTTAACTAACTTGAAATATATAGAAAGATATGAGGAGTTGAATTTTGAGGTGTGTCAACTTAGTTGCTTCGGTTTGACCTCAAAGCAACTCAATCTTCTTGCCTATATTGGTAGGACTTCAGACAACCAAAGATCCAAGAGAATTGATGAGAATTGAGTGAGAATCGAAGAGAAGAAAATTTCTGGAAAATACCTTAAATGATGTGCAAAACTTGCTCTTCCTTGCTTCAATTCTTGTTTGATCTTGCTCCAATGACTTGCAGAAGTGGATTAGGATTGGAAAGAAGCTTTGGATCTTGGAGTTTTTGAATCTCCAAACAGTAAGATTCAAACTCAATTTTAAAGTGAAAATTATCAGGTTTTCCTTTGAATTGTGAGGGTTTGAAGAGAGGGTGCAAAGCTGGCGCGCAAGGGTCCTTTCAAATGAGCTCAGATGGTCCATATTTATAGCAATTGGGAATGTTATTTGCACACTTCAAGTTTCTTCCAAATTTGGCAATGTCATGCACAAGCTTTCATGGGCGTGTACAGGCCCATGAAGCAATCCAATTAGCTCCAAATGCATCTAAAATGAGATTGGAATGAATCTTGAATGGCAAGGCAATGTTATGTGATCAATTGAGCTTTGATTTCCACCAATGAGGCAGGCCTGTTAAAACCATGCGCAACCCTAACAAACTTGGTCCAAAATGAATGAATTAGGACTCTTTGGAAAGATTAGATCAAGAGGAACAACTCTTATGTTGAACACTTTTCCATTTGGGACTTAGATCAAGGTGAATTTTGAGGTGGAAGTTTGGAAATTTCAACATGTTGAAAATTTTTCTAAGTGTCAAGTCATATACCTCAATGTTCCACCTTAATAAACTTTTTATGTGAGCTCCAAATGAGAAAAGTGTCTTCCTCAAAGTTGTATCTCTTTCAAAGACCTTAAAAATGGTCACAAATGTGACATCATTTGGATTTATAATAAGAGAGTTATGCATTTTTGAAGTTGAGGAAAATCACTTGTTCAATGGTATTGGTCCAAAATGATCTATAATGTATCCTCATATCACATGCTCATAAAAGTTGGTTTAGCTTTCACTCCAAACATCAAAGTTGAATTAGACATCTTGAATTTGATTTTGCAACTTCGAAATATTTCATCTCACAAAAAATGAGCAAGTTATGGTCTTGGGAAGTTGACTTTCGAATTAGGGTTTAGACAAAATGACCTATAATGTTTCAACATAGAAAATGACTTTCCAAGCAAAATTAGCTTTAGACTTCAACATGAAAGTTGTTTGGAATGTCATTTAGAGTAGCTTTTCTCTTGGAATCATTTTCATATGGTGAAAGTTGTAGGATATGGGGTCTAGGGAGATCCAGTTTTGATCAGATGAATTCATCTGGCCAACCACCATCAACAAACTTGCTAACTTGCAATCCTCTTGACTTTTTAGGCTCATGGTAGATCATATATGCATTAGATGATGAATTTTGAAGTGTCCCTTGAGAAATTTGATCAATTGGTGAAGAAGCTTGTTGAAGAAGTTACTCAAAATACCCAGACAAACTAGGGTTTCCAAGGCAAACCAACTCCAAACTCTTGAAGAATGCTTGATCAAAATAACACATAGAGATCATTGGGACTCATATATGATGCTTAGAGACATTGTGGATCATTTCTTGGTTGTGCTCTTAGCCATGAGGGTCTCAAACCCTAGATGTGAACTTGATAGATCAATGGTGATCAAGCCCTACCTACAAAAGAGTTAGGCAAATACAACGACATATTTTTGGTATTTTGGTTAGTAAAATGATAAACATACAAGTATGATACAATCAAATAGTGCTTGGTGATCTCTCCCAAAACAAACCCAATGAAAGAGGGGTAAGGAGGATGCCAAGGTATGATCCCAATGCTAATGCATATGATGAGATTGCATGAGGGATCTTAGGGTCAAAATTTGGGGTCTTACAGAACTCTGGTGACTAAAAGAAAAACAACACAAAGTAGTTATTATAAGCTAAGGGTGAATATCCTAATAAAGGGGTATGATTCTAAAACCTTCCATGTCACACCTTCATATATGTCTGATTCGATGCAACCATCTTCGATCCCTATATGAAGATGCCCTTTGAAACTGTCTAGAGTATGCTTAGTCGCAACCACCTGCTGGGCTTTTTTTTGTGACTGTTGTTGATGGATTTTAATGGAGTCCCCATAGATAAACCAGTCTGGAAATGGAGGGGCAAAGGCCACTCCAAAGTCAGCATTTGGCAGTCGAGGAAATTTGGTAGGAAACAATTTGAAAGCCATTTCGTAGCGTTTATCAGGAGGAACGTATGAAGGTATTTTTAAAGTTTCCATTTTCTTTGAAAAAATTTCCTTTAGTGTGACAGCTGCTTCACGGATGGTTCAACTAAGATCATCGGGCATATAGGCAATTTCAAAGTAATTTTGGAACGCTTGAATTTCTTTGATGAGCGTGTAAGTACCTTTATTGGTTCTTTCCTACACAGAAAGTAAAGCTTTATCAATGTGTTAAATAAAAGAAGGAACGTCATAAAATTCTTCAGTATAATATTCGTTCCACCATCTCCCAAATTCTCGAGTACAGAGAAAGCTAGTCTCGAAGTGGTTAGGGGTAAGTTGTGTCCTGCCAGTATATCTAGCCATCTGTTTGAGAGTGGTGGTTTCATTATGAATTGCGTTGTAGATGAGAAGGCTGCCTTTTTTGTCATACAAGAACTTTGGGAGAGCCTGAATTAACTCAAACTATCGAGCCACAAGATTGGGCTGATAGGAAATCAAAGTGACCTGGATCTTTGAAGGGTTTAATCGAAGGGTTAAGATTTTGGGAGTCAAAAATGCCTCCTAAATCAGAAGAGATTATGTCTCTCGTTTTTTAGAAGGAGATGGAAAGGGCCTTCTAAACCATTCTGGACCACACTTCCTGGCTATGAAGGGGGCCATGCTCGACGTGAATACATGGCACCTGGCAAACATCATGACATAGCTCATGAAGGTTGTTCGAAGAGTTTGCCTTTCTTAGTTGGGGGTTAGTTGGGCCAATCGAATTCTTTCAACACCTCTATTGTTCACTTCTTCAGCTTCTTCATTAATGAGGCCTTTGTTGGGAAGACTTGCCTCAAAAGTGGCATTGAGCCAGAGTTGTAGTAGCCATAAGGGACCAGAGATAAGGAGTTATCCTTTTCCTCCCAAGTTCTTTAGTTGAGTGACTCCATAACTCAGTGATTCATAAAGACTTGCTAGGATCATTTCGCTTAAACAAATGTCACGTCCATCATGCAGTTGGTTTGCCAGAGTAAGGTACTTCTTGGTGACTTGTAGGGATTTCGAGCAAAAGATGGAGTGGGAGAACCACAAATCTAAGAAGGAAATGTGTTCCATATCAGAAACAATGTCGGTATCCTTGTCATGGTAGTGTGCGATATGGGTCAAATATGTTGCCCTGAAGGTGGAAAAGGCTATAGTGTCCTCATAATCAATATCAGGGTCGTATGTGTTTCTAGTAGGTTTTAGCCCTGTGATAGCGGCTAGGTCGAAGAGAGTTGGTGTGATCATACCACATGGAAGGTGGAAGGTGGAATGTGTGTTATCCCAAAAGTACAGCAAAGAGACTAACAGAGATTAGTTATACTCTAAGCCTACTTTCGACAACATTATCAGGTCATAAATCCCCATATCTTTCCAAGTTTGGGCTTTAGCTTTCTCTATTTCATTTAGCCATTCTATGTAATTGGTTGGGTCTCTAAATGAGGGAGTGGCACGAAAAACCCTAAAGTCGTTGTTCATAAATCTTAAATCTATGGTTTCGTCTGTTTTGGGTTATTCAGCAGTGGTTGGTTCAACCCTAGGTTTCTTGGCTTGCCTTATGGGTTTACATTTGTGATAAGTAGGGAAGTATTCCTTAAGCTTACTAAAATCAGTATCTAAATCAGGCAGAGGTCCAAATAACGTATGGGTTTTACTAGAAACAGAAATGGGAATAAATACCTGAGAGGCGTAAATCCTGCGTTGTTCTTCAGTTTTTGGTTCTGGGATATATTGTTGGTTGCCCACCGTTACTGGACCGGGTAATGTGGCGATATGAGGTTGTTCTAAAATCTTCTTGAGGGTTTTTGATTTGAAAAACATCTTGGCGACTTTACTTATGTCCTTGGAGGTTTTTCTTGAGGTTGCCATTATTGTTGTGTTTTGAAGGAAAGGAGAAAATATGGGTTTGCTTGAAGGTTGTTGAGAATATGAAAAGTTAGAGTGTTTGGAGATTTCAAAAAGCATAAAAAATGGAATTGTTATGAGGTGTGTCTTTTATATAAGAGTTTTGGAAGGAAAAACGGTTCAAATCAACATTAATGGTTGACAAGTTAGTGGGACACGTGTCTTTCCTGAGTTATGCGTTGAAGAGGTGGTAATTAATGCATAATCCCATAATCTCCTAAGGTCTAGGAAACATGATGATTAAAGAGATTTGGGTATGAGCTGAAAAGACATTGTTAAGAAAAAGGTAATGATGACTCTGACGTCACAAGACGACTGGGAGAAACTGAAAAGTTTTTTCGTAACATCGGGACATTAGTGACATGCAAGAATTGTCCAAGGCGTCGAAGTTTGTTCTCAAAAAATGTCTTTTTCTTCGATGTGTCGAAAATGACATTTTTGGGGGGCAATTTGTTAGATCCTAATTTTGACGCCCATATGAATTAAGAGAATAAAGTTTCCTATGAAGATGTTTTGACATATTGTGCATTGGAAGTGCTTGTCGAAGATGCCTTGGTACAAAGGTAACAATGCTGCATGGACTTAGAAATATTTCTAAGTAGTTTAAGGTGTTTTTTCGACAGAGGTGTCCCCATTTGAGGTTCGACGAGAGATTCAAATTCAAATAAATGAGGCAACTTTTACTCTTATCTAAATTGCTGAAGATACACGTGGAGCATAGTGGATAGTTGCATCCATGCAAAGCGCCATTTGTCTCGATATGATAGAAAGGCCGTTAGAAGCGGTTATTTCTATTAGTATAAATAAAAAGTCTTAGTGCTAGGATCGGATGTGTTCAAAGTGTGTACAAAATCTATAAAATTTACCAAGTATCCGTGTGTTTAGAAACAGTAAATTGAGAAATGTACGTTTAATTTACACCATTGTCATTTACTTTGAAGTAATTCAATTCATCTTTTATTTCCAGAAATATCTCTTTATTTAAAGGATTTATCTTTGTTGCCATTTATCTTCGTTTTTACAACATTCTCTTTACTGTATGTTGTTCTTTTCCCTTTTTGAGTATCTTCACGAATCACTATTATTATAAACATTGTCGAAGTGTTTATGTTCATTAGAATTCACTTTAACCAATAATTAGTACATGTCCTAAGATCAATCTGATCGATCCTGTAAGTAACCAAATTTAGTAATTTGGAAGATCAACGGCTGTTTACCAATTTTCACGGTAAACAGATTGTTGCACAACTGTTATACTTCTAATTGTGTATATATAATATACTAGTTACCTTTTCTACTAAACTATTCATTTATAGTAGATGAAGTCTCTTGCATGTGTGCTTGAGCAATGAAGTCTCTTATCTGAGGACTTGAGCAATGAATTATCTTCCTAAGTTGATTGAACTGAAGTCTCTTGCATGATTGCTTGAGCAGAAGTCTCTTTCTAGGTTTATTTAACATTAAAGTCTCTTACAAGTTTGTTAGGCAAGTTATAACTTGTTTGGTTATAGTGAAAAGCTCTCGTTGAGGCAAGGGAACTGAATTACTCTTAGTTGAGGAGAGGAACTAGGATAATCTTTGTGTGTTGCTTGCATTTACCTCTAAAAGTTTTATTTCTGCTGTTGTGATTAGTTCTGATTTTAGAATCTGAACTTTGTTCAAAATCTGAATTTGCTGATTCATAAGTAAAATCGATTTTTGGACATACACAATTCAACCCCCCTTCTTGTGTATTTTTCTCACCTTGACATTTATCAAATTTATATTTTGTCAAAAACAAAATTCCTTCACAACACTAGCATTCTTTAAAACACAAATTTGTTCTAAATCACATACTAATGCAATGACTTGTTTTTCTCTTTGTTGTTCTAGTTCTTCAACCAACATCATAAAAGGAGCAAAAGCAAGCTATGTGGAACACCATCCCAATGAAGGGGAAGAAAACTTACTTTCAACAAATTTTCAATTTTCAATTCCATCTCACAAATTTCCTATACCAAATTCCAATTCCACTTCCATTACACTTACTCATAACATTAATTAAATAAAAACACAAAAGACTATATAATGAAGAAATTAACTCCAAAAATTTCTCAATCCTACACTACGATTTTGAGGAATTCACCAACTAAATTTTATCACATGGAAATTGAACCTCTAGATAACCATATCTTTTTTCTTCTTCAAACTGGAAAACTCAAAAATCTTAATACTTTTGTCTAATCTCTTCCCAATCTTTAATAGTCATATCACTCAAAACTCAAATAACCATTTTCTCCAAATAACCTGAAACAACAAATCAATCTAGATTTTGTTATGGATCTATATTTTTAAAGTGTTATAGATTTAGATTTTGGATTTTCTTACGGATCTAGATTTTTAAAGTATTATTATTGTCGAAGAGATTTGGATAAATTTGAATATTATTATTGAGGAAAAAGATAGGTTAATAAATTTTGTAGAAGAAGAATGGATAAGTTTTGGGGATTTTTATATTTGGAAAAGTATAAGATCTAATATTTTTGTTAGAAATGTTTTGAAACCCTTTCTAAATCCTTTTAAAATGTTTTTATGCTTCCTAATGTTAAGATGCACATTAAAACTTAGAGAATACCGTCCGATATACATAAACGCTAAAGCATCATAGTTTTGACAAACATAAAAAACACATCTAACTTAAAGTTGCACTCACATCATTGAATTATTTTTATCTTCTATGTGGTGCCTCCAAAAGCATTTGCATTAATCGTTCAGACAACTCTAACATTTTATACTACCTTTTTTTCGATTGCAGGTTCTTAATGTATGATCAATGAATCATATCCTCCAAGATAACACATCACTAGTTCTAACTCTTGCAACCAAAGGACCTCTTCAACCCTAAGATCTACAAGCCTTGATTGTGTAACCCCATCAAATCATGACTTCTCAGGAGGTTGTTCAAGAGTATCTTCAAATTCCTTCATACTAATATCATATTTCCCCCTCCTTGATTGTTCATTCCTCTTCTTTAACCTTAGGTTCCATCAATGTTGCCCAACCTTTAGTAACTTCAAGCATTGTTTGGAGGACCGTATACAAATGAATTCATGTTACCTGAT
Organism: Lathyrus oleraceus; assembly: GCF_024323335.1. Classification (NCBI taxonomy): domain Eukaryota; kingdom Viridiplantae; phylum Streptophyta; class Magnoliopsida; order Fabales; family Fabaceae; genus Lathyrus; species Lathyrus oleraceus. The sequence goes on along the minus strand of NC_066583.1, from coordinate 142,181,881 downwards.
GGGTTCAGATTGGTCCCTTGATTTTTTTTCGTGTCACCTTGGTCCTTTAATTTTTGAAACATTATCACGTTTGTCCTTCCGTTAGTGAACATTAGTCAAAGCCAAAAAAATAGCTTCCAAGTGGCATGATACCTAATGACGTGGATATGAGACTCAAGAGCTTAAACAACTTATTCAAGAAGCACTTAACAAACATGAATTCTCTTAAAATTCAACTCTTAGTCCTAATCCATCAGATGGACAAAAGCATAAACCAACACCAAAGCAGAATCACAACCACTTGCTGAAGAAACAACAAGAAAGAAGAGCTAAACAATGAATAAGTATCAGAATCACTGCCACCGCCAACAACAACACTAACTGAAACTGAAACTGAGAAACCTAACGAAGAAGGAGAAAAGAAAGAAGAAACCAAAGTGGTTACTTCTTCCACAGGCGACGATTGAGCATAAACGGTTGAAGCGATTGAAGAAATTTTCTTTCCCAAAGACGTTGATGTTTCTGCCAAAGAGATGAACAATCAATTATCGTTGATCTCTAATGTGGACTCGTATTGTGTCGTTGATGGACTGCATTTAGGTTTGCATAAGGTGGTTCGTGTTTTGCCCAAGACTAATTCTTCTTCCACTGTTATGGTTTGTGGTGCTTTCTGATCGATATTCGTTGTTATTTCTCTTGATGCTAGAAATTCGGATATTGTCGGTAATGTTTTCTTGACTGTCCATGATCGTGATCTGGGATTTGTTGTGGCTATGTGAAATGTAAGTCCAAATTTTAGTGTTTCTTTTCATTTTGAAGATACTTCTTAATGGCTTTGGTTTTAGTTGTTTGTAGTACCACAAATATGCTCAAATCTAAGAATAACTCATATGTACTCTTTGTATTATGTATTTGATTTATCAAATTGGAGCTTTGTTCCATTACGATCTATGGAGGATGGTGTTGCAGTAAAATTGTTCAATCGTAGAGGAGCATTCGTTGATTCCTCTATTTTAGCATTTCATGGTTGTTCGCGGTGTTTTATGTGAAAAGCTAATTTAAAGAATATTGACAGGAGAGAAAGGCACAGTCATGCCCTGCCATTGCCAACTCAGCTGCCACGTTGCTTAAATAAACAGACATTTGAGGAAAACAGACTGAAGGGACTCATATGCATCTATTAAAAAGTTAAAAGACCAAGGTGACAAAAAAAAATTAAGGGATCAATCTGAACCCAATGATATAGTTAAGGAACCAAAAAGAGTATTTTGCCTTATATTTTTCATAGTAAAATACTATAAAATTTGTTTGGTTAGGATGATTTCAATGCAGTTTGGTATTTTCCATGAATCTTCGAAATCTTTATTAAGAACCTTCAAAACAAAAATGCATTAACAGTAAAAACTCTTAGAAATAACAAACTTTAAATACGAAAAACATAGTGTGACGGACAGTCAACAAGTACCACAAAACGATTTAAAGAATATACAGCTCAACCAATAATTTATTTGTTGACATAAATTGTTTTTCAAAACTTTTCAAAATTAAAAAACAACAATACAATTAGCTAACCAAGGAGCCAAAAAGTAGAAGAGTACATACACAAACTTAAATTCACTTTTGGTCCCCCTATTTAATCATCTTTAACTTTTTTATCCCCTATTTCAAAATCCAAATTTTTGGTCCTAAATTTTACTTTTCCTAGGATTTTGTTGGCCCCTCTCCACTTTGGCAGATGTATCAGTGATGAATATGATAAAAATTAATTTTTAATGAGATGACAATAATAATTATGATAAAAAGCAAAAACATATTATTAATTAATATTTACAATATTATTTAATAATATTATTTAAAAAATTAATTACATTCATTTCTTAAAAGTTTTAATAAAACCCAAACATTTTAATTACGTCCATCTAACATATTTTTCTTGTATGAAAATAAATTTTTAATAAAAGTAAAACTCAAGCATTTTAATTACATCCAAATTCACAATCTTCTTCAAGAATCCCCAAACTTTCATCCCTTCTTCAAAATGTATTCACTTTATATTGTCAAAACAAGAATTTCTTCATAACATACATATGCATTTTGTTGAAACAAAATTGTTCATATCTCTTACGTTTTGATGATAACGAAGTATTTAAATAACAAATGGATATGCTAACATATGTTTAAGTGTGCAGGATCACAAGTAAAAGAATTAATCATGATTGTTAGCATATGTGAAGAAACAATGTTAGTCTAATTCTGATTGATTAGAATCTGAATTGGTTCATCACTATATGAAGGCATCAGACTTTGAAGGTTTAGACTCTGGTCTTACGACCTACCTTCTAATGATAGCTCAGATTCTGAAAGGTTGAAGAGCATACACCAAAGCAGACTTGTCTTATCAAAGTCCCATATTTCTGAACAAAGTCAACTAGGATTTTATTTTGCAAGGTTCAAGGAATAGTGATGTGACTTCTTCAGTCTGTTCTACCTTTTGGTAGATACCTAGTACTTTGAAAGGTGTTATGAACAATGGCTTTATTCATTTGACAAAGCTTCAAACCAGATGCATTCTTCAACGTCTCTCTTTGCATGCTTCTTCACTAAGTTTGCTCGTTATGTTCAAATCCTCCAACGCATCTTTCTCAGTCTCTATAAAAGGAAGTTGAAGATTCAAATGAAAGTTACAACATCACAATGCATTTGAAAGATCTTGAGCATAACTCTGAGTTGTTATTTCTTATAATTGTTATTGCCTAAGACCTTAAGATTCTTATCTTTCCTTATCTTAGAAATCTTAAGAGGTTGTAAAATCTTTGTGATTGTTGCATAATTGTTATACTTCTGATTGTGTATCTAAAGTATATTAGTTACCTTTTCTACTAAACTATTTGTTTATAGTAGATGAAGTCTCTTGCCTGCGTGCTTGAGCAATGAAGCCTCTTGTCTGAGAACTTGAGCAAGGAAGTCTCTTTCTAAGTTGATTGAACAAAAGTATCTTGCATGGTTGCTTGAGCAGAAGTCTCTTTCTAGGTTTATTGAGCATTAAAGTCCCTTGAAAGTGTGTTTGGGCAAGTTATAACTTGTTTGGTTATAGTGAACAGCTCTTATTGAGACAAGGGAACTGAACTACTCTCAGTTGAGGAGAGGAAACAGAATAATCTTTGTGTGTTGTTTGCATTTACCTCTAAACGTTTTAATTCCGCTGTTGTAATTAGTTCTGATTTCAGAATTTGAACTTTGTTCAAAATCTGAACTTACTGGTTCATACGTAAAATCAATTTTAGGACATACACAATTCAACCTCTCCTCCTGTGTATTTTTCTCACCTTAATCTGTATCAAATTTATATTTTGTCAAAGACAAAAATCCTTCACAACACTAGCCTTCTTTAAAACACAAATTAATTCTAAATCACATACTAATATACTAATGCAACAATTTGTTTTTCTCTTTGTTGTTCCAATTCTTCAACCAACGACATAGACGAAGCAAAAGCAAGCTATGCGGAACATCATCCCAGTGAAAGGGAAGAAAAGTTAGTTTCAACAAATTTTCAATTTTCAATTCCATCTCACAAATTTCCTATACCAAATTCCAATTCCACTTCCATTACTATTACTCGTAACATTAATTAAATAAAAACGCAAAAGATTATAGTGAAGAAAAAACTGGGTTTTAAAATAAGGGATAAGAAGTTAAAAACATCTAAATAAGAGAAAAAATGCATTTAAACTAAAATAATATAGATAAAGAAAGATTTCTTGATTTTTTTTATCTTACAAAATTTATTATTAAAATTCATGACAAATAGCTGAAAAATGACAAGAAAGGACATCCCAAAGATGGGGAACAAAAATCAGTTGATGTTACCTAAATTATAGTTCCATGCATTTACCATATACCAATAACGTGACATTCTATTCTAAGACACCAATTTGATCCTTTCCATGCGGATAACATACCATATGTGATACATTACAATACAACAATACATTATTCTTCTCTTTCATGTTCAAATCTGCACTATCCCATACTCCAAACAATGATGCTTTCAATTTATCTTCATTGTTGCTAAATCTACATATATAGAAAAATATGGGGCACAAAGAGAAATCACGTAAAGATAAGAGATTGCAAGAGATCTCCCTTTTGAGAACCATTCCTTATTCTGATCACCAGAGGTTAATTTGATCTTCTGCCTTTTAGTTTTCCTTCTCATTATCATGAACTTATCATTGTTAAATTCGATGCATTGGTTTGTGGCAATTCAAGGCATTCACGCATTCAACACGTTGGTCGTCGTTTGGATCGAGATCTGAACAACCTTATCTCGATCCAACTTATACAAACGCGCTGATTTGTGAATGTGTGGATTGCTTGCGTTAACAAATCGAATTTTTTTAATACTATTGTTTTATTGTGTTAATATTTTGTGCATTTTGGGTATTTTAATACAAAGGTGGTGGTCTAAGGAAACTATTGCTGTGGTTACGGGTGGAAATAGAGGAATTGGTTTTGAGATTTCAAGACAACTTGCTGATCATGGAGTCACTGTTGTGTTAACATCAAGAGATGCTAGTGTTGGTGTTGAATCAACTAAGGTCTTACAAGAAGGTGGTTTGGATGTAGATTGTCATCAACTTGATATAATAGATTCTTCGTCTGTCAATGAATTCGCTGAATGGTTGAAGGAAAAATATGGTGGTCTAGATATTCTGGTAAGAGATAAAAATCCAAATTCTCGAGAAGAATATTCTGATATTATGATTTGTCTCTAATCAACTATGTTGTTATTTGTAGGTAAATAATGCTGGTGTTAACTCCAATATGGGGGGATCCGATAATCCGGTTGAAAATGCGCGTAAGTGTATAGAAACAAATTATTACGGAACCAAGAGAATGATCGAAGCAATGATTCCATTGATGAAGAAATCTGCTGCTGGTGGTCGTATCGTAAACGTGAGTTCGCGTTTGGCTCGAGTAAGCGGCAAACGAAATGTGAGTAAATAGTCTAACTTTATCTTATCTCTCGTGGTAGAAATAGTTTATACAAATAAGCATATACGTGTTTATTATGTTATGGTTACAGAGAATAGAAAATGAGGCATTGAAGGAGAAACTAAGCGATGTAGAATCTCTTTCGGAGGAGTTTATAGATGAAACTATCAATAGTTTTATACAACAAGTTGAAGATGGAAGCTGGAAATCAGAAGGGTGGCCTCAAACATTGACTGATTATTCAGTATCGAAACTTGCCGTTAATACATATACAAGGTATATGGCAAAGAAGCTTTCTGATAGGGCAGAAGGTGAAAAGATTTATATAAATTGTTACTGTCCTGGTTGGGTGAAAACTGCATTAACAGGTTATACAGGAAGTGTTACTGTTGAACAAGGGGCTGATACTGGAGTTTGGATTGCACTTGTGCCTGATCAAGAGATTACTGGCAAGTTTTTTGCAGAAAGAAGAGAGATTAACTTTTAACTAATCATAATATGGTTTTGTAGAACTATTTTGCTATATTTACCAACATATTTAGAGGTTGATTGAGATATTATCATAGATTGTGAAATTAATGGTCCAGTAGTGGCGGGACACGTATAGGGATTATAAGACTTTTATTTGGTTGTAAGTTTATTATTGAAGCTTCACTATAACACAAGAAAAGAGTTTTTTAAATATTTGGTTGTAAGTTTAGTATCAAAGAAGGTAGGTATCATTGTTTTTGTTTTCTTCAATATTTTGTAACAATGTTGCCTAAACACATGTTTCCCTTCATTGCAACTCAATTTTTTTTGAGAGCTTATTTTAACACACTTAAGTTTCTAAAATATAATTTCAATGACATAAAAATTGTGTTTATTTAAGAAAATATATTTTTTTAAGTGAAAAACAATTTTTTTTAACAATGTTTATTTTCTTTTATAAACTTTGATATAATATTAAATTAGATTAGAGTTGACTAACAATGAACAAACAATTGAATTGAGGGTTGAGAATTAACAACTTTATGTTAGAATTGAGAGAATGCGATAAAATAAAAGGGCTTTTCATTATTGAATAGGATAGAAAAAGATGATCTTTACATGTAAAAGAATATGTGTTTATTTATATATATATAACATCATCAGATGATATCAATGTATCAAATTTAGTGACATAACACCTCCAATAATTCTTTAGCGCATATTCGTATAACAAAATTAATCGTTGGATTGAAATGTATTGTTATATAGATCATCTCTATAAAATTTAATATCAATCGAAAATCATTTGATATGATAAAGAGAATGATCAAAATTAACGGTTTTGTTAAAGTTTTGTAAGACGTTAATTTTATGCATCTCGTTGACATATCAAATGATTTTTGATTGATGTTAAATTTTATATAGATGATCTATATGATAATAGCTTTCAATCAAACAGTGAATTTTATTATATGAATGTGCGGTGAAGGGTTATTGGATGTGTGGTGTTACTAAGTTTGACACATTGGTGTAATCTGATCCTAGCATATATATATATATATATATATATATATATATATATATATATATATATATATGGGTCAGGATCAGATGGCATCAATGTGTGAAACTTAGTAACATCACACTTTCCATAACTCTTCACCGCACATTCTAATAACAAAATTCACCGTTGGATTGAAAACTATTATCATATAGATCCTGTCTATAAAATTTAACATCAATTAAAAATCATTTGGCATGTCAACGAGATGCATAACAACTAATGTCTTACAAAACTTCATGAAAACCATTAATTTTTATCATTCTCTTTAACATATCAAATGATTTTTGACTAATCTAAAAATTTATAGGTGTGATCTATATGATAATAGCTTTCAATTCAACGTTGAATTTTATTATACATACATGGAGAGAAGATTTATCGAAGGTGTCATGTTATTAAGTTTGACACATTGGTGTTATTTGATCATGACATGAGAATAGGAAGACTAGTTCTCCCAATTAGCATGAAGAAGAAGTTTCTTCTTTGGGAAAGTGGCAAACACCAACTCTTTCAAGAACACATGACTTGACATGTATTATTATAGTTGTTGCTGTGATGGATACGAATTTTGGTAGGCAGGCCCACACCCTAGGCGTAATGGGTCGGGTCGGACGACCCATGACTCGTTAGGTTACACCCGTTTGAATTGTCTTGTGGCCCTTTATGATGGTTTTTTGGATGATTGGATGATGTCCTCTTCTATGGTGCAATTAAAATTATCCCTAAAAAATGAAGCTTGGGAAGGGCAAAATGAGTTAAGCTAGGTAGAATAAGATCTCTTTCCAGATGAGAGTCGGGGTAACGAGTCCCTCAAGCAAAGAGGGTGAATCCCTGAAACAAAGGTTTAAGGGTGATTCCATGAAGTCTTAATTAGATTAATTACATCAAGCGATGCTTAGATGGATAGCTCCTCAAACATCACTTGGGGTGAGACCCTCAAGAAAATATCAAAAGGTAAGTCCCTTAAGTGTCACTTGCGGTGAGTTTCTCAAGTGTGGGAAGCACAAGATGCATATAATGCTTTGTTATGATGAGTTTGTCTTGGGAAGGTGCATGTATTGTGAGTTGTTGATTAATCTGCATGTGTTGAACTTAGCTTGTTAAGTTTCTGACACCCACTAGTAGGCACAACCATACTACTTGGTAAGGATTCCTACTCAACCTAGACATCTAGATTTATAAATGGAGGAATAGTAATTGCTCTTCTAACTTGTTCACCTGCATTCTACAGTCTTTTAAGCAAACCTTCTCAGTCATTTATCTCTCCCAAAATTAGGTTCATCAACTCACCATCATCACCAACCCTTAATCAAGTGTTGAACTTCTCCTTTTTATTTATCTTCTCTTTTTCTCATGGTAATCAAAATCAGATCGAATCGACCAGTTTGATCGATTGAATCAAGAATCAGAACCCTAGACGGTCTATATGGACCTTAAAACTGGCATGTAGAAGAATCAAGATTTAAACTGAAAAATTGATCAAAACCGATTAAAAATCAGAAATTTGGGGGTTCAGGTGAGTTCTACGGTCGGACCGGATTTTTCTTTTGATTCATAAAAATATGATAAAGAATTTCATTTTGAATCAAAATGATGTTTGATTTATTTTCCTTTTTTCTTCTCCAATCACTCTAGTACATATTACCATAGAAAAACTAAGATAGAAAACTATTCTTAATTCCTTTGTTGTTCTCTATTCATTTGACGAATAAAAGTGGATTTTGTATAATAATACATAATAAAGAGATACAATAAAATATAATGCAACACATAACATATATGAAGAGAAAATGACAATGCAATGTTGTAAATAAACAATTGATATGGTCATTAGATTATTATTATTATTATGATTATTATTATTATTATTATTATTATTATGATTATTATTATTATTATTATTATTATTATTATTATTATTATTATTATTATTATTATTATTATTATTATTATTATGTAAGTTTAGAACCTACCTACCTAGCCTATTAAAAATATAAACGACTATAAAAAACTAAAAAAATCTATTAGAGTATTAATTATTATTAAATTATCGATACATTTTTTAATATTATTTTAAAAATATAATTATTCTTGTGCATTGTTATTCTTATATATATAAATAAAAAATATTTATTTATTTATAACTGGTTCAACTCTGGTCTAACCTTAAAACTTTAAACCCTTAGGTACACCTGTTTGATGTCAATTACGATTTTGATTACCTTACTTTTTCTAGGGACGGTGATTATCAAAGAGTTAGATGAGAATAATTTTATATAACCTTCCAGACATGTGGGCTGGTGGAGATTTGGAGACATTGTGCGGAGAATACAAGGTGATTTTATGGATTGGTTGATTATAAACTTGTAGAATATGAATGTTTAGCAATTACGATAAAAGTTTCTATTATAGTAGTGATATTGATACCATTTTACTCAGTTATTTTCAAGGACAGACAAAATCACTAATGGTGACCAATTCTTCAAAATGTTTTCTAGATGATTTGAAATGATAGAGAAACTCTTTACTTATAGTCCAAGAAATGGCGTGATTTAGAAATAATCCATGGGCCAATTAGTTGACCTAATCGATTAGCTAATCAATTATGCAGTGTCAATAATCAATTATTTGTGCCCAAATTGGAAGGTTTTTTATAGAGAGACATTATCAATCATGAAGAGATTGTCATAATCGATTATGGACTCGATTAGGAATCATTTAATTGATTAGGCATATAATCTAATCGATTAGACAGTTCAAATAATTGTCTTAATAAAGCAGACAGTCCCCTAATAAACTGACTAGACTCCAAAAACATTTTCTTGGTTGTTTTAATCAAAAAGTGAAAGGTTAATCTATGTCTTAAGCATGTGTGTGCTCTAGCCATACTACTTACGAAAATGCCCCAGTGTCTTTACAATATACCGATCATTCAAATAAACATGATCAGACGAGCTTTCAGAATTCTTCTCTTTCATACCCTGAAACTTCAAGTCTTGGTATTGTATTTAACTTTATCATCACACAAGAACCTTGAGTCTTCTTGATGAGGCTCGATATATTTCCGTATTAGTAGCCATCATCTAAAATATTTTAAATCACTGGTAATCATAGACCTTAATTCTTTACTTTAGCTTGATTCAGAGGGATATCTTGATCTTGATTAACCACCTAATGCATCTTTGACTGCTTAAGATAGATTTAGTAGTTACTTGACTTTAAATATTGTTATAATAAAAAAACCACTTCAAGTGTTGTTACTATTTCAACTGTTTTCATTATCAAAACCATATAATTATCAAAGCTAAGCAGTTGCTTCTTGATTCTTGATATCCATGAGTTTATCATCTTGCATCACTTACCTGCAAGCACATGATCCACGTATACAATATACATATTTAACATACATAACAATATCCATAATTAATGAAGGAAATACGATATCATGCTTCCACTCATATGAGCAATAATTGTTGGAAAAATCTTAAGAAATTTTCTGCTTGTACATTTTGGCAATAATTATGTACACTAACATATTTAATTGTCTAAGTCTAGATAAAAGCAACAAAAAAAAGTGATCCATATGTCCATTACTCAGGTTATCTGAAATCCTTCCAAGCCTTCAACCTTGTGTAGTGAAGTAAGTTACTATAGTAGGAATTAAATAGCTCAAGTAATTCCCTAATGAAAAACTTCAGGTGTTATCATCATCAAAATCATGTAATTATCAAAACTAAGTAGTTGCTTCTTAAATTCTTATTATCCATGAGTTTTATCATCTTTAATCACTTACCTGCAAGCACATAGACCCACATATATAATATACATATTTATGATACATAATATCACAATGAATGAAGTAAACACCAGATCATGCTTCCAATCTGTCGCACCTCGAAAAATGAGAACACGACCTAGCGATGCGCAATCGCACGCTCGCAATGATGGACTAAACAGAGTCGCCATCGAACTTTATTTATTACTAAAAAGGAAAGGGTAAATATCGATAAAACCCAATAAATAACGACAATGATATTGGTCGTCGCAACCAAATCAGGGTTCGAGAGTCGATTACACAAGGGGAAGGTATTAGCACCCCCCACGTCTGTTGTACTCAACGGGAACCATTAGGTTAATTGTGCACGTTAGTGTTAGTTTGAAATGTTAGGCTTCTCAAGTTATTATGAGGGAAAGAATAATAGGATTAAAAGAAAAGAGAAAATGTTTTTGTATTTTTGCAACAAAGGGGGCCAAACCTAAGTTTTTTATTAATGGGACTGACAAGATTTCATAATTCTGCTCCTACGTATCTCAATAGAGAACTCAAGGCACACGTAGTTCTGGGTAGAAAATGTTTGTTTATTGGTCGATTTTAGCGAAAACTATATTTTATTAATCGATGAAAAACATTGTTTTACCCAAAACAGATGAGGAGCGACCGTATACCACACATCGAATGGATTTACAAATCAATATTCGGAAAAACATCATTTATCTCAACTCAATAATTGTGGATGAAGCATTGTTTTACATCATCTTAAGACAATATGTCTTTTGTTTTTGAAAAGGTTTTTCGGATCAATCGCACGACGGAGAGAAAAAAGAGTTTGATTGGTTGAATGTATTTTTGGGCCTGAAAGACGAGTAATTATGACTTGCAAGCTCTTACAACTTGGGTCTAATTCTCAGGACTACGTCTGAATATTTCATCCAGGTAGTCTTTTTCTTCCAACTTACTTATGAAAATGGTTTGAATATTTACAAGTGTTTTGAAGAGAAGACGAATACTTATGGTTTGCAAGCTCTTACAACTTGGGCCTAATATTCGGGATTACGACTGGATATTTCATCCAGGTAATCTTTTTCTTTCAATTTTATTGAGAAAAGAAGTTTGAATATTTACAAGTGTTTTGAAAAGAAGACAAATACTTATGGCTTGCAAGCTCTTGCAACTTGGGCCTAATATTCGGGATTACGACTAGACCTTCCACCCAGGTAATCTTTTTCTTCCAATTTTATTAAGAAAAAATTAAAAGAAAAGGTTAATGTAAAGGTTTAAGATTAAAATGATCAAAGCATGGAAGTTGGAAATCAGAGGAAGTTGAACGGATACACTCAAAAAGACTTGATATAAAAGGATCCCAAAATAAGTCGAGTATAAATAAATAAATAAGTTTTTGTTTTGTTTTTGAATCACTTAAAAATTAAAAAAAAAACAAAATAAAATAAAATCAACAAGTGTTTTAAAATAATTTGAATTAAATAGAGGATACAAAAATGGTTAAGTTAAATCAAGAAGTTAGGATAAGAAAAAAATAAACTGACAATGATATAAATAAAACTAATAGTGAAATCAAAATCTATCAACACCCAAGATCAAACCAATGGCATGGTAGGAAATAATAACTGCTTCAACCACCCGGCCATGGACGACTAGTTGAAATAAGCTTAACTCATATATATATATATATATATATATATATATATATATATATATATATATATATATATATATATATATATATATATATATATATATATATATATATATATATATATATATATATATATATATATATATATATATATATATATATATATATATATATATATATATATATATATATATATATATATATATATATATATATATATATATATATATATATATATATATATATATATATATATATATATATATATATATATATATATAACATTGTCCAAAAAATTAAAAAAAAAGTTGGGCTAGATGATGGATCCAAGGCCCAACTAGAAAAATAAATAATGGGCATTGGTCCGGGGCGGGTCGGATCCGACCCAGGTGGGATTAACTAAAGGGGAAAAAGAAACCTAGCCTCCCCAGTTATCGTAACTGCCCCTTTCTTTCTCCTCTTTGTTTCTCTCTCTCGTCCATACAGAAAAATGTTACTCCAATCGATCCACCTCTCTCTTCCCATCATCCAATGCCCCAAATGTTCAAAGACCAAATCGAACTAGATGCCACCTCCTTCGTACGATTCAAACAGTAAAACAACAATACTTCCATCTTCTCAAAACAAAATAAACAAATCCGAATAAAATAGACGAAAACGTCAAACTCGAACAAACCGTTAGAACTCAAATCTCGGTATTCAAAGTTCCGAATAGAAATAGAACAAATAACAATCAAGCTGGAAACGTTAGGAAAACACAAACACGTCACCCCCTAAAACCGGGTATTTATTTGTCATAATTACAACGAACGTGGCAAAAAATGTAATATTTGGATCAATGAAAAAAGAAGGATGTTATACCTACACGAAAAAGAATCGAGGCCGCGTGAGAATAGAGGTAATTTCTTTTCTTTCCTACTTATTCCTTGCAATCTTTCTTCCCTGAGTGTAGTTCTGACTTTTGCGGTGTGGTGCTTTTTTTGCGATTAAGGTCTTGTTGATCTTATATGAATGTTGTTTCAGCAAGTGTATGTGTTTTAATGTGGTGGCCGATTATCCTTTCGATTTTGGAGCAATTTGGTTATGATTTATTTTGCCTCTGAAACTTTCGATTCACTATGGACTTTTCAAATAAACCCGCCTCCCCTTCATCTATGACTAGAGTTTTCTTTTTATATCAGAAAAATGAATTATTTTTAGGCTGTTAGGATTTGTCTTTTGTCTTATGTTTGTTGTAAGATTGACAAAATTGGTGGGGTCTTTACTACACTTTTTAAGAAGACAAAAAGATATTCCAACATTTCTGTGCAAATTTCCTGCTATGCTGATGCTCACCCTTAAATTGTGATCCTCTGATTTGCACCTTCTGGCCTTTGTTTTATGTCTTTGTATTTTTTCCAAAAGTATGTTAATGTTTCTGATGTACTTGTTCTGTTTTGACAGGTTAAAGGAAAAAAGATGCACAAAATTTGAAGTGGGCAAACCAAATTCAAGTGTTTGAGGGCCAATTGCAAAACAAACTTCCTTTTTGTGACAAAATATTGTAAAAAGAAAATAAACTAATATTTAAAATCTTTTTATTAGTTTTATGATGTATAAATAGAGTGGAATGTAACTTATTGTATAATGAGAAGATTCTTTTGAAAATAAAAACTTATGGTTTATTATTTTGAAAATTGGTTTGTAACTTCAATTCAAATTTATAAATCACACATAAAAATAAATAAGATCCAAACTTGTTTTTATTTATTTATGGAATATAAGAAATAGTTAGAACTAATCCAAAAATAAACTCTACTCACACAACTATTCAATGGAATGCAACAAAGTGCCAGATGCATGAATGAGATCACAAAATTTAATGATTGAACTTTATTCAAACAAAAAGATCATAAAATATCCAAATTATCAATCTAATGACCTTAATGATGTATGATAAGAGTGTGTGAACCTAAACAAATTAACACAACCAAAATCATCTAGTTCTTGATTAGTAACTTGACTTATACACGGAAAAAGAAATTTATGATCAGATGAAATGGTCCTAAGAAATTGAATTGAACAATAGGGTGTAGATGAATAATATGATTGCAAATGAATGAAAAATAACTGAACGCAGATGAACTCAATGCATATGAATGAATGCAAATGAAATAATGCTAAATGAACGAATTCAAATGAATTAGGTGGGACAAAATTTAGGGTGTGACAGTTTCCCCTATTTAAATATCTTCACCAAATAGTATGAGTGATAACAATCATCATGGAATCAGGGTGAAAGGTATTTAAATACATCATACCCAAATTTTGCCCCTAGATGTGATGATATATCGTGCTATGAGCTGAAGGATCCCTTTTTTTTGGTTTGTTGGGGATACGATAAACCCTAGCATGATTTTTATGATGGATGATGAACAGGTATGTGGGAAATGATGGAAATACGGTAGCGGTAGTTCATAGGAAATGTTAAAGGAAAATGCGTGATGACTCATTGGGGATGACAATTTGTTGGGGGAAAGACAATGAGAACATTTAAAGTACAATTTAATTAACAGGTTCAGACATGAACAGGAACTTTAGAATGTATCCGACAGTTTCAGAGATTTATCATAGGAAATACTCAAAGTATATTTTATCAAACAGGTTCAGACATGACCTATCCCTTGAGAATGCTTCTAACAATTCTGGGGATTTCTTATAAGAAGTACATTCACTCAAAAAAATTGGCGACTTCTAACATGAAATTTATCCAAAACAAGAATAGATGGGAATCTTCTTACAAAGAATCATCCATACAGCATATTGGAGTTTTCTTACTAGAAAATTATCCACACAAACTAGATTAGGAGTCTTCTTATGAGAAGATCATCCATGTAAAGGGATACGGTAATTCTTTACAAAGAAATCAATCAAGACCAACATCATTAGAGTTATTTCTGACTAGAATAACATCCAAGCTTCTGGGAATTCCTCAAAATGATGAGTCATACATGACTTTATAGGAACCGTCAGGAAAGACATGGTAATTAAATTCTCTGCATGTGCCAACAATAATTTGACTTTAGATGGAGTGCCAGCGACAACTGAACTTTTAAATGATATTGGCGACAACCAAACTTCAGGTACCAATTACGATTGGATTTTCAAATGGAGTGCCAGTTATAACTGGACTTTTAGAGAAAGCCAACAATAATTGGATTTTAAGAACCAAGTGCTAGTTACTACTGGAGTTTAAATAGATACCAACGACAACAGGATTTTGAAAAGATACTAGTAACAACTGGATTTTTGATGATAATGCCAGTAACAACTGAATTTTGGAGACGCCAATGACAATTAAACTCTTGAAATAATACCAGTGACAACAAGGTTTTAAGGGTACCAAAAAAATTGGATTTCCGACAAGATATCAGGGACAGTTGAACCAGACATACCCATAACAATCGGATTGGAAATAACACCAGTCACAACTAAATTCTCCAGGATTCCCATTATGATTAGTTTTTGGATGGAGTACCAGTGACAACTGGACTTTGGGTCAAGGGATAACAATCAACAACGAGGCCAAAGTGCAACATAAATGAATACATTTTGGATCATGCATGACTTGATTTTGATTTTATGCATGATATATGAATGACCATGATATGCAAATGCTGACGTTGAGCAGACTGGGAGTTTGTAGGAATTGTTTACAGAAATCCTGGTTCCTCAACACCGAGAACTCAAACAAATGCAATATAATAGGCACATTCAAAGAAAACTTCTATCAAGAGGCAAATACAACTAGCCAAGGGGATCCTTTCAGGAGATTAATAAGTTGTGTTTCATGGAGATTTTTTTGTTGGTGATCCAGGAGTATTTATGCAACCTTGAGACTTCCGGGAAAAACAAATGATTTTCTCTTGATTTTCACATATATCAAAGCAATTTTATTTCTTTTTAATACATTGTTAATTCTTTTCAAGTTTCAAAATTTCATTATTAACAAATAAATGACACTTTACATAACAAAGAAAAACATAGAAGAACACAATTAACAATAATTGATAGGCAAAACTTTTATTTTTTTAAGAATGGTAGCACGCAAATGGCGTAGCTCCATGGAATGTCACAATTTTTTAAATTGGCAATGAGGAAAGGTTTACATTGAATCCAATTACCACTATTATCCCAAATACCATGACTCCCCAAAATCTTGCTTATAGAGGGAGTAACAAGATTGATTTTCCACCTCTGATTCTTTTGTGTTGATGAGTAACAACTGATGCAGTTTACGCCTTTTGTCCCTAATTTTTGCCTGGATTGCCCTTTCAGGTTTTCAATCCACCAGGACGCTCTTTTTTGCCTAAGTCGCCCTTCCGGGTTTTCAACTTAGCGAGCTATCATTTATTTACCCCTAACTTTTTCCTGGATCGCCCTTTCGGGTTTTTAATCCACCGGGATACCCATTTTTGCCTAAATCACCCTTTCAGGTTTTCGACTTAGCGGGTTTTTATTAGGCATAGTAATTTTTAACTGCATCAGAGTTCATGGGGTGTGAGAACTCTTTATCATCCATAGTTGTGCGAATCAAGGCACCTCCGAAGAAGGCTTTCTTCACAACATATGGGCCTTCATAATTGGGAGTCCACTTCCCACGTGAGTCCTTGTGTATTGGCAAGATCTTATTTAGCACGAGGTCTCCTTCTCTGAATTCTCGAACATGTACTTTCTTGTCAAAATCCCTCTTGAGCTGTTTCTGGTACAATTGTCCATGGCACAGAGAGGTCATTCTCATCTATAAGGTTTAACTAGTCAAGTCTATTTTGGATCCATTCAACCTCTTCTAGCTAGGTCTCCATCAATATTCTCATTGAAGGTATTTCTACTTCGATTGGAAGAAAAACTTCCATCACATATACCAAAGAGAATGAGGTTGCCCCTATTGAAGTGCAGACAGAAGTCCGGTATCCATGTAGTGCAAAGGGTATCATTTCGTGCCAATCCTTATAGGTCTTCACCATTTTCTGCAGGATCTTCTTGATGTTTTTATTAGCGGCTTCAACAACACCATTCATCTTTGGACGATATGGTGAAGAGTTACGGTGCTTAATCTTGAAGCTTTAGCATAATTCTTTCATTGTCTTATTATTCAGATTCGTCCCATTGTCTGTAATGATCCGGCTTGGAACCCCATAGCGGTAAATAATCTCCTTGAGGAATCGTGCGACCACTTGTTTTGTCACATTAGCATAAGAGGCAGCTTCTACCTATTTGGTAAAGTAACCAATGGCAACTAGGATGAAGTGGTGACTGTTGGAAGCTCTAGGCTCGATGCGTAAATCATGTTGATGCCCCACATTGAGAACGGCCAAGGTGATGTCAAAACATTTAATAGGGTCGGAGGCACATGTACCTTGTCAACATAGATTTGGCATTTATGACATTCTCTGGCATAATTGAAGCAATTGGATTCCATGGTCAACTAGTAGTAACCAGCTAGCAAAATTTTCTTGGCCATGGCATGTCCATTGGCATGAGTTCCAAAGGATCCTTCATGAATCTCCTTGATCAGTAGATTCGCTTCGTGTTCATCCATGCATCTGAGGAGAATCATGTCGTGGTTTCTCTTGTATAACACACCATTGCTTAAGAAGAATTGGGATGCCAACTACCACAATTTTTCTTGTCAATGGTTGTTGCATCTGCTGGATATTCTTGGTTTTGCAAAAAGCACGTGATGTCGTGAAACCAAGGTTTACCATCGGCTTCCTCTTCAACCAACTGACAGTAGGCAGGCTCAACTTTCCGCTCTATCTAAATGAGAGGCACTTCATTGAGGAATCTAACTTGGTACATTGAAGCCAACATAGCCAAAGCATAAACTATTTTATTTTCAGCTCTCGGGATGTGATGGAAAGTGATTTCATCAAAATATTTTATCAGCTCCATGACATAGGCACGGTACGGGATCAACTTGGTATCACAGGTTTCCCATTCTCCTTTAACTTGGTAGATCACCAATGTTGAGTATCCACATACTTCAAGGATTTTGATTCGGAGGTCGATTGTTGCTTCAATGCCTAGGATGCACGCCTCATATTATGCTATATTGTTTCTGCAATCAAAACATAACCTTGATATGAAAGGAGTGTACCCACCATTCGTATTCAATAGAACATCTTCTATGCCATGCCCCATGTAATTGGAGGAACCATCGAACATGAGCTTCCACCGAGATCTGGGTTCAGGTCCTGGGATTTCACAATCTTTTGCTACCATAATGTCTTCATCAGGGAAGTCAAATTTCAACGGCTAGTAGTCTTCGACAGGCTGGTGTGCCAGATAATCAGCCAACACACTTCCTTTAATAGCTTTCTGGGATACATACTGGATGTCATACTCAGATAGTAACATCTTCCAACTGGCGAGTCTTCCAGCTAAAGCAGGCTTTTCAAAGATATACTTTATTGGATCCATTTTTGAGATCAACAAAGTAGTGTGATAAATCATGTACTGCCTTAAACAGCGATCGGCCCATGCTAAAGCACAACAAGTTTTCTCCAAGAGTGAATATCGAGTTTCACAATCGGTAAACTTCTTGCTCATATAGTAGATGGCATGTTCTTTTCGGCTGGTTTCATCATGTTGCCCCAGTATGCATCCCGTTGACTTTTCAAGCACAATCAAATACATAAAGAGTGGCTTTCCCTGGATAGGTGGAATTAGAATAGGGGGCTCTTGCAGGTATTGTCTGATCTTCTCAAAAGCTCTTTGATAGTCAGAGTTCCATTCAATTGCTTGATCTTTTCGAAGCAACTTGAATATGGCCTCACACGTAGCAATCATACGAGATATAAACCTAGAGATATAGTTCAATCGTCCAAGGAATCCTCTAACTTCTTTCTCAGTACGAGGAGCTAGCATTTCTTGTATTTATCTAACCTTATCTGGATCTACCTCAATTCCTCATTGACTAATAATGAAACCAAGCAACTTTCCAGATCGGACACCGAAGGTGCATTTAGCAGGATTCAGTCGTAGTCGGAATTTTCAGAGACACTCAAATAGCTTATGCAAGTGATCTATATGATCCTCTTCACTTTGGGATTTTGTGATCATATCATCAACGTAAACCTCAATTTCCTTGTGCATCATATCATGGAAAAGAGTGACCATTGCTCTTTGGTAAGTTTCCCCGACATTTTTGAGACCGAATGACATTACCTTGTAGCAAAATGTACCCCAAGGTGTGATGAACATGGTCTTTTCCATATCTTCTGGAGCCATCTTAATTTGATTATAACCTGAGAATCCATCCATGAAGTAGAAGACTGCGAACTTAGCAGTGTTATCTACCAAAGTGTCAATATGTGGCAAGGGAAAATCGTCCTTTAGACTAGCTTTGTTTAGATCCCTGTAATCAACACACATCCTAACTTTGCCATCCTTTTTGGGTATTGGTACAATATTAGCTATCCATTGAGGGTACTTCGCAAATGCTAGAAAACCAACATCAAATTGGCGTTTCACCTCGTCACAAATATTTAGAGCCATGTCGGGTCTTGCTCTTCGGAGCTTCACCGGCGGGCAATCTGGATGTAGTGGCAGCTTGTGGCCAATAATATCAGTATCTAAACCTGGCATATCCTGATACGACCATGCAAATACATTTACATATTCTTGTAGCAACTTGATCAATCTTTCTTTGATGTTTTCCCCAAGTGTAGTCCCAACTTTGACCTCTATCTTTTCTTCCTTTGTGCCAAGGTTGATTGTCTCCATCGGTTCTTGATGCGGCTGAAGGGCCTTGAACTCGTGCTCGAGCAGCCTTGCCATTTCTTCGAAGAGGTCGTAATCTTCCTCACTATCCTCTTCCGCTACGTAGATGGGGAATTCAAAGTTATAGGAAGTAGTAGGATTATCGAATTCAACTGATTTATTGATTATTCTGCATTTTTTTAAAATGATTTTTTTTAGAAAAGTGGAATAAAATGCAAAAGAAAAATGTTTTTGTAGTTTTTGAAAGGATTGTCAGTTTAAGGAAAGAAAAACAAATAAATGAACAATAAGAATTTGAACAAAATGCTCTTTATTTGTCATAATGATTTTGAAATTTAAAATGGCCCTACAAATGATCCGTTAGCCTTGGGCAGAGCTAAGAATTTTGAAAAACAAAAGAAAACACAATTACTTTGACATGGGAAAAACTTTTGGAATCTCAACTGCCTCCCAATTTGTTAAGGCTGCTTCACAACGGTATATTAGATTTGATGCTTCTCCAACTTCAATGTTATCTTCAACTGCACCAACTTGATCCCCATGGATAAATCACATGCTTAGGAAAACTTCTTGTATGCTCCGTATGTGGTCCTTTGTAGGGACCAGGGCTTCTTCCTTAGCAGAAGGCTTGTACCCCAAACTGAAACGATTATTTTTCTCACTGGCATTGATGACTTGCCCCCAACCTGTAGGGCCTCCACTTTCAACTGCTGACTTCACACTCTTCAAAGATGCGAACTACAAACTGACTTTCTCAACAGGATCCTTTACTTCCGCAAGTGTGGCATTGGCTATTTCAAGTGCTTCGAAAGAAGTCTACAAGGTATCTCCATCAGCCTCGATATAACGGAAATAGGAGAGTTGACTAATGATAAAATCTTCTTCACCTGAGACAATGACGAGCTTGTTGTCGATGAAAAACTTCATTTTCTCATGCAAAGTAGAAGTCACTGCCCCAGCAGCATGTATCCACGGACGTCCCAAAAGGCAGTTATAAGCGGAATTTATGTCCATGACTTGGAAATTGATGGGGAATACATGCGGTATGATTTGGATTGGTAGCTATACCTCCCCAACTACCGTCCTCTGGGAACCGTCAAATGCTTTTACCACAAGCGCATTGGGTTTCATCTCCGACCCTTGGTAAGAAAATTTAGCAAGCGCCCTTTTTGGTAGGACCTTGAGGGACGATCTGGTGTTAACTAAGACCCTGGCTAAAGCATATTCTTG
The DNA here is from genome assembly GCF_024323335.1 of Lathyrus oleraceus. NCBI lineage: Eukaryota > Viridiplantae > Streptophyta > Magnoliopsida > Fabales > Fabaceae > Lathyrus > Lathyrus oleraceus. Next base: position 142,160,941 of record NC_066583.1, on the reverse strand, counting down.
GCACTTTATGGATACATGTAAGGCACGGTTGTGATTCTGTCCTTCCTTAGGTAGCTCCTCATTGCTGAAACTTAGAGTGTTGTAGGCTGTGATATTGGCAACCACCCCATCGAATTGGCCAACTGTTATATCCTGAGTAACATGAGCTTGAGCAAGCACCTTCAGTAGGGCCTCCCCATGAGCTTGGGAGTTTAGAAGCAAGGATATGATAGATATTTTTGACGGTATTTGATGTAGTTGATCGACTATCTTATAGTCGTTTTTCTTTATCATTTTTCAGAAATTCAATCACTTCATCTGATTGCACTGCTGACTATACCCATCCATATTTTGGGGCAGGAACTGCAGTTATAACTTCCTTTGTCGGTTCTTGAGGGATTATATTGAAATCGGGAGTATAAATCCGATCACTGCGGGTCATTTTGCTCGTCCCTGCGATGTTCGTGATATTGGTGTCAACATTCTCCAATTTTTTCTCACCTTCAACATCTTTGGGTTCTTCATCTACCATTCCATCTACCACAATTATGTCATATTTACAAGGCACGAACTTGGTGGTTTCGAAGGGAAAGGAGGTAGGCATACAAACTACAACGGGTGATCGATGGACAACATCTTTTCTTTGATAAGTTATCTCAACAGGTTCTGGTAGATTGAAAAAGGGTTCAATTACTGAAATTTCCTCGTTTGTTGAAGGACCACAAACTTATAAAACAGCTTGATCCATCAAGTTTTAAATATCAGCTCGTACCAATTTACACCCTCTTGGACAAATGGCACATTCTTCACAGTTGTCGTGACAGGTATCAATAAAAGTAACTCCCACTAATATTGCATGGAGTGCTAGCAACGAAGTTTTAACATCTTCAACATTTTAATTATACAAACATCAGATACATCCTCAATGGTATTAACATCATCATGCCTCGATAGAGGGTTACTTTTTACGCTGGGTCCAACATCTCGGAATGAAAGGATCTTCTTCTCAACCAACTCTCGCACAATATGCTTCAAAGCATAACATCCCTCTAAATCATGCCCAGGAGAACCCTCATGGAAAGCACAATGGGCATTTTGATTGTAGAATGAAGGTAAAGGATTTGGTGGATGACCCAAAGGTCTGGGAGTCACCAACCCTTTATGCAGCAACAATGGGTATAACTCAGTGTCCATCATAGGGATTGAAGTAAAAGGAGGTCTACCTCTTCGTACCATATTTTGATTTGGAAGATTTTATGGACGTGGAGCTTGTGCCCTTGATTGTTGATAAATGGGTGCCATAGGTGCTTGCTGGTATACTAGTGCTTGTTGAACAGGTTGATAGACATGAGCTTGTGATTGGTTGAAAGTCGGTGTGACTGCTGCCACATACAGTTGTTGAATATACTGCACTGGATAAGTTGGTTATTGTTGAGCAAATTATTGTTACCGCTTCTTCCACGAGTGACTCCTTCTTTGATTGGTTGACACTGTGTTTGTTTCACCCTCTTTCTTTCTTTGAAAACCTCCCGAAAACTTTTTGACATTGTTACCGGATGTTTCAGTGGTGGTTATCATCTTTCCATTCTTCAATCCAAGCTCTACTTTTATGCCCACGGAAACCAAGTCAGAGAAACTTGTTGATACACTACTCACCATCCTTTCATAGAACATAGGTTTTACCGTATCCATGAACCAATCTGCTAACTCCTTCTCAACAAGGGGTGGAAACATTGGATGAAAGCATCAGATAGGTCTTGGAAACAACGAATTCTTCTTTGATCCATGCTTAAGTACCACTTAGAGGGAGCACCCTTCAAGTTGTCTTGGAAGCAATGTATCATAAGTTTATCGTCCTCAACATACGCAACCATTTTTCGATAATACATAATAAGGTGACTTTTAGGACATGAGTGGCCCTCGTACCTATCAAAATCTGGGGTCTTGAATTTTGCGGGAATCACAAGACCAGACACTAAGCATATCTCCCTAGCAGTAGTACCAAAAACTTGGTCACCTTCCATAGCCCTTAACCTTTTCTCAAGAATCTGGAAATTCTCTATCATTCCTCTTATGTCTTAATGCCTTTCATCATCTTTGTCAGAAAAATCCGGAGCATGTTGTTGATCTTCAAAATAAGATTACACATGTGCATGGACAAAGGGTGGTGCAAATGTGTGGACCACGGAATAAGCTTCATTGATTGTTGGTAGAGGAACCGTCTGCTGAGTGGATTGTACAAAGTCAGGGGCGCCTTCAACTAGAGGTGTGAAGTCGGGGAGGTAAACCAGAAACTGGCCAAGTAGTAGGAATTGTCCTTGTAGGTTGGGGTTCAATTGTAGAACCGGTGATTTCTGAAATGACTGTCGTTTGGGTGTCCAACTTGGCCTTAATGACTTGTAGTATCTCCATGACCTGACCCATGTTTCCTCCTAGGTCCTCAAGTTTTGAGCTTACTCTCTCCAATTCTTGTTCTTGATCTGCCATTCTTTGACGAGCGCTGGCTCTGGTGTTGTAGTGGTGTTAAGGACTCGGTGTGGAACTGGAAGAAGACACAACAATGAGTTTTTTTGTTTGAAGAATGACATGAATGCATGTATGGGTGCATTTTGTGCAAAGCTCTTGGTTATCTTTGTTATTTATTCCAGAAATGTTAGAACATATTGAATAAGAATAAAAACGTAATAATTGAGACCCAAAATGACAACTTCCATTAATTAAAAATCAAATTCGAATACAAAATGATTTAACTTCAAGTACAAATGATTCGAATTCAAATACAAAAGATTCAAACACAGGAAATTCAAATTCAAGTACAAGTAAACTTAAGCTCCATCTTAGCCCTTTTGATCGTAGCAAGATCTGTGGTGAGCTCCTTCACCATTTTCTTGTAAAACTTGATAAAATTGAAAACTTGAGGAGGTGTGTTTTCTGGACACATACACCAATCGGCTTCTTGGAGTTTTTCTAAGAGTGTCCTTTAGTTCAAAGATATGTGCCTCAAAGTCGAGCTTAATTTCCTTCTTTTCCATAATAGACCTATCCAACATCCTTCCTAACTCACAAATTCTATATTCAGCTCTCTTGAGCTCTTCCTTTCTGGTCTGGACCACTGATGTGGAACCTATAAGGATATGATCAAGATCGTCCTTCTGGTCTTCCAATAGCCTGGCTCTCTTGTTACTATCTTCAAGTTCCTGGGCTTTCCCCTTACGTTCATCCTTCAAATTTTAATTTTCCAAGATAGCTTGGTTCATCTGAATCCGTAATTCGGTGTTCTCCAACTTGAGCTCTTTAGCCTTAGTAATGATTTTCTCCATGTCTTCAGGAAGTATAGGTTTTGGCTCGGGAATTTTAGGAAAAGCTGAAGCGTTAAAGATAAATGACAAATGGATTTCTTCAACTCTTTCTTTCACCCATCGAGTGTAACATTCTTTGACAAGAGTGTTCCTTTTTACAAACTCTTTACCCTTCCTAACAATCTTCAACCAAGCCTTTCGGATCACTCTTACATCAGGATTACTTGCTTGGATGTCAAAGAGCACAAATGGATGTAAGTATTTTACTTCAGGAGGACCATCCATGGAGTAGTCGTGTTGCATTCGAGATAACATAGGGTTATAATTGATGTAACCCTTAGTACCTAACAATGACACATTAGGAAATTCCCCACAACTGACAATGATGTATGGGGTTTCCCACTCTCTGATATACCATCTGATGGAACTTGCAGTGAGAGAAGCTAGTCTTTGAGAATATTTAAGTTCTTTTGCCGCAAAGGAGACTAAACCTAAGTTTTTTATTAATGGGTCTGACAAGATTTCACAATCCTGCTCCTACGTATCTCAATAGAGAACTCAAGGCACACGTAGTTCTGGGTAGAAAATGTTTGTTTGTTGGTCGATTTTAGCGAAAGCTATATGGTATTAATCGACGAAAAACATTATTTTCCCAAAACAGATGAGGAGCGGACGTATACCACACATCGAATGGATTTACAAATCAACATTCGGAAAAACGTCATTTATCTCAACTCAATAATTGTGGATGAAACATTGTTTCAGATCATCTTAAGATAAGATGTCTTTCATTTTTGAAAAGGTTTTTCGGATCAATCGCACGACAGCGAGAATTTTTTTTTTGATTGGTTGAATGTATTTTGGGGCTTGAAAGACGAGTATTTATGACTTGCAAGCTCTTATAACTTGGGTCTAATTCTCAGAACTACGTATGGATATTTCATCCAGGTAGTCTTTTTCTTCCAACTTACTTATGAAAATGGTTTGAATATTTATAAGTGTTTTGAAGAGAAGACGGATACTTATGGCTTGCAAGCTCTTACAACTCGGACCTAAGATTCGGGATTACAACTGGATATTTCATCTAGGTAATCTTTTTCTTTCAATTTTATTGAGAAAATAAGTTTGAATATTTACAAGGGTTTTGAAAAGAAGACGAATACTTATGGCTTGCAAGCTCTTACAACTTGGGCCTAATATTCAGGATTGCGACTGGACCTTCCACCCAGGTAATCTTTTTTCTTCCAATTTTATTAAGAAAGATTTAAAAGAAAAGGTTAATATAAAGGTTTGAGATTAAAATGATCGAAGCATGGAAGTTTGAAATCAAAAGAAGTTGAATGGATACACTCAAAAAGACTTGATATAAAAGGACCCAAAAATAAGTCGAGTATAAATAAATAAATAAATAAATAAGTTTTTTTTCTTTTCGACGCACTTGAAAATTAAAAAAATAAAATCAATAAATATTTTAAAATAATTTAAATTAAATAAAGTTAAATCAAGAAGTTAGGATAAGAAAAAAATAAACTAACAATGATATAAAATAAAACTAATAGTGAAATCAAAATCTGCTAACACCCATGATCAAACCAAGGGCCTAGTAGGAAACAATGACTGCTTCAACCACCAGGCCATGGACGACTAGTTGAAATAAGCTAACTCCTATTAATACATATATATAAAAAAAGGTTGTCTAAAGAAAGTTGGGCTAGATGATGGATCCAAGGCCCAACTGGAAAAATAAACATTGGGCATTGGTCCGGGGCGGGTCGGATCCGACCCATGTGGTATTAACTAAATGGAAAAACAAACCCTAGCCTCCCTAGTTACCTAACATCCTCTCTCTCTCTCTCTCTCTCTCTCTCTCGCGTCCATACAGAAAAATGTTACTCCAATCGATCCACCTCTCTCTTCCCATCATCCATTACCCAAAATGTTCAAAGGCCAAACCAAATATCACCTCCTTCGTACGATTCAAACAGCAAAACAATAATATTTCCATCTTCTCAAAACAAAATAAATAAATCCAAATGAAACAGACGAAAACTTCAAACTCGAACCAACCGTTAAAACTCAAATCTCGATATTCAAAGCTCTGAATAGGAGTAGAACAAATAACAATCAAGTTGGAAACGTTAGGAAAATACAAACACCTCACCCCCTAAAACCGGGTATTTATCTGTCATAATTACAATGGACGTGCAAGAAAAAAATGTAATATTTGGGTCGATGAAAAGAGAAGGATGTTATACCTACACGAAAAAGAAACGAGGTCGCGTGAGAATACAGGTAATTTCTTTTCTTTCCTACTTATTCCTTGCAATCTTTCTTCCCTGAGTGTAGTTCTGATTTTTGCGGTGTGGTGTTTTTTGTGTGATTAAGGTCTTGTTGATCTTATATGAATGTTGTTTCAGCAAGGGTATATTTTTTAATGTAGTGGTCGATTTTCCTTTTGGTTTTGGAGCAGTATGGTTATGATTTTTTTTGCCTCTGAAACTTTCGATTCACTGTGTATTTTTTAAATAAACTCGCCTCCCCTTCATCTGTGACTAGAGTTTTTTTTATATCAGAAAATGAATTGTTTTTAGGTTGTTAGGATTTGTCTTTTGTCTTATGCTTGCTGTAAGATTGACAAAATTGGTGAGGTCTTTACAACACTTTTTAAGAAGACAAAAAGATGTCCCAACATTTCTGTGCAAATTTCTCGATATGTTGATGCTCACCCTTAAATTGTGATACTCTGATTTGCACCTTCTGGCCTTGGTTTTGTGTCTTTGTATTCTTTCCAAAAGTATGTTAATGTTTCTGTTGTACTTGTTTTGTTTGAACAGGTTAAAGGAAAAAAGATGCTCTAGAAATATGACAAAACTTGAAGTGGCCAAACCAAATTCAAGTGCTTGAGGGCCAATTGCAAAACAAACTTCCTTTTTGTGACAAAATGCTGTAAAAAGAAAAACTTGCTTTGAACCAAAATTGAAACATGCCCTTTTTTGTGATTTTGTTACTGTAACATATATCTTCCATGTAATAGAAAATAAACTAATATTTAAAATCTTTTTATTGGTTTTATGATGTATAAATAGAGTGGAATGTAACTTATTGTGTAATGAGAAAATTCTTTTGAAAATAAAAACTTATGGTTTATTATTTTGAAAATTGGTTTGTAACTTCAATTAAATCTATAAACCACACATAAAAATAAATAAGATCCAAATTTGTTTTTATTTATTTATGGAATATAAGAAATAGTTAGAACTAAGTCAAAAATAAACTCTACTCACACAACTATTCAATGGAATGCAACAAAGTGCCAGATGCATGAATGAAATCACAAAATTAAATGATTGAACTTTATTCAAACAAAAAGATCATAAACTATCCAAATTATCAATCTAATGACCTTAATGATGCATGATAAGAGTGTGTGAACCTAAACAAAGTAACACAACCAAAATCATCTAGTTCTTGATTAGTATACTTGACTTATACACGGAAAAATAAATTTATGATCAGATGAAATGGTTCTAAGAGATTAACTTGAACAATAGGGTGTAGATGAATAATATGATTGCAAATGAATAAATAATAACTTAATGCAGATGAACTTAATGCATATGAATGAATGCAAATGAAATAATGCTAAATGGATGAATTCAAATGAATTAGGTGGGGAAAATTTTAGGGTGTGACATAATCTTATGAGCAATAAGTGCTTGAAAAATCTTAAGAAATCTTCTGGTTGTACGTTTTGGTGACAATTATGTACACCAACATATTTAATTAGCTAAGTCCATATAAAAGACAAAAAAGTAACGAAGATGCACATTATTCAAGTTATCTGCATCCTTCCAGCCTTTCACCTTGTGTAGTGAAGTAAGTTACTATAGTAAGAATGAAATAGCTCAAGTAATTCCCCAAAGCAAAACTCAAGACGATAGTGCATTACATAAAGTCTACAATGCATTTGGTGATTCACCATAGAATAACTCAAGTTGTCCGATGAATGTGAATACCTAGTACCGGGCAAATATAACATTTGTGATACCCTTTCCTTCAGTATTGGACAACCATGCTGCAACAAGAGCTCATATATTTTCAAAAAACTTACTCTAAAACCAAAGGTCTTCCAAATATCAAAATCACAAGTGTTGGTATTTTATCAGTGACTAAGTCCATAATTCCAAACCCTTCAAATGGGATTACAAGTTCTTAATTGTCACCTCCATACTCAGTATAAAGGGCTTCATCAATAACAACAATGTCAAAAGAAAATTCATTATATTCTATGAATTGTATTAATGGGAATTGCTCATATATAACTTCTACTTCATATCCCACAACTTTTTGATTGGTTATATAGGTGGATTTTTTTGGAACAATTTTGGTTCTAAATCTATAATCCTTGAGATCTGATGACAACAAAATATAAAGAACAATTTTGTACTCTAGTAGTTTGTTAAGTGTGCAGAATATGAACAAGTTAGATACTGGATATAGCAGACTCTGAACAAGCCAGATGCTCAATAAAGTAGACTCTGAATAAGTCAGATGTTGGATAAAGCAGACTCTGAACAAACCAGACACAGAAAAAAGTTGGACAAAACAGACTTTGGACCTGGACAAAGACTTTGGACTTCATCAGACTCTAGACTCTAGAGTTCATCAGATTCTAGACTCTGGACGTCATCAGACTCTGAACTCTAGATATCATCAGATTTTGAACCAAGGTTTAAATACAAATAAGTGGTAAACTGATAGTCAACTTTATATATCCTAGTCAACGCTTCTGAAGCAAATAATCCAAACTTACTTTGATAAATTCAAGCCTCATTTACACTAGACTTTGAAGTTTAATCTTCAAGGATCTAAACTCTGATCAAGCTTCAAATCATCTCCAATACAAAGCAAATAATATAGAGAACAATGATTGAAAGAATATTCTTGATAATCGTACATTCAAGCGGTAAAATAAAATGTTTCCTTAAAGGAAAAATATGTTGGAATTGCTAAGGAATGTACTACTAGCGGTACTCCATGTTTCACAGCTCGAGCTCGTACCATTATTTACAGTTGTATAATTGAAGATGTTTCCTATTATACCTTTCAATGATACTATTCATCATCTATATAAAGAGGACAAAGGAATTTTGAAAAACAATAACAATGAAAGAACGCAACACACGACAGTAGTGACATTCAACATCGAAAAGAAAATAACAACACTCAATATACTTAGAGCTTTTCATTTGTATATTTTCTTAAGTGTAAACTCTAAATTTCATTGTGTGTATTTTATTATTAAGAAGCATTCTTGTAAACATATATATTTGTTTTAAAACTTTGTGTAAATTCCTTGAAGGACTAAGTTTAGTATGTAGTCTCAAGAAGTCATTGGCAATTAGTCTTTGAGTTTTTCCTTATGAGACTAAGTTTAATCAGTAGCCTTGAGAAGTCATTGACACTTGGTATTTGAGTTTGTAATCTGATTGATTAGTGGATTAAGTCCTTGTTAGAAGGTGAAATCACTCTGGTGAATGGATTGGACTAACCTTGTTAACAGTGAACCAGTAAAAAAATCATTGTGCATTTTTTATCTTTGTTGTTCATATCTTTGGTTTGGTAAAAAAAGTTGGCATATCTGAAACCCAATTCAAACCTCATATTTCTTGTGTTTCTTGTACCTTCAATTGGCATCAGAGCTCAGGTTCTGGTATTGACTATTTCGTGTCAAATACTTAATTGTGTCAAATAAAGATCTGACTACAAAAAACACAGTATGTCATCCACAAGCAACAATGATAAAGATCATTATTATGCTAAACCTCCAATCTTTGATGGAGAAAAGTTCGACTATTAGAAAGATATAATTGAAAATTTTTCCTTGGTTATGATGTAGACCTATGGGATATGGTAATGGATGGTTACACACATACTGTAAATTCAAATGGTGTAAAGCTTGAAAGAAACAAGATGGATGATAAACAAAAGAAGGAAAACAAAAAACATCACAGATCAAGAACAAACTTGCTAAATGTTATTTTTTATACTAAGTATGAAAAGATTACAAATGAGACTCGGCTAAGTCTATATTTAATTCTTTGAAAATGACTCATGAAGGAAATGAGAAAGTTAGGGAAACTTAGGCCATGACTTTAATCCAGAAATATGAAGCTTTAAAAATGGAAGAAGAAGAAACTATTGAAAATATGTTATCGTGGTTTCAAATTCTTATGGATGGATTAAAAAAATTGAATAAGGGTTACACCACTGCATATCATGTAAAGAAAATCATCAAAAGCCTGCCAAACAAATGGAGGCCAATGGTAATAGAACTCAAGGTGTCAAAGGATATGAGTAGCATAACTCTGGAAGAGCTTGTAAGCTCTTTAAGGAGTCATGAGCTCGAGCTAGAAGAGGATGAGCTCTAGAGGAAGTGGAAGTTTGTGGCTCATAAGTCTAAAGGCAAGTCTAAAAAGACTAAAACTCTTCAAGTTGAGGAAGAAGAGTTTGAAGAAGGTTCTGATGAAGTGGACGAGTTATCTCTACTATATAGAAGGGTCAACCAACTCTAGAAACAAAGAAAAAATAACTCCAAAGCCTACAGAAGAACAGTTGGACGCTCTGAGTCAACCAATGGGTAAAGAAAGACTGGATCTGACTAAGTGGTTATCTTCTTTGAGTGCAAAGATCCAAGTCACTATAAAAATGAATTTCCCAAACTCAACAAAGACAAGCCCAAGAAGAAATTCTTTAGAGAGAAGAAGAAAGGGCTAATGGTAACATGGGATGACTCTGACTCTTCCGAGGATGACTCCGAAGAAAAGCAAGCTAACATGGCTTTAATGGCTAGCATTGAAGCCTCTGAATCAAAATCAAAAATAGATTCTGACTCTAAAGATGTATTTTCTCTTATCTAACTTTTTCTAAACTTGAATTAGCTTTAGTTGAAATTCTTGAAAAGAGTAAAAAACTCCATAAAAGATACTAGAATCTGAAACAGATTTAGGTAACTAATTTTGGATCCCATAGTGAGTTGATAAAATAAAATTCTATTTTAAAAGAAAGAATTGAAAGTTTAGAAAAAGAAAACTCTGCTTTCAAAAGCAAGAGTGAAAAGCTTGAGAAGGAAATTATTTTAGATGCTCCTATGGATTATGGGTGTGTTTCAAAGATATATGAAATATCTTTTCAAAAATTTCTAGTAAGAAACATAGATAGAAGCAAGATGGCTTCCATGATCTATGGATTAAGTAGAAATGGGAAAAGAGACATTGGTTATGATCCACCAAGAAACTTTGTGGTTGAATCTAAACCTAAAGAAGTGGTGATAAAACCAAAAGCTATGTATTCTCATTTTACTTATGGTCACACACATGACACCTATTTTGCACAAAAACCCTGGGTTGATAAAACCTCTAAGAAAACTAACCATAAAGGACCCAAGAAGACTTGGGTACCTAAAAACAAAATAATCTATGTTGTAGATATTCTTAGCAACAAATTTGAGACACCAGTTATGGTACCTGAACTCTGGGTGCTCTTGACACATGACGGGAATAAGGCATATGTTTCAAGAGCTAGAACTTAAGCCTGGAGATTTTGTAGGCTTTGGAGGAAACCATAAGGGTAAGATATTGAGTCTGGAATAATAGGTAATGGTTCTCTTACCTCTATGTCCACAATTTTATTAGTTGAAGGTCTAATGCATAATCTATTGCCTATAAGTCAATTAAGTGACAATGATTTTGACATTATCTTGAATCAAAAGTCCTACAAAGTTGTGAGTCAAAAGGATGGCTTTGTACTCTTCGGAGGCAAGAGGAAAAACAACATTTATAAAATTAAATCTCTGATCTAGAAAATCAAAATGTAAAATGCCTTATGCCAGTGAACGAAGAACAATGGACTTGGCATAGACGATTGAGCCATGTTAGCATGAGAAGAATCTATAAGCTCAACAAGCTCAACTTAGTCAGAGGCCTTCCAAATATGAAGTTTGCTTCATATGCTCTTTGTGAGGCATGTCAGAAAGGAAAGTTTTCTAAAACTTGTTTTAAAGAAGAGAATGTTGTTTCCACCTACAGGCCTTTGGAACTCTTGTACATTGATATGTTTGGACCATTCAAAACAAATTCAATAATGGGCAAGAAGTATGGATTAATCATTGTAGATGACTACAACAGATGGACATGGGTAAAGTTCTTAAGACATAAGGATGAGTCACATTATGTGTTTACTACCTTCTGTTCAGAAGTGAAAAATTAAAAAGGCTTAACAATTGCTAGAGTCAGAAGTGATCATGGTTGTGAATTTTAAAAAAAAATATGTTGAAAAACATTTTGAAGATAATGGAATCTCTCATGATTTCTCCTGTCATATAACTTCTCAGTAGAATGGAGTTGTAGAGAGGAAAAATCGTACTTTACAAGAAATAGCCAGAACCATGATCAATGAGACAAATATTGCAAAGAACTCCTAGGAAGAAGCAGTGAATACTACATGTTACATTAATAACAAGATCTCTATAAGACCTATTATGGGTAAGACTCTTTATGAATTATGGAAGAACATAAAACTCAATATTTCTTATTTTTCATCCATTTGGTTGTATTTTTTTTTTATGTTTAATACTAAAGACAATCTGAACAAGTTTGATTCTAAAGCTCAAAAAAGTATCATGTTAGGATATTCTAAACGCTCAAAAGGCTATAGAGTATATAACATTGAAACCAATATTGTAGAAGAATCAATTCATGTTAAGTTTAATGATAAGTTTGACTCTTAAAAGTCAAAGCAGGTTGAAAATTTTGCAGATTTGGAAATCATTTATTCAGACTCTGAGGTCAAAGACTTTGGAAGTGTTCAACATGAAAGTGTTCAACAAAATCGATTCAAGTAGTCGTCGATTGATTCAGCGAACTTTTTCTTCATGCTCAACAATTATTTCAGACTAATCTTGGATTGCCCCATGTAAAACTGCTCATGGAACAACCTCTCTAATCGAGTACAATCATTGATTGAATGAACATGAAGGGTTGTAAACCATGTGAAACCATTCTTTGTGAGAGAAATAGGGAATATCTCATTCTTGAGTTCTCAATATTATTTATGTCTCCTGCTTCGGTCAACTATCGAGTGATGTGCTCGATGGTAGAATCATTAGTGTCGCCAACGAATTTTATGAATTTAGGGACTTTCTAACCACTTGGCAGTTCAGTCTGCAACACATATTCTGAAAGGGGAGATGTGTAATTTGGCCTTTCCAAACCCATGTTTACCCCTTCTGAGCCATTATCCTTTCGACAATGGTCGCAAGGTTATTCTCTTCTAACAGATTTCTCTGTCGAACCTGATTGACGACTTGGTCGACGTCTTGGTTTCAATAAACTGTCATGATAGATGGGCCCTCTGTCTCCCTAGGTATCTCTTGTTCGACCACTTGGGGCACAATTTTTTGTCCCTGGTTTATTGTGTTTTCCTCCAAAACCTCTCCTTCACTTCGAACCTGTCTAACAATTTGGGCTTGAATAATAGGTCAAACCTGTGTTGGGGGAGCGCTAAAAAAAGCAACAATTCTATTCATTTGAGTTTCCAACTGCTGATAACTCTGATTCATATTTTAAATCAATGGGTTAAATATTGTACCCATTTTTTGAGTTAGAGTATTTACCATATCATGGTTACTCTCATCCATCTGCTGTCTCATTGCCATTACGGAATTCGTCGTAAACATTGTCATTGCCTGGGAACCAAATCCCACTCCCATATGGGGTGGCATGGTTCGACCGTGGTTACATATGGCCGACCCATATGCCAAGATATGTGAATACGTATTTGCAGCATTATCAGCAAATATTGTAGGATTGTTATTTAGATTTGCCATCATTAATGTTGGCATCCCATAAGGTTGTTCATGTCCCAACATGGGCATTATAAAACTTGTGGTGAAAGGCCTAGCCTCTGTTTCCATAATTGGTCTAGGAGTCATTGGGTGACTCTGGGGTATTGGGGATAAAATTGTACCCTCTAGTAGAGTTACTAGTGCAACCGTTGTCGGCGGTATGGTCGTAGTACTAGCACTCAAAAGGATTGGTCCAATCGACATTGTAGCGATTGTGCCTGCCCCAACACTATTATAGGGATGTTCTCCATTGTTATTTATGGGAATTGCCATTCTCTTGACGTATTTCCTTACAGGCCTCTTAACTTCTCTCTTTGTTATTTTACCACACCTTAGTCTCATGCACACTCATAAAATGAGAAGTTAATGGAATGAAGAACTATAATTTTCAAAACGCAAAGTAAAAATAACACATAAAAGGGTCTCCCTGGGCGTGTCAATTTGTTTACTTGGAAATTTGGTAAACAAAACAAGTTTCTATTAATACTTAAGGGATTAAACTCGAAAATATCGCGGAACTATTTGTGTGTATTTAAACCTTTTGAACAAATTTTACTGTTGAAATCGAAGGGTAATATTTGAAGAATAACGACGTGACTTTGAACAAGATTTAGAATACAAGGGTTTGAAAATGAAAGTGAATGAAATCGAAATGCAGAACGAAGTAAAAATGATAAGAATTGTAATGCGAACTCGAAAGGCAACTTAATGCTGGAAAAATGGTTGAATGTGTCATAACCTGAAATTCGCCCCGCCCTTCACATTGATCATATAGGTCACTAATCCCAAATATTCGCATATCATCCTCATTCATTCATTTCATTGAATAAGCATGGTTCGCCACAAGCAGGCATCCTCTTGGCATCATGTTAATAATGGTTCTGATTAATTATAACTTCGTGTTGATTTCAATTTCAAATTAACATTTGAAGTTTGAATTGATTTTGAAGTTAGATTTGATCTTTGAAAATAAAATTCGGTTTTAGAAATCATTTCGTTCTTTTCTCGAATTAATCTTGGAAGTTCAAGTTGAGTTGGATGATCCGGGTTGATTACTGAAAAGTTGATTTGGTTGTGGAAATTTAATCGTGATTGCATTGAGCGCATTCTTTTCTTTTCGTTAAGCCCATAAGTTTAGTCCATTAACCATTCATCCAAATCCAATTTCTTTTATATATCCATATAAAAAATTCATTCATATAATCCACATCGATCCATTTTCATTATCCAAAATCATTTTTCCATTCATTTAGAAAATCCACTCATAAACCAATCCAAATCCTTTTTCATTTACTAATCCAAATATCCAATTAATCCATTTTTACAATAATCCATTATCATATCCAATTTAGTTTATCCATTTAAAACCAATTGCCATTATCCAATCATACCCATATCCATTTGTATAAAACCAGAATTCATTTACTATTCAACATCCAATTTCCATATCCACTTATTTTTCCAAATCCATTTAGTTCAAAACCATTTTTTATGTTTATCCAATTTGTTATCAGTATAAAATTAATTAACAAAGCATGAACTCACTCAAAAGCTGCAACTTAAGCCAAGCCTAACAACGGCAACGCCGTCGACGTAGGCTATTCCAAAACAAAATTCTGCATAATCAAAATCAAAAATTCTGCATTACATGAACCAAAATTCTGCATTACATGACAAAAATTCTGCGTTTAAATACAACAAAAATTCCAAAACAAAACTCTGCATAAAACACAGCAAAAACTCTGCATAAAATACAGCAAAAATTCTGCAGCAACACACCAAAATTCTGCATAAAATACATTAAAAATTCTGCATTTAAATACCACCAAAAACCTGCATAAAAGTGAGTCCAAAACGCCAAACAGCCGAGCCAAACAATAGCCACAATTCCAAGCCGGTACACCGCAAAGCAAAATGCAAAATCCACAATTGGGCTGCACCCTGTTGGCATACTAAACTGTTTCAAATTAAAGTCAAACAAAGCAGTTCTGCAACATGAAGCAAACCAAAACCATAGCATGGGTCTCACATCAATTCATACATCAACCAAACACCCTACTGCAACTTCGGAGCTACCTGCAAAAGAGGACCAAGATGATTCTAATGACTACACCGGTAAAATCCGTAACAGTCGGCAATGCAAGGCGAGAAATGGAATTTGAGTCATAATCGTGGTAACTACCCTGCTGCAGAACCAAAGCCAAGAAAACCTGCAGAAACAGGGCAAGTTATCTGAGCATACCAACACAGACTTACAATCCAAAAAACAGTTCGATTCAAATCATTGAGTTTCAAAACAATAAGAAGTTCAGGAAATTAAGGGATCCAAGCCAGTTTGGTTCAAGGCTAATATCCACAGTTGGGACTTCAGTGAACAAGTCAAGGAGTGAAGCGTGCCATTCAATTTTCTAAATCCCACGTGACTTAATTCAGGATGTAAAAACTCACCTTCTCATTCACTTAAATGCCAGCTGGATGATGCAGATTGAACCATTCAGACTTAATTCTCCAATTTGCCCTTGGATCGTGCTATATAAGAGGCAATCATTGCCAATCATTGGGTTCAGAAGATTTTTCCCTCATTCCGAAAGCATTTTGCACTCAATTCCCACCTTCAGTATACGCTCATCTTCCATTGTTGTGAGAGCTTCATCACTCGAAGCTCTACACGGCAGAGCTAAACCACCACCGGAAGACTCAAAGTTCGACGGTCACCACCTCTCACACGCTTCAGATATGGAAGGAGCATCTCGGCATTAAGAGAAGAAAAAGAGAGGCGCTCGAAAGTGGATCGGAAGCATACCGGTGATCTTCGTCATCATCGCCGCCACCACCGGAAGCTTCGAAGCTCGCAGGCCGTTATCGCTCACACGCTTCCAGCTCGCCCCAACGCTGTGAGAAGAGGAAGAGAGACGCTCAGAAGCTGTGCGTGTTCGTCATCATTGTCGCCGCCTCCGTCGTCGTCTCCGACAGGTAGCTCTTAATCCGTGTGCTTATGCTTCGATTTAGTTGCCATGAGGATGTATTGGATAGTAGAAGTTGTCACCATTGTGTAATCGCTTGTGAAATTCGGTTACAATCTCCATTATAGAACCAATTACGTTTCTGCTTGTGGATAGGCTTGGTGAATAAGCGCGTTTGATAAGCGCTTTTCTGTTTCTTTCACATTTTTGTTACCTGCTTGCAGTAGCCTTGTAGAGGTTTGGATAGGGCCTATGGTACTTCACAAATACACCCTGTTTTTCCAGCTTGCACCTTCCCCGTGGTTTGGGCCAAACGTTCCCGAGGCCCATTCTGCACTTTCAGAACTCATATACCTTGCTTTATAGCTGGTTGGTTTAGATTAATTAGGATTAATCTTAGGAAATGTTAATTGGTTAGTAAAAATAATTAGGATTAATTGTGTTTAGAATTGAATTTAGGAGTTAATTTTGTTTAGAATTTAATTAGAATTAATTTCTAGAATTGACTTGGTAATTGTTTTAGAATTTGTTTTTTGTTAATTGCTTTGATGATTCAATTTTGGAATTGATTTGGTATTTGTTTTAGAATTCAATTTTGTTAACTGTTTTGGAATTAATTGTTGATAATCGTTTAGAATTTAAATTTTGTTAAATATTCTTTTATCATTTCTATTTGATCTAACATATAACATTTACCACCTAACTTCTAATTCTTTAATTTTTAACTCTAACATTTAATTTTCGCATTTCTAACTTCTAACTCTTTATAATTCCGCTTCTAACACTTTATAATTCCGCATCTAACTCCTAACATTTATTTTTGTCAAATTTACTTTACAATTGCTTTTATTTGTTTTATATTGTACATATTCATCTCACTTTAAAATGAATATAAAAATGGTTAAGACTTAAAAAAAAAGATAACAATCTCCCAAGCATGAAAAGAACTTTGGACAATGGACTTAGAGACTCATTAGGACCCTTTGCAAAAGAGACTTTGGACAAATGTGACCTAACATGGAAGAAGCGTGCAAGAATCAAGAAGAATTTGTAATATCAATTGTAATCTTTTGCATGCTTTCTAGTTTAGTACACGATTGCACACACATGGCTTTCTCTTGGGCTACCTGACAATAAGACCTTTTATTTCCTGCACTCCCTTGTACTTTACATGTACCCCCCTCCCCTTTCTCATGTACGCATTTACTCGCTTTCTTTTTTCGCTTGATTAGATACTCCTTAGGCATTAGGAACGTTCACCATTTCGCAATCGATAATCAAACCCTTGATCCAACGTCAAGCGGTCTCTTTCTCAAGTAAAAAACAATAAACAAACCCTTGATCCAACGTCAAGCGGTCATTTTCCAAATCAAATCCAAAAACACAATAAATGGCGATTAGGATCGTATGTCACGAGCCTTAAGCGATAAAGAAGGGATGAGACTGGAGCTTTCCTACACTCATTCTGAATGCTTCGAACACAAGACGTTTGGCTTGACCGTTTGAGGTATTCACCTTTATCCATAGTCTTTAGTACAATCCGAAATCAATAACACTTTCTTCAAAACTTAAAAACAATTCAACACATTCAAACCTTTTGTTTGAGCCTTAGGGCGACACAATCGAAAACCCTTCTTCAAGGTAATAAAATCAACAAAACAAACCAAACAAATTTCAAAACCACGAACTACAAACGCTCTGATTCCTCACTTCAACAAGTGAGCATACGTAGGCACGAGGATCCATTCCTTGGCGAGCACACTAATTTAAAATCTACCTCCACTCCGCAAACCCTTCGCAAGCAAACATTCGATAAATAATACACATGTAAGCGCAAACATCCTAGATGGTTCCCATGAAGTACCATGGATGTGAGGGGTGCTAATACCTTCCCCTTGCATAACCGACTTCCGAACCTGTTCGTGGTTGCGACGACCATATCTTGGGGTTTTCTCGATATTTTCCCTTTCCTTTGGAATAAATAAAAACCGATGGCTACTCTGTATTTTTCGCGTAGCGACAGCTGGCGGCTCTGCTGGGGACACCTCCCTAAGTAAGTCAAGCCTAATCTAGGTTGCTTCCTCGCATGTGTGTATGTTTATCCTTTTGATATTGCTTGTTTTATTTATCGCCTTTTGCTTTAAATTTTGGTTCCATTGGTTCTATGGTATCGATGGATACAAATCCGATTGCAAGTAACCTTGTGGGAAAGACTCTCTACCCGAGTCTAGAGTGTAAACTTGAGATAGGAGAGGTTGAGTAGTATGGGTGTCGCATTACGCGAAAAACCGGCGGGAAACAAGAACAACAGAGCCGCCACCGTGCGTTATTTATCCCAAAAGAGGGAAAGGAAACGCTCAGAGTAAACCTGGAAAAAGCATGGTCTTGCGACCAAAGAGAATGGGATCGGGAGTCGGTTATGCGAAGGGAAGGTATTAGCACCCCTACGCATCTGTCGTACTCGACGGGATCCACGCACAAAAGGAAGGAAAATGGTTGCTAAAACACTGCTCAAACACACACACACTGGCTGAAAGAGACACAAGAAAACAAACAAGATTGACTCGGCAGGATATCGCATCCTGGGCCTACTTAGTCTATCAGGCATAGACATCAGAGTCAAAGTAGTTCGGACTGGGGCAACGACACATGCTCGCTAGGATGTCGCATCCTATGCATACGTATCTCCTTTGGACGAAGGAGAATCAGAGCATTCGTAGCTCGGCTAACACGCACACAAACAAACACAGGCGAAGGCAAACATGGAGCCCGAATGCCAATCACTGGACTTACATTAGCATCCGAACCAAAACACACACAAGAAGGCAAACGTGGAGCCCGAATGCCAATCACTGGACTTACATCAGCATCCGAACCAACAAACCCAGACTAGAACCCGAATGCCACTCGATGGACTTACATCAGCTTCCAAGCACACAACAAGACAAAACAAAGACACAGGCGCCCGGAGAGATCTGCTCATCTCCTGCCTACGTACCTCATCTGGTATGAGGATCAGGGCAACGTAGTTCCCCTACGAAGGGACACAGGACTAGCCTAACCAGATAACAGAGGGAGACACAACTAGGGAGACTACGACTCGAGCCTAGATGTTATCATGCAAAATCATCCCTATGTCAAGGTTTCTAGCTAACTTGCACAGGAAGCAAGCCTATCCTAAAGCACAAGCAATAGCAAACAATCACAAACAGCACACACTATATGCACACAAGTGAGGCTCAAACAAGGGTGGGGCTGCAAGAGCAAGCCATCTGTACAGGGTGTGTTTTGCTCTTAACCTTGACATTGAGAGCCAAGGTGAAGCAGATGAAAGGTGGGTGAAGATAAGACTTCACGACTCTTATCCCCGGCCAGGGAGAGCTTTAGACAAAGAAGTGTGGGTCCAGAAAGTGGGAACCCTTATACACTTTAAGACACTGACACAACTGTACATTGTACAAGATCTTGGGTTTGTATCCCAATGCATCAACACCTTGGTGTGAGCAGAGGGATGACTCAACAGAAGAGCGGGAGATAGATTGCATATCTCTTATATCCGCCAATTGCCTCATAGAGGTCTTTACCTGCTTGGGGACAATAAATAAACAAGCACAAACATCGCCTCTTAAGGAGGACTTCAGACAGGTGCCTGGCTAGGTAGCAAGCCAGGTCTTCCAGACTACATGGAGACAAGAGTGTTATACCTCAGTGCAAATTGCTTATCAAGCAAAGCAAAGCAATCTTAGCAACTAATGTACCTGAAATCAATCAAATACAATCAGTATACCAATCACAGAACTAAACAGCAAATGGTTCACAGTTAACTACACACAGACAAACACAAGCCAATGCACCAAGGTGCAAGCCACTAAAGCTCAAACTCAAGTATCAAACCCTGCAAAACAAAGTCAAAATTAGCTATACACAAGTCACAAATCAAGTCCAATGGAAGCACACCATCAAGCAAAGGCCATTTGTGCTATTAACCTGAAACACAACTCAAAAGTGAGATCACAAACCACTAGTCCAAGACTAGGGCCAAAAGGAGATGAAAAATCCAAAACAGCAAGTGAAAAATGATCAAAACCAAGATAAATCAATTAAGAAGAGAATCCAATTGGTCTCACATCAAAGCTATGCACTAAATTCATTTCATGCACAATTTAAGTCAAACTAGGCAAGTGTGAACCACATATGAGCAAACAGAATGATCACAATCAAACAAATATCAAAACAGCTCAATAAATTCCACAAAAATTCCAGTCTAAACAGAACACATTCAATGATCTTCATATCAAGTTTCATGCTATTTGGACAAGAGGAAGTAGGGAAATTAAATTCAACAAGTCAGAACATGCAAAAATCAATCCAAACTAAGTCACAAATCGAGCACCAATTTCAAGCAAATGTAAAACAGTGAAAACAAATGAGAAATGAATGGGACCAAAGCCAACATGAATTTAGACATGTTAATAACCACTCCACCAAATTTCATCTTCATATGATAAGGTATGGAAATTTCACAAGGCATGGAAGTTAATCACTCAAGAAAACCCTAAAAATGTCTAAACAGCAAACAAAAATCCCAATCAAATAGGAAATTGGTCAACAAATCCTACAAAGAATCATGGTGAAACTAGACATACAGATGGTGTCTCATGCAAAAATTGGGAGCAAATGGCAAAGCATAGGCATGGAAACAAAATTCATGAAGCTGACATAACATAGTGTGACACACATTGTCACACTCAACGTGAGTACATCATAACTCTATAACCAGGAACTCAAAATTAGCAAACTATACATCAAAATCACCAGGAAAGAGTCAAGAACAAGCCTATAAAATTTCATTCTTTTTGGATAAGGCATCAAGATTTCATGATAGAAATGGTAAAATATACATCAAATGCATACGTGATCAAAGGCATTAGACAAAGTCAAAACAATCACCAGGCACAACTTTGACTATCATACCTAAAAAACACTAGACAAAATTTGGAGATGGATGCAAAAATTCCCATGTAATTTGGATTAGGGATGATTTAATTATAATTTTTGGAAGATCATTGATGAAATGAAATTTTTATTTAACATTTAAAATGAATTAAAGGCGCTGAATGGCAAATTTGTAAATACTGAGAGCCTGGCCAAAACGCGGTCGTTTCATTAAACGGCCTGGCGCGTTGTGATTCGCTGATTCCGGCGGTAAACACATTTTCAAATTTGGAAAGGCCAAGCGCGGATCAAACAGCTTCTTGGAGCTGTTCTTGAGTGTTCTTCAACATCACAATTTCCAGAAATCACGATGAACATTATTCAACCAAAACTAACAAATCATACATGGATGGACTCGTCATTCAATGAGGATTAACAATATCACAATGAAATTTCCTAATTCCTAATGTACTGGACGGATCGAGCGAAAAAAGTATGCACATCCAAACTTTAATTCAAGATTTCTCCATGGATATCCAACGAAATTGCACGATTCAAGTTTCAGATTACTCTATGATGAACGATCTATTGAATCCATATGTTGATTTCAAGAATTGGAGACTTCGAAAATTTACCTCTCGATGCTTGCAGTGTGAAATCCGCGCGAATTTGATCCTGAATGATGAAAACAGATGGAGTAGATTGATGTAGAAGGTGAATAGTGGTGATTGTTTAGCTCAGAAACGCACGAGGTTGATGAATTGTTCAACTGCCATTGAAGCTCAAGCTTTGCACAATGGATGAACTTGCACGATTTCCTCCTCAATCTTGTTCAACAGAACTCCAAAAACACCTGCAGATGAAGAATCGCCAAAGAAAATCGCACAAGTATTGATGAATTCTTGATGAAATGATGAAAAATAGTGTATGTGAAAAATGGAGAAAATTGAGAGAATTTTGAGATTTTGTGATTTTGATCTGAATTGTGATTGTGATTAAGCATTTCTGTTACCATTATCTCTTTATACCTCCTGCTAATCCAAAATTTAATCTCAATTAAGCAAATTGGAATGATTAGCATAAAATGCATTTTTCATGATTTTGGCCAAAATGTCCTTTTCCAAACCAGTCAATGTAACAGTCCAAACTTGGTTCAAGCAAGTTCTAAATGTCATTTTGGATGTGTATGAAAAGGTCCCATGTGCAAATTCCATGTAATTCACAAAATCACTATTTCACACCAAAAATGCTAAATAGTTCACTTAAAAAATGCCATTTTGCTATGATAATTTTTGATGAAATGTAATGATGCACCATGAAAGTTCATATGAAATGTGGTTTGCTCAAATAAAACTCAACCAATTTGGCCATTCCATGTGAAAGTTATGGCACTTTGAATTTAGGCATTTTCTGAAAATGAATGGACCATATCTTGCCAACCATACATGGGAATTTCAAGTTCTTGGACTTTTTGGAATGGTGAGATCAAGATCTTCAACTTTCATGTTAGACAAAACTCCATTTGAAGCTTTTATGATGAAGTAATTTGAAGGAGCAAAACTTTCCATTTTGGGCAGTTGAAATTACAGGTCACCTGCCATTTTAGGAAACTTCTGATCTGACTTTATTTTCTTCAACCTTGATCTTTGATACGTCGAATGAGACTTGTATGGACATGAATGAAGCCTTTCAAACCATCTCACACCTTCAAATCCATAAAATCAGGCACAGTTGAACACAGTTGACCTCCTAGGGTTTCAGCTGAAATTCAGCTGGACTGTTGGGCTCTGATCATCCAACCTTTGGCCAAACCACTTCAAAATGATCCTTAGACCATATGAACTTGATAAATCAACCCTAGGGCCTTGTCCCAATGGCAATGGCACAAGCTTGCTTGATTGACTGATTCTCCTGACCAGTTTGACCTAATCTTGTCTGCTGACTTGCACTTGGGCAAATGGCTATGCAATGCTATGCAATGGACTTTTTTATGCTAATGACCTAAAAATGAAAATGTATGCACAAAAGGTAGGGTGCAAATTTGAGGTGCTACAGCTGCCCCTATTCAATCAACTGGGAACCCGAAGGGATGAGAGAAACGGCTGTCAGACTTTCAGGGTAAACAGGGATTGAATACCAAGAACCGTAGAATTTGCACACTGCTGGGAATCACCAACGGAAACGTCCACTGGGATTTGATATTTATTAATGGGAATTTTGATTTTCCTCTCTTCTTCTCAGAGGGTAAGATCACATCCAGACATCTCAACACGATGAATGGGAACAGAAATCACAACTAGATGCCAACGGACAACTAGGAAAAACTCGACGTTTACCAAGACCAACGGAGAGGTAGCCAGACATCAACGGACGACGGATGAACTGGGAAAGATACAACCATATGTCAGCGGACATAGTGGGAAAAACTCAACGTTTACCAAAACCAACGGAGAGGTAACTCTACTGGGGGACGACCAGGAAAAACTCGACGTTTACCGAGACCAACGGAGAGGTAACCAGACATCAAAGGACAACGGATGAACTGGGAAGACTCGACCAGACGTCATAGGACGAAAGGGAGAAGCTCGACGTTTATCGACACCAACGGAGAAGGAGACCAGACATTAACGGACGACGGATGAACTGGGAAGACTCGACCAGACGTCATAGGACGAAAGGGAGAAGCTCGACGTTTATCGACACCAACGGAGAAGTGTAGCGGTGTATTCGTCGCCATATGATTTATCGATTAAACCATAAGCAAAGCATACAATGAAGTTTCGAGTCGCCACCGCACTTTTATTTATCCAAAGGATTGGCTAAAAAGCGAACAAAAGCCTAAGAAGTTTTACACGTAGAAAACTAATAAAAGATCAGAGATTCCGGGTAAGGGGTAAGTTACGCAATGGGAAGGTGTTAGGCACCCACTACGTCCTAGGTACTCCTAGGGAGCCCTTTTCACACTTGTTGGAAAAGATTGTTATTTGTTAAGACATATGCATTGTGCAAACAGGAGTGAGATGATGAGAAAAGAATGTACAAGTTTTATTGGGTTTGAGCGGATGAACCCGCTGCCTACGTACCTTCCATCAAAGGTAAGGATCAAAACACCGTAGTTCGGCTAAAAGATTTCCAAAAGTGAGTTGGATTCAATTTTAAACAACAGCACTGAGGCTTTTCATTATCAATGGGAGAACACTCGACCAAAACCAACATCCACCATGCGAGGATAGCTTCGACGTACGAGAGGGGTTAACCCTATTTTCGGTACGGAAGTCTTACTGTCAACTCACTAAAGATAAGGTGAGGTTTACATCAACCACAATGATAATTGAAACCTACGGCTAATGCATGAAAAGATTAATGGACATGGCCAAAACAAGTGAATGAGTGAAGTTAATTGATTGTGATTATGAAAGTGAAGTCAAAGTATGATTAAGATTAATTCAAAAGAAGTATTATGAAATGGAGTTTGCAAAAAAGAGCCAAGGACTTGAGTCCAGGTTTTTAGTTTGAAAAAACATGAAGATGTTTGCACAGTGTCTAAGTCAAGTTTAAGATCAAAGTGTGAAAAGGTTCTAGGACACAGTGAGGATGAATGAGTGAGGATGGAAAGTAAAGCTTCTCAGGAGGTTCACTTCTTGAGATCATATGAGAAATGATTCAAGGGTGTCCTTTGGAATGGAAAGTAAGTAATGATGAAATAAACAAACAAATGATACCGGATGCCACTCAATGGTCTTGCTCCAGTCTCACAAACAAAAGCGGATATCGGATACCAATAGCTGGATTTACACCAATCTCCATAAACAGAAAAGGATATCAGAGGCCACTCAATGGTCTTACACTAATCTCCTCAAAAAGAAAACAATGAAGAAATATGGAAGTCAACTGCCAGCTCGTGGGACTTAGGTTAACCCCACACACGATCATAGGGAAAGCAAAAACAGGGGTGTCAGATGCCAACTTGTGGGACTTACTCTAACACACAGTATGATCCTAGGAAGACAAATGCCAACTCGTGGGACTTACAATTGTATCCTCACATACAAACAGTACAACAAGATAAGATGAGTGGCCAATGTGATGGACTTATACTCACTTCCATATCATAGGAACAAATGCCAACTCGTGGGACTCACAATTGTCCTCAATGGGTAAACAACAATGATGATGTCAAACAGACAAAAGAGATGCTCATGCATTAATGACAATTGATGGTGATAAATGCATAACATATAGGCAAGCAAATGCACATAGAGCAAGCAATCAGTCAATGAATAGCAAACAGCACACTCTATAGCCAAACAATGGGGGCTCACACAAGAGGGTTTGACTTTAAAAGTCCACTGTAATAGGTGAAGGTCGCTCTTAACCTGGCCATTGAGGGGCTCAGGTGAAGCAGATGAACAGGAGATGAGGGGTGTGCCTCATTGCTTCTATCTCAAATCAGAGAGAGCATCAAAGAAAGTGTGGGAGTTCAGAAAGTAGGAACTCTCTCCACATTATTGACTCGATTAGATCTTGGGTATTTATCTCAATGCTTCAACCAGGTACTGGGAGCAAAGAGAGGACACACTGAATAGTGGGGGATAGATTGCTTATCCCTACCTTCCACCAATTGCCTTACTTGAAGGACTTTTCCTGCTTAGGACAAATATAAACAAACACAGGCATTGCCTCTTAAGGAGGGCTTCAGACAGTTTGCCCGGTCAAATAACAGACCGGGTCTCCAGACTACATGAAGAAGAAATATTTATACCTCAAAAGCAAATGCTAAATTAGCAAAGCAAGCAAGTTCAAAGAACTTAGGCAACTAAAGTACCTGAAAAAAGTCAAACTCATTAGTAAACAAGTCAACAGTCAAAATCAAAAGAAATGGATAAACAGTCAACCACAGGAGGTCAACTGTGCAAGGCAAGACTCAAGTTACATGAGTCACCTACAAAACAAAAGGTTAGCACAATATAGACAAACAAACATCAATCAAATTGGTATGATCTTGGAAGCACTATGCTCAACCTGAAACAGATAAACTCAACATAAGTCCAAAGGACCACTAGGACTAGCCTAGGGTCAAACATGAAAGAAAAAGTCAAGGCAGCAAGGAAAAGTCAACTCAAAGTCAAAGTCAACCAATTAGAAAGCAAACACAATTGGGCCCACATTCAAATCATGAATCATTGTCATTTCATGGATATCTGAAGTCAAAACATGGCAAAGGAAAGCATACAAAAGTCAACAGAATGACTTGCATCAAAAGTCAACCTAAGCAATCTCAAAAATCATGAAATAAATCACACTCAATCCTAACATCTAACATGGTATACATGTAAAATTTCATGGCATTTGGATGAGAGGAAGGCAGTCAATTAAAATCATGAAGTCAACACAATTTCAAGTAAGCACAATGAAAGTCAACAAGCATGGGTCAACTTCAAAAAATCATATCAAATTGAAAACAAAAAAAGAAATGAGTGAGATTAACACCAATGCAAAGCTTGAGGTGTCTAGTTATCACATATGAAATTTCATGATCATGTGATAAAGTATGAGAATTTCCCAAAAGATTTGGCAACATGTAGCACAAAAAGTCAACCATGGACTAGGCAGGGAAGAAAAATCACAATCAAATGGAAAATTGCACAATAAATTCCAAGAAAATTCATACATGAATTAGACATATGATAGATGATTCATGCAAAAAATGGGGTCATTTGGATGCAAGGAAACATGTGAACAAAATTAGGGAAAATGCATGTTCATGTTGTGACACCAAATGTAACACATGACTTCAAAAATCATAACCAGCGAACCACAAATGGGAAATCCACAAACTTTATACCAAAATGAAGGTGAACATGTCTAGTTTCATCACAAAAAAATTCAAAGTCATTGGACATAACATGAGTATTTCACAATTGAAATGGTAAGATGTATCATTTATGCACACATATTGGGAAAACAATTGTCAATAAAAATCCAGTCAATGAAAAAATGATTAAAAATCATAATTATAAACTAGACTCAATCATGGACATTGTGGAAAAAGAATCATAATTTTTGGATTTAATTTGAATGAAAAATTAATTTTTGAAGATGAGGAAATAATTGGAATAAGCATGAACAAGTTAACATGGCAACAAGTCAAACAAAGAAGTCAACGTGGCAAAGGTAAATAGAGCATCACCTAATCAAAACGCACAGCACCAGGGAGACACGTGAAATGTCTTTATTGGTTAGCATGAAAACGCACAGTAAACAAGGGACGTGCATTGCATAATGGTCAACAAAGTCAATTGGATAGCATATTTGTAAATAAACTTCCATTTAATCAAAACGCACAGTACCATGAAGGACACACGAAATGTTATTATTGGCCAATATGGGACTGTACAGTAAATGGCCATATGCAACACGGGAAACAGGGCTTCCTGGGAATTTTTTAGGGTTTGGAACAATAGTGAAGTTTATGTACAGTATGCTTCATCAACCAACATCAGTGAAAAACGATTTTAACTCAAATTATACAAACAGCACGGCATTGAAATCACCAAACAAAACACATTAAGAATATCAAGTTCATTTTCACGGAATCAAACCAATCAAACAGTATCACACAAAAACATGTTTGAGCATCAACAATCAATTTCACATTTCTCCCTAATTAATCAATCATTTTAGGTGGTTCAAAGCTCATTGTTCTCAGCATCAAAAAATTTACAACAAGCATCTCATGATTTTTTAAAAGAGAGAAATCGAAATCATACCAAAACTGAAACTAGGTGATG
This sequence comes from Lathyrus oleraceus, assembly GCF_024323335.1. Classification (NCBI taxonomy): domain Eukaryota; kingdom Viridiplantae; phylum Streptophyta; class Magnoliopsida; order Fabales; family Fabaceae; genus Lathyrus; species Lathyrus oleraceus. The sequence goes on along the minus strand of NC_066583.1, from coordinate 142,133,070 downwards.
GAACGGCTGTCGTTTGGCTATGAGGTACTGCAACAGATGAATCTTGTAGCCCCAAATGATGGATGCTCGAGGAATGTGAACTTAATCGTGTCTATTCCAACTTAAAACCCCACCTGCCATTGTTGTAGCTTGAGAAAACAGAATGTGAAAATGGTTGTACAGCCGGTGTTGGATGCCACAAATCACTTTTAGATGATGTCCAAGTGATGAATCAACCAAGGGTTACTCGAAGGTTTTGGCCATTTTGTGCAGAAAATCAATTTTGGTTCAGATGCAAATTGAGAGAATGGAGGTTTTCTGTGTGTTTCCAAGTGGTGGCTAGGGTTAGAAAGAGCAGGAAATGTGTTTTTATATGTCTGTTTAGCAATGGTTAATCGAGTGCTAAGCTAACTTAATTCAAAAATCACCAATTGCCATTTTTGCTAATTGCTCACAAGTGGAAAATGGAGGGTATAAGTTGGTCGAATGGGCCTTGAATAATGCTGCAAACAGATCACTCAATTGCTGTTTTGTAGTCTACTTATGAGTGGTTAACTTGCTTGGTTTAAAATGCATCACTTGCATATTTACCAATTGTGTGCACAAGTGAAAAGGAGGGTATGGATTGCCCGAGCTGGGCCTCAAAACAGGCTGCATGTGGCAATTGTATTTGCTGTTTGATGTCTGTACATGAAGTGCTTGGCTTGGATTTGCTTAATGAACCAAAATGCAAAAAAAAGCTAGGATGCACATAAGTGAAAAGGGAGGTGTGTTACTGCACGCTTGGGCCTTGGAAACAGGCTGCAATTGGCCTTAGCAAAAGCTGTTTCTAGTCTGCTTGGGAATTGCTCACTTGGTTCTTGCTCTTTGAAAACAATTGCACACTTTTGTCAATTTTGCATTTTGGCCAAAATAGTGATATGACAATGGTATGAACATGATTTTAGAATTGGAACAAGTCACAAATATGGTATAAAGTGAATCCCAATTGACCAAATCAAGAAAAAGTCAAAAACTCAAAAAGTCAAAGTTTGGTCAAACTTTGAATTTAAATGAGAAAAGTCCAAAAATGCCATTTTGATTGGCAAGGTTTTAGGTCATGAAATTTATATTTTTGGAAAGAGGATGAAAAATGTGGTTTGTAGGAAAAAACCCCACCAAATTTGGCCTTCTGGTTTGAGAGATATGCTCAGTTGAAGTTCACAAATTGATGAAAATGATTTGATCATATCTTGACAACCACACATGGGATTTGAGAGTTCTTGGACTTTTTGAAAATGGGAGAACAAGATCTTCAACTTTCATGTTGGGCAAAAATTAATTTGAAGCTTGTATCATGATGCAAGTTGAGGATCAAGAAGTTTCTATTTTTGGCAGTTGAAATTACAGGTCCAGTTTCTATTTCAGGAAATTTTCTGATTGGCTCCAAATCCTTCCATGATGTTGATTGCCATGACATATGAGGTTTATTAGGACATGAATAAACTCCTTCAAACCATTTCCATCCATCAGAACCAAAGAATCAACCACAGTTGACCAACTTTGACTTTCTAGGGTTTTTGACTGTCTATGCATGAACTGATGAATTCCAAACCCTAGTTCTTTGAGACTTTGACTTCAAATGATGTAACAAGACATATGAACTCTTGATTGATGACCATGGTGCCCAAATTCCACAAGAATGGCCACCATCCACTGCTTTGATTGACTGTTGATTATCTAGGGTTTCTGTCCTGGCTTTGCACTGACTGCTGACCTCTGAGCCTTCAACCCTTGACTTGAACACTTCAAAAAGACCCCCAAGGCATGTGAACTTGATGGACAAACCCTAGGGCCTTTGCTCCTTGTGAAACAATCAGTTTGACCTAATTCCTGCTTGCTTGCACTTGAGGCAACTGAGGAACAATGCAAATGCTATGCAATGGATTATGCTATGCTATGACCTAATATGAAATGAGATGTACAATGATAGGTGCAAATTTGAGGTGCTACAGCTGCCCCTATTCAATCAGCTGGGAACCCGAACGGATGATAGCAACGGCTGTCAGACTTTCAGGGTAAACAGGGATTGAATACCAAGAACCGTAGAATTTGCACAGACTGGATATAATACAAAGAAAACCACGTCATTTACCGATGACAAACTGCAAAGCAACTTCAGAAAAGCCAAACCATTTACCGATGGCTGAAGAACTGGAACCTCGATATTTACCGATATCAACTTCAGCACGACCATTTACCGATGGCGGCTGGAGAAAACAAACTTCTGAAAAACCAAACCATTTACCGATGGTTAAAACTGGGACCTTGATATTTACCGATATCAACTTCAGCACGACCATTTACCGATGGCGGCTGGGGAATAGTTTGATGTTGAAAAGGAAGCAAAACCATTTACCGATGGTGGCTTCAAAGAAACTTGACATTTACCGATGTCAAACTTAGCAAGACCATTTACCGATGGCTGCTGCAACTGGGAACTCGATATTTACCGATATCGAAAAAGCTGGGCCATTTACCGATGGCATCTCCGCTTGGGGAGGAACAAAAATCTTTGTGGTGATACCAGACAAGACGTTTACCGACGACTTCTGGGGGTTTTGATTTTATTAACAAGAGAACAAAGAAATGACCAGACATTTACCGATGACTGGGGTGAGACACGATGTTTACCGACATCGAAAGATGATGTTTACCGACATCCAAAAGAATGACCAGGCATTTACCGATGACTGGGATGGGACATTTATGGTAAGAGACAAACAAAAATTTGCAACTGAAAACCAGATAGGACATTTACCGATGGCTCTACTGGGGATTTCTGTTGGGGATTATCAGACATTTACCGATGACTGAAAGGAAGACTCGATGTTTACCGACACCGAAGCAATGGTGTTTACCGACACCAAAAAATGTCCAGACATTTACCGATGACTGGGTGAGACTCGATGTTTACCGACACCGAAACAATGGCGTTTACCGATACCCAAAACAAAGAAGACACACGCGGGTGTTGACACGACACCTACTGGTATCACAAAGAACGATATCTGGGATATGTTGAAGCAAGGCTGATCACTTGCTGGGAGTCTCACTGGGGAGAAACAAACTTCTGTCACTATCGGGTGAGGAAATAAACCTCTGTGGGGATAATCAATTCTGAATGCTGTCTGTAGCAACTGTAGCAGACTTGCTGTGCTGATGTTGAACAAAATATGATCCGCCTCTGCCGGGAATACGGTCTGATGTGGTTTCGAACACATGAATGCATATGTTTGAATTTTTCTATGGCGTAATGCTCCATATTGGAATGGAAATGCTACGCAATTTTGAGGATGCAATGATTACTATATGCAATGCAATATGATGAGAACTCTGCGGGGAGAGATACACAGGTCGACTGTGCTGAGAAATCTTCAAGATGAAATCTACTGGGGGAAGCAATACAAACCGCTGCTGGGGAGCCAACAAAACAAATCCACTAGGGGAAGACAAAGCAACTCGCCGGGGAGTAATGAAACAACTTTGTTGGAGAGAAATGAATCAACTCTGCTAGGGGAAAGCAAAGGGAAACCTGCCGGGGATAGCCCAATCAATCCATGAAAAATTCCGCTTGGGGAAATAAAAAATCCGCTGGGGAAGCTAAACCAGGCGACTCTTTGGGGATGAGGCTTCATGCAAACCTCAGATAAAACAGACTGCTTGGGGAATAACTGCTACTCCATCGGGGACGACCCGCAATATCAACTTAGCTGGGGATGCGGATATCGACCTGCCGCGATAACTCATCCAATCCTCTGGTAGGATAAACTCTGCTAGAGAGATAACTGCTTCGCTGGGGAAGGCTTGAACAAAACATAGATCAGGATAATGATTCTGTCTGGGGAAAACACTGCTGGAGAATGCTCACAGGCGACGACCTTACTGGGGAAAATATTCACAGGTGACGACCTGCAAATCGGAACGACAGATGCCCCAGGGAGTACATGGACAAGATACGCTCAAGTGTCCTCAACATTCAAAATGATTTTCAAATGTTTTAATCTTTCTGCACGTCATTGTTTAGCCTTCATGTTTTTATACGCAATGTTTATCAAAAATCGGACGTTTTTGCAAACAAAACAGTAAAAGTAAAAACAAGGGCAATTTATCTGAATAACGACTTTTATTGATTGAAAGTGTGCCTGAAAAGGCAAGTACATTGAGAAGCAATTCCTAGAAAGAGGTAATTGCGCACAAAAGGAAAATAAACTATCCTAATGGCAATGTGAACACGGCATCCACTGTTTCCCAACTCTATTATAACTCATAGATCCTCAGTTTCCTCCCAATTCCTTGCTTTCTGAGAAGAATGACTGGACCGATCACATCTTTGGAGACGGCAGCTGACGAAGCATGACGAAGTACAGATGACTCAGACTGTAGTCTTCGCTTTTAATCCCTCTTTTGGCTGGACCGCCCTTTCGGGTTTTCAATCCACCGGGATACCCATTTT